>NC_133408.1:174749696-175052727 GCF_049350105.2 Macaca mulatta | reverse complement strand
TCTTCTCTCCAGTCCTCTGCACTCCATGCCCCCTTGCGGGGGGTGCATTTAGACCCTTAAATATCAACTACCTTAGACGAGAGAGAAATATGTAAGATTTTGTAACTTTTAGAACAAAAAACCCTCAGTTTTGAGCTGAGGTCTTCAGACAGTGGCTCCCAGGGAAGAAAGAAAAAGGCAGGGACACAACGGAGGGGTGCACTCTCTGACTGCAGGCAGGGACTCCTAGCACTTCTGCCAAGATGAGCCTGAGACACAATCCTAGGTAGGCTTTTGCTCACCGTGTCCTTTGCATGGGGCTAGACATTGGCTTCCAAGGGACCCTGTGGATACAGTAAACTCCTTTATGGGGAGCATTGCTGGGTCAGTATGGCGGGGCACTTCCTGTTATAGGAGGGCAGATGTATGATCCCGTCAAGACATGTCCCAGGATGAGAGTCCCCACCCTCCCTAGACCTCCATAGTGAAAATTCCCAAAGACATACTCTCATCACAACTCAGCAGCAACTTCCAAGGGACTGCTTTTGGAGTTTCTGTTTTAAGGGTTTAATGTATAAGTGGAAGGGCTTCAAAATGTAGAAAGATCTGTAGAAATACTGATAAAGAAGGTTGAAACTTGTGAATAAAAGTACGTTCTTAGTGTTAGCTGCTCAGTGGTTTGACAGGGAACTTCTGCTATAGGGAGTCACAATTTATTTCACTATAAAGATTAAAGCCTGCTTTCATTCACTCAGTTAATAGACCTAACCTATTGTGCTTGAGATTCACTGAGAAAATACATGGGCCTCTTAATGTTTCACCATCAAAATGGGCAAACTATTGCTGTGAAAGTTAGATTGTTTCTTTTGTGGATAAAATTGATTGTAGATCCTCAAATTTGCTCAATTTAGATGGCACTTTAAGCTAGAGCTACTAAGTCAATAAATATTTCAGTGCACTATAGTCATCTATTTCATTATATTTTTCTCTAATTCATATTGGAATTTATTTTGTTTCCTTTTAGGGAATGACCTTTACAGTTTTTATACCACTCAGTTTAGTTATTTTTCAGAAGGACAGAGGATTTGCATATGTGATGAGATTCACTTCTTTCTTGATTATATAAGAATATTGGGCCATCCTAATGTTGGGCTACTTTGGGATGAAAGAGAGAGTTTACTTTCTTGGGTGGGGTGGTGTGTGGAGTAGGAACGAGTCCTTGGAACCAGAGGGTTTAATAGTTCAAGGACGTAGGATCAGGAACATGGAAACTACATGGTCTGATGTTGAGGCAGCTCCTTAGCAACTCCAAGAGCCTACTGGGGCAGTCTTGGCCACCGCATGGGCAGTCAAATGGGGTTGAGAAATGAGGCTTGCTTGCTTCATGTCTGAGAGACTGATCCATTAGGTTTCCTTTTCACCTGTTCCAAACTAATATCTTGGTTTCCAGCATAGACTATGGCAGGGTTTGAATAACCACCACAGCTGCAAGACAGGTGAAGGTCACCCTTCTTAGCAAAAGTTAGAGTAGATCAGTCACTGTGAGCATCCAGGGCACAGGGGACTTCATGCATTTTCTCAGAGGGTGAGAGAGGGTAAGCAGCCCAAGCACAGCTAAAGATTTTCATGAGAGGGCAGTGGTTACCCCAGGCCTCAGCCCACGTTGATGGCTATCCAAGAGGGACAGTCTTATTTAATTCCACTGTGCATTGTACCTTGAGTCCAGTGGCTCCACTTCATTATAAATAGAGGAGTCATGGGGATTGCCCCTTTTCACCTCCATATTATTTTCTCTTCTGTCTCCTACCATCAGGACTGATGCAAGTTCTCTCAGTTGTGGTCCATGGGCTCTCTTTCTTCACCACAACATTCCAGGTGGTAGGTGAGAAATAAACAGACCAACTTCACATAGTCAACTTCACATAGGAGTTGGGGTGAGGTCAAGGGTTCTCTCTTTTGATGGAGGGGGCCATTTAACGGGTTAAGAGGATGAAGACAGCTTTATACACTCTGGCCACTCCCCTTGAAAGTGAGGGATTGAAAAAATTGCAAATGGTTAAGTAGATGCAAAATGGAGATGTGTCCTTTGAAACAGACAGACAATGATGGTAAATATAGACCTTGAAGCAGAGACAGGATGAGGAGAGAGATGGCTGCCTGAGAGAAGGAAATCATGACCTCCGTGGCCAGAGAGCACTAACACTTTCTCTACTTTTTTCTTTTTGGAACATTGATGTAGCTGCTTGGTATGGTTTGGCTCTGTGTCCCCACCTAAATCTCATGTTGAATTGTAATCCTCAGTACTGGGGGAGGGACCTGGTAGGAGGTGATTGGATCATGGGAGTGGACTTCGCCCTTGCTGTTCTCATGACAGTGAGTTCTTATGAGATCTGGTTGTTTGAAAAGTGTGTAGCACTTTCTTCTTTTCTCTTTCTCTCTCTCTCTCTCTTTCTCTCTCTCTCTCTCCTGCTGCCATCTGAAGATGTTCTTGCTTTCCCTTCACCCTTCTGCCATGATTGAAATTTCCTGAGGCCTCCCCAGCCATGCCTCCTGTGCAACTTGTGGAACTGTGAGTCAATTAAACCTCTTTTCTTTATAAATTACCCAATCTCAAGTAGTTCTTTTAAGCAGTGTGAGAATGGACTAATAACACTGCTCTTAATGGAAAAAGCAATACACACACATGGTTATAAAAAAGTTGAAGCAGAATAAGATAGTGCACTGTAACTTTTAAGCCCTGGTGATAGTTTTATGTATCAATTGGCTAAGCTATGGTACTCAGTTATTCATCAAACACTGATCTAGGTGTTGCTGTGAAGGTAATTTGTAGTTGTGATTAATGTCTACTATCAGGTGATTTAAACTAAAGTGGGTTACCCTAGATAATCCGGGTAGGCTCGATCTAATTGGTTGAAATGCCTTAAAAGCAGAGCTGAGAAAAAAGAAATTTGGCCTGTGGACTGCAGCATCAGCTCCTGTTTGAGAGTTTTCAGCCTATCCCTCCTGATCACCCTCCCTATGGATTTCAGACTTGCCTAGTGAATGCTCCCTCAATCATGTAAGCCAATTTCTAATAACAAATCTCTCTCTCTCTCCTGCTGGCTCTGTTTCTCTGGTGGAACCCTGAATGACAAAGGATCCTTTCTACTCCAGTCTTCCTGTCACCACAGAGGCAACCACTCTTTTTTTTTTTTTTTTTTTTTTTTGAGACAGAGTCTTGCTCCGTAGCCCAGGCTGGAGCACAGTGGTATGATCTTGGCTTACTGCAACCTCCGACTCCTGGGTTCAAGCGATTCTCCTGTCTCAGTCCCCTGAGCAGCTGGGATTACAGGTGCACACCACCACACCTGGCTAATTTTTGTATTTTTAGTAGACACGGGGTTTCACCATGTTGGCCAGGCTGGTCTCAAACTCCTGACCTCAGGTGATCCACCCACCTGGGCCTACTAAAGTGCTGGGATTACAGGCGTGAGCCACCGCACTCTGCTAGTGGCAACCACATTTAACTATTTAGAAATAGTCTATGCTGATACAAATGAATATATGTTTATGTGCCTCATTACTCTTACTCAAATGGCACACTGAATACATACTGTTCTTCACCTTGCATTTTCACCTAATAATATATCTTCTTTTTAATGACTTTTTATTTTAGAATAATTTCAAATTAGGAAAAAAAGCGCAAAAATATTAGAGTGCCTATATACCCTTTACCCAGTTTTCCCTAATATTCACTTATCTAACTATGATATAATTATCGTAATCAAGAAATTAACATTGGTGCAATATTATCAACTAAACAGACCTTATTAGAATTTTGCCAATCCGTCAGTTTATCTTACAGATCATTCTTACAGATCTGCCTGTAAATCTACCAAATCTTTTACCTAACTATCTGTATATACCAATATTTCATATTGCAAAAATTGAAAATGCTAAATCAAAGGGTAGATGCATTGTAAATATTGGTAGAAACTGTACAATTACTCCTGAAAGAAGCTGTACCAATTCGTACTACCACCCTCAGCATACATAGTACCTACTTAACCATACCCTCATCAGTACTGTGTATTGTCATGATTTTAGAACTGGTCCATCTGATAGGTGAAAGATGCTACAACATTTCAATAACAGCTTTATTGAGAAGGAATTGACACCATAAAATTCACCCTTTTAAACTGTACAATTCAGTGACTGTTAGTATGTTCATGGGGTTTTGCAACTATCACCACTGTCTAATTTTAGAACATTTTCATCACACCAAAAAGAAAGCCCATCCCCATTAGCAGTCCCTCCGCATCCGTGCCCTGCCATTGCCCTACCATTCAGTGATTTGCAGCCTCCAGTCTACTTTATGTTTCTGTGGCTATGCCTATTCTGGGCATTTCATAAAAATGAGATCATACATATAAAAGAGACTATACAATCTGTGGCCTCTTGAGTCTGGCTTCTTTGCTTAGCATAAGGTTTTGAAGGTTCCATGTTATAGCATGTATCAGTGCCTCATTTTTTCTGTGTGTGTATGGCCAAATAACGGTTCTTTGTATTGATTTTGTTTATCCATTCTTGGGTTATTTCTACTTTTGGCTATTCTAAATAATGTTTCTATGATTATCTGTGTGCACATTTTTGTGAGGACATGTTTTCAATTTTCTTGGTTATACACATACAAATGGAATTGCTGGGTCACTTGGAAACTTTATGTTTAGTTGTTCAAGGGACCACCAAACTGTTTTCCAAAGCAGCTGATCATTTCACCTTCCTACCAGCAACGTACAAGAGTTCCAATTTCTCCACATTAATGCTGACACTTGTTACTGTCCTGTTTATTATAACCATTGTAGTGTGCTTAAAGTGGTATCTCATTGTGGTTTGGATTTGCATTTGTCTAATGATGAATGAGGTTGAGCATCTTTTCATGTGCATGTTGACCATTTGTACCTTCCTTGGAGAAATATTTATTTAAATCCTTTGTTCACAGTGTATAACCCTTATAGTATGCTGTTGGATTCAGTTTGATAGTACTTCGTTGAGGACTTTTTCATTCTATGTTCATCATGGGATTTTGATCTATAGTTTTCTTTCTTTGTGTTTTCTTTGTCTGGATTTTGTATCAGGCTAATTCTGGCCTCATATAATTATCTAGAAAGCTGTAGCTCTTCCATTTTGTGGAAGAGTTTGAGAAGGATTGATTTAAATTCCTTTTTTTTTTTTTTTTTTTTTGAGAAGGAGTCTCACTCTGTTGCCCAGGCTGTAATGCAGTGGCCCGATCTCGGCTCACTGCACGCTCCGCCTCCTGGGTTCACGCCATTCTCCTGACTCAACTTCCCAAGTAGCTGGGACTACAAGCGCCCACCACCACACCCGGCTAATTTTTTGTATTTTTTAGAAGAGATGGGGTTTCACCATGTTAGCCAGGATGGTCTCGATCTCCTGACCTCGTGATCCACCCGCCTTGGCCTCCCAAAGTGTTGGGATTACTGGCGTAAGCCACGTGCCTGGCCGATTTTAATTCTTTTTAAAATACTTAGTAGAATTCATTAGTGAAGCCATCTGGTCCTGGCTTTGATTGCTGATTCAATCTCTTTACTTATTATAGGTCTATTCAAAGTTTTTATTTCTTCTTCAATCATTTTTGGTAATTTGTGTTTTTAGGAATTTATTTATATCATTGTGGTTATCTAAGTTCTCACTATACAATTGTTTACAGTATCTCTTATAATCCTTTTTCTATAGGGTTAGTAGAAATGCCCCCACTTTCTAATTTTAGTCATTTACCTCTCTCCATTTTATAATCAGTCTACCTAAGATTTGTCAATTTTGTTGATCTTTAAAAAAAAAAAAACGCCTTTTGGTTTCATTGGTTTTCTCTATTGTTTTTCTATTATCTATTTCATTTATCTCTGTTCTAATCTTTATTATTTTCTTCCTTCTTCTAGTTTTGCATTTAGTTTGCTCTTGCTTTTCTAGTTCCTTAAAATGTGAAATTAGGTTATTAATTTTAGATCTTTCTTCTTTTTCAGTATAGTTATTTATAGCTATAAAATTTCCTCTGTGCATTGCTTTCTCTGTATCCCATAAGTTTTGGTATGTTGTCTTTTTATTTACATTCATCTGAAAGTTTTTTTGTAAGTTTGCTTGTTATCTACTTTTTGACTTATTGGTTGTTTATCAATGTTTTGTTTAATTTCCACATATTTTGTGAATTTACCAGTTTTCCTTCTGTTACTGATTTCTAGCTTTATTCCTTTGGGGTTAGAAAAGAAATACTTTGTATGGTTTTAGTTCTCTTAAAATTTATTGGAACTTGTTTTGTGGCCTAATACATGATCTATCCTGGTTAATGTTCTGTCTGCACTTGGGAAGAATGTGTATTCTGCTGCCACTGGGTGGAGTGTTCTATAGAAATACGCTAAGCCTAGTTGGTTTATAATGTTCTGCTCTTCAATTTTCTATGTTTATCTTTTGGCTCTTTGTTCTGTCTATTATTAAATTATACAATTCTTGAATGGCCAGTTTCTCCATTTTATTTGGTCAGTTTTTGCCTGATATATTTTTGATGCATGTGTGCTTATAATTGTTATATCTTCCTTATGGGTTGACCCTTTTATCATTGTAAAATGTCCTTTTTTTCTCTAATAACAATTTTCGGGCTTTGTGTGTGTGTGTGTGTGTGTGTGTGTGTGTGTGTGTCATTAGTATAGCCACTACACCTCTACTTTGGTTAATGTTTGTATGGCATATTTCTCCGCAACTTTTTATCTTCAACTCCTTTATGGCTGAATGTAAAGCGTGTCTCTTGTAGACAGCATACAGTTGGATCATGTTTTTTAAAGTTATTCATTTTACTGATCTTTGCCTTTTGATTGGAATCCTGAGTTTATTTCCATTTAACACTATTACTGAGAAAGTATGATTTACGTGTGTGATTTGAGTATTTGGTTTATGTTTGTCTTATGTCTTTTTTGTTTCTTTATGTCTCCATTACTGCTTTCTTGTGTTAAATATACATTTTGTATTATACCATTATAATTCCTTTGTTTCCTTTATCAAATATTTTAAAATTATTTTTAACTTGTTTTCTTGGGGATTACAATTAACATCTTAACTTAAAACACTCTACTTTGCAATAATATTAACTTAGTTTAAATAGTATGTAAAAACTTTGTTCCATTATAGGTCTGTTCTTTGCCACCCCTTTTTGCTACTCGTGGCATAAAAATTACATATTTATACATTATGAGCCCATTACATAGGTCTATAATTATTGGTTTATGCAATAAGCTGATTTTAATAAGAAGAGTTACAAACTACATTTTTACTGTCTTTTGTATTTACCTATGTAATTACCTTTACTAGCGCTTATTTCTTTGTGTGAATTCAAATTATTGTCTAGTGCCCTTTCTTTTCAGTTTAAAGGACTTTCTTTGGTATTTCCTATAGCGCAGGTCTACCAGCAACAAATCCTCTCAATTTTTGTTTATATGGGAATATATTTTTCCTTTATCTTGGAAGTATAGTTTTGCTGGATATAGAATCATTAGTTTACAGCCTTTACTTTCAGTCCTTTGACTATGTCATCTCACTGCCTTCTGAACTCCATTATTTCTGCTGATAAGTTCATTGTTAATCTTACTGAGTCTCCTTTCTATACGATAAGTTATTTTCTCAGCCTCCCAAAGCACTGGGATTACAGGCATGAGCCATTGCACCTGGCCAAAAATGGATATTTTATATAATATAATGTGACACCTCTGAAAATCAGATTCTGCCCCTTCCTTGGGGTTTATTGTTGCTTTTTATTTGCTTACTGATATGGTTTGTCTGTATCCCCACCCAAATCTCATCTTTAATTGTAGCTCTAATAATTCCCATGTGTCATGGGAGGGACCTGGTGGGAGGTAATTGAATCATGAGATTGGGTTTTTCCCATGCTGTTATTGTGATAATGAATAAGTCTCACGAGATCTGATGGTTTTATAAAGGGGAGTTACCCTTCACAAGCTCTCTTTTCTGCTGCCATGTAAGATTTGACTTTGCTCCTCATTTGCCTTCAGCCATGATTGTGAGGCCTCTCCAGCCATGTGGAATTGTGAGTCAATTAAACTTCTTTCCTTTATTCATTACCCAGTCTCTGGTATGTCTTTATTAGCAGTGTGAGAACAAACTAACACACTTACTATTATTCCAGTGACTTCCCTGGACTAACTTTGTAAAATATATATATATTTTTTCTTTGAGACAGAGTCTTGCTCTGTTGCCCAGGCTGGAGTGCAGTGGCCCAGTCTTGGCTCACTGCAAGCTCCACCTCCCAGATTCACACCATTCTCCTGCCTCAGCCTCCTGAGTAACTGGGACTACAGGCACCCACCACTGCACCTGGCTAATTTTTTATATTTTTAGTAGAGATGGGGTTTCACAGCATTAGCCAGGAGTCTTGATCTCCAGACCTCATGATCCACCCACCTCGGCCTCCCAATGTAAAATCTTTATTCTTTGTCATGTAGAGCCACTGACAACTAAGCTTGGTTAACTTAGTGGTCATCTAGTGATTGGACAGAGACGTCCCTAAATACCTTGAACCAATAAGCCTCCCAGCCTTTGCCAAGGCAACCACTTGTGTAGGGCATGACTTCAACATTCTTTCACTTTACAATTCTGCCTCAGTCTTCACTTGTCACTTGCACAGAGCCTCAAAGTCAGCCAGAGGTAGGAGAAAAGAGCCTTCTTATTTTCTGGGCATGCACACATGTATGTGGCCTTCTAAATCCCATGGAATATTTTAGAGCTTTATGAATGTCCAGATGTCCCCTATGGAGATCTGATTTCACTTTTCTTTTTTGGTTTTTTAGCCAGTCTCTTGTAAGCCTCAACTGATAGCACTGCCTCAGGCAGCTGTGATGTTAAACAATTGCTAATGATTATCTCTGACAAATTCCCTACCCATAGACTGTTCATACAGAACAACCTTAGACCAGATAAAGACAAGCCCTGAGATTGGAGCTTTTAAAAGAGCTGCCACAAAAATCAAATAGTGATAATTATCTGGAGATGAGGCTTTTGGGAATTCCAATCCCATTTTATTTCCTTTTGGGAATTCTTGGATGCTGTTTTTCATAGCTACTGTTACTGTAAGTTTCTTGGTTTTCAAGGCTATTGCAGAGCTACAGAAAGGGAGATGGGAACAGGGTGCATTAAAATGATAAAAGTGTGCCATTCTTACCAAGCTGCAGCTGAATAAATAATCCTCAGATTGTTGCATGCCTTTGATTAATTTTGGGAGTTTTGCAAAAGTTGATTTTGAGCATTTTTGACAGTGTTCTTATCACTTTAATGGAAGTCTTTGCTATACTAGAAGTGCTTTCTCGTCCTCATTTGTTGCTTTAATTTTGAATTTAAAGTATTATTGGAAGGAGAGACATTGACTAGATATTTCCTCAAACAAAAACAAAACAACAGAGGGCCAGGCAAATGGTCCAAGATGATGAATTGAGAAGGTTTGGACTGTTAATCCTAGCTGTACCTTTGAACTACTTGGGGAGCTTTTTAAAAATTCCCACCCTGCGAGATCCTGATTTAGTTGATTTAGAGTATGGCCTCTATAACAGTATTTTAAAAGCTCCCTTGGCCAGGTGCCATGGCACATGCCTGCGATCGTGGCACTTTGGGAGGCTGAGGTGGAAGGAGTTCAAGACCAGCATGGGCAACATGGTGAGACCCTGTCTCTACAAAAAATAAAAAAATAGCTGGGCTTAGTGGCACGCACTTGTGGTCTCAGCTACTTGGGAGACTGAGACTGTGGGTCACTTGAGCCAGGAGGTTAAGGCTGCGGTGGGCTGTGTTTGTACCACTGCACTCTAGTCTTGGCAACAAATAGAGACCCTGTCTAAAAAAACCCAGCAACCATAAAAACAAAATAACAACAAGAAAAGGCAAAATAAAAGCTTTCTAGTGATTTTAATATGCTACCAGAGGGAAAATCACTGGTCTAGAGTGAGTTTCAAGACAGAGGTTGACTTTTTGAGCCAGGGATGCAGTATGGTGATATGAACCTGGACAGCAATGTTTGTCAAAGTGTGTGCTATAGGCTAATTCCCTCCAAGTCACCCAGACTGGCAATTTCCAAATCATATGTCTTGAAGGACCAAGTTTTCAAAAATTATTTCTTATTTCTAATCTATATTGACTGAAACTTTTATAAAATGCAACAAAAATGAATTACCAGAAAAACAGAATAAAAAGTGATGCACAAAATATGTCCAAATATTTTATCATTACATCCAACAGACATATGATTATTGTGTAAAATAAATATAAATATGTCTGCTTAAGCTCAGTGGACCTTGGTGTGGACTAGCAACTAAGTATGTGAACCAGTACAGAGACCAGGTAAACTTGACTTTGGGTTCTTTGTTGAAGAGGCCCATCTTAGGGAGGCATTTCCGCTGTACTGGCAAAGCCAGCCAAAGGAAGGGACCCACAGATAAGGCTCAAAAGGGAGTCCTTCTTTACCCTGTTGGGCTGGCAACAAGACAATTGTGGATGTGTGTGTCTCGCAAGCACACATCAATCTGGGGTGGATACTAGCTTATATGCCATCTGCACAGGAAAGTGGAATCCACCAGATGTGATCATTGACTCAGATCCTCCTGATACAAGGAGACATAGAAGGTTTCCCTAAGAGAAGTGCTGGGTGACCCCCTCACAGACAGTGGAAAATGATATGAAGAGAAGCCCTGAGGAGGATGACAATGATGTGTTGGAAGAGGGAGAATTCATACTAGCATGCACCATGACACAGAACACACAGGTACTGCAGAAGGCAGAAATGGTTTTGGTTTTTAGGAAATGTGGCAACAGAGTTGGAATTCTCCCATGCTGTGCTCCAGTTGATGTTTGTGAAGGCCATGTTACTTTTTAACCTAGGAGACTTGAATCATTTCAGCAGTGAAAGTGAATGATTTTACAGGCCCATAAACCTGCAAATTCCTACCACTGACCATCTAGCAGTATTATGAGTGGTTTGATACCCTGAGCTAATGGGGACTTTGCTGGGGTGGAAGGTGGTAGGGTATGCAAGTGGCAGGTTCTCACACTAATTTGAGCTGCTTCTCAAGGAGATATGATCATAGTCTGAGACCTGAGAGAAAGTGGTTCATTTTCTCTCTTTAGAATTCATTATCTCTAAGTAGACAGACCAAAGTTCCCAGAAGGTTCTTGGTAGCAGCATGAGGCCGAGGACTGTAAGGGTGAAAGAAGCTCAGGGCCCTTCTGGCCCAAAGTCTTTAATTTGCACATGATTTCTGGGAGCCAGAGAAATGACACAACTTGGTAACTGGAGTTCAGCTGTGGGGTCCTATATTTGGTTCCAAAAATTTAATTGTAGAAGTACAGGATTGGAAATTCTTAGTTTCACAGCAATTTATGTCTAAAAGTTTGGGGGGACTAGTTGATAAAAGTTTTGGGGGGCTAGTTGATAAAAATTTTGGGGGGCTAGTTGATAAAAGCTTTGTATGAGTTAGCACTAAGGTATGGTTGTTATTACAAATGAACGTGCTGTGATTAAAGATTATATTCATTATATTTATAAATTACAAAATGAATATATGTTCATGGTAAGGAATTTGAAAAATATTAAAAAGCCTAAACTCAGAAATCTCTTATAAAATCCAACTTCTCTACTACCTAGAGCCAATACTTAAGATTTTTTGTGCGGCCGGGCGCGGTGGCTCAAGCCTGTAATCCCAGCACTTTGGGAGGCCGAGATGGGCGGATCATGAGGTCAGGAGATCGAGACCATCCTGGCTGACACGGTGAAACCCCGTCTCTACTAAAAAATACAAAAAAAACTAGCCGGGCGAGGTGGCGGGTGCCTGTAGTCCCAGATACTCGGGAGACTGAGGCAGGAGAATGGCGTGAACCCGGGATGTGGAGCGTGCAGTGAGCCGAGATCTGGCCACTGCACTCCAGCCTGGGCGGCAGAGCGAGACTCCGTCTCAAAAAAAAAAAAAAAAAAAAGAAAAAAAAAAAGATTTTTTGTGTGTACATATGATTAAGAATATACAAAGCAATGGTATTGCACCTATACTTCTGTATCAACTTTTTAAAATTAAACTTGTTATTCTGATGTAACTATAGACTACACATTAATAAGCAGTTATAAGAAATAATATAGAGAAAGAAAGGATTTTGAAGGTTCACAGTGTGAAGAAATGATACATGTTTGAGGTGATGGATATGCTAATTACCCTGATTTGATCATTACATGTTGTAAATGTGTATTGAAATATCATTCTGGGCCGGATGCGGTGACTCATGTCTGTAATCCCAGCACTTTGGGAGGCCGAGGCAGGTGGATCTCTTGAGGCCAGGAGTTCGAGACCAGCTTGGCCAGCATGGTGAAACCCTATCTCTACTAAAAATAAAAAAATTAGCTGGGCATGGTGGCTCATGCCTGTAATCCCAGCTACTCAGGAGGCTGAGGTAGGAGAATCACTTGAACCCAGGAGGCAGAGGTTCAATGAGCTGAGATTGTGCCATTGCACTCCAGCCTGGGCAAGAGTGAGACTCCATCTCAAAAATAAAATAAAATAAAATAAAATAAAAAATAAATAAATAAAGAAAAGAAATATCACTCTGTATCCCATAAATATGTGTAATTATTACGTGCCAACTAAAAATAAAAGGAAAAAAGAAAAAAGAAATAATTCAGAGAGATCTCATTGTACACTTTACTCAGTTTTCTCCAATAGTAACATCTTGTACAATATAATAACCGGGATACTGACATTTACTGATCTTATTCAAAATTCCCTGTTTTACTTGTACATGTGTGTGTATTTAGTTCTCTACAATTTATCATGTTAGGCTTGTGCATCCATAACCACAGTCAAGATGCAGAACAATTGAAGTGCCACAAGGATCCTTTGTGTTGCCATTTTAAAAATCATGCCCCTTCCTTCCTCACCCCCTTCCCATGCGCCCATCCCTCTTCATAGCCTTCACTAATCTATTTTCCATCTCTATATTTTGGCTTTTCAAAAACGTTCTATACATGGAGTCATGCTGTTGAAGGACATCTGGGTTGTTTCCAGTGTTGGCTATTATGAATAAACCTTTGTGTACAGGTTTTTATGTAAAAATCTAAGTTTTCATTTCTCTGGGACAAATACCTGAGTGTCATTACTAGGTTGTATGGTATTTGCATGCTTAATCTTGTAAGAAACTGCCAAATTGGTTTCTAGAGTGTGAATCATAATTTTGAACACATTGTAGCATAACTATTTCTCCAAATAATTAAATTTTCTTAAAAAACAAAAATTTTAACAACTGCATAATATTACATGGGATAGATGTAGCATAATGTATAAGATTTCCTCTAATGTTGAACATGTTGGTTGTTTGAGATTTCTTTCTCCTTGTAGAAATCAGTAAAAGACTCCTGCATGTGGAACTAATGTGAACAGACCCGCTGGAACTGGTTCCTGTAGTCCCCAGGAGTGACTAAGTTCTGAAAGGCTGATTTGTGCTAACCTCATTGCACAGGGGCCTGAGGAAGATATCATGATGTCACTTTGTAAATCTCTGAATGAGACATATAACTGCCACACAGGGACTATTCGTGGTAGCACTGGCATAAATGATATCCCTTCCACCTACGTTGGAAGACTATTGTAATCAAAAACTACCTTTTAGTTTACCAGGAGGAAGACACTGGAATGCTATGTTTCCATGTAGTCAAGTTCTGGAGGACACAAATGGTCTTGTTGTGAGCTTTGTACCAGGAAAAGGGGAGTGGAATGCCTCTCGGGCCCAATTTTGGGATGGTCTAGTGCCAACTTCTCATCTTGGGGATGGCCTTGCCATAAGTCAGAACATAGGACGAGTGCCGGCTGTGTTGCACATGAGCGTGGGCCCTGCCCATGGCGCACTCTGGTTTCTGTGTGCCTGTGTTAAAACCTCTTCCGACTGACATAATATTTGTTTTGGAAGTGAATGCCCTCAACCAAAGCCAGTGAGCCTAGTATCTTTTCTCTCTCCACTGATTTTGCATCCTTGGATTCTACACCATCTTAGGTTGATTTTGTAGTTTAACTCTCAGTGGAAAGTACCATTTCTTCATTCCCAAGATCTTGGAGGGTATCTCACTATAGCCTCTAAATACTTATACCTTTCACTGTTGTAAATAACTTCCATTATTAAAGATACGTTGCAGTCTTATTAAAAAAACATTCTGCATAAATCTTATTTTTAATGTTTACATTAATTTATTTACTTTTTTAAAAACATAGAGAAGGGGTCTCCCTATGTTGCTCAGGCTGGTCATAACTTCTGGCCTCAAGTGATTCTCCCAACTGGGCCTCCCAAAGTGCTAGGATTACAGGTGTTAGCCACTGTGCCCAGCCTTTTTTTTTCTTTTCAGCTTATTTTTAAAATTATTTCTGTAAGGGAAATTAAAGAAATTAAGTGGGATCACTGGGCTAAAGAGTAGAAACATTTTGGAAGTTTTGATAAATTGACTCCTAGAAAAGTAGCTCCTTCTGAAGCTTAATGACAATGCCCCTTTCATTTTATGTTCACCAACAGCGGGCAATAAATTTTAAAAATTACTAACTTGAGAAGTGAAAAAGGGTATCTGGTTTAACTTGTGTGTTACTGATTTTCAGTGAGCGAAACAACATATACACAGGCTACCTCCTACAACAAGCATGAGGGCTATCAATAGGAAACCTGTGAGTTACTGGATGGATCATGGTGGGCCATTTCCAGTTTTCAGAGGTGCTTATGACTTTTTATGGAACTGACTACAGTCAGAAAAGATTTATCTATCAAAGGCTATGGCGATGGATGCTCTCTACTGAGCATGTAACTTGGCACTATCTATGAACTAGACAGTGGGCATCCACCAGACAATGAACTGCTAGTGCCTTGATTTTGGACTTTCCACCCTCCAGAACTATGAGAAATAAGTTTCTGTTGCTTATAAGCCACCCAATTCATGGCATTTCCAAAAAAAAAAAAAAAAAAAAAAAAAATTGCAGCCCAAAAAGACTAAGACAGTGACATTTGAGGAAACACGTGAAGGAGGAAAGGCAGCTATCCATATGGGTATTTTGGAGAAGACATTCCGGTAGAACAGAGGGCTTGTGCTTAAGCTCTGAGGAGCTGCCTTTCATTGATCAGAAAACTGATCTTAGCTGGTTTTACAGGCTCTGGTCTGGGAGGTGTCAGGGTAGATGGAGGTGGGGGAGGTGAGATCTATGGTTGCAGACTTCAGGTGCCCTTAGGGAAATCTAATTCACAACTTTCCTGTAGGTGGAAGCTTTGGTGGTTGCAACTCATCCAAATTTTCCAAGTTCACTTTGATGATCTGAGATCTCAAAGTAGGAGTTGGTCTCCCAGTAGTCACAGTCGTGACGCTCCTTTCCTGCCCTCGAGGCAAGGTTAGCTGCCTGTAGGGTACACTTGTGGAGACAGGTATGGCAAACAAAGAGGACAGAACAAGGTCTGTCTTGTCCTGCTGTGGCTTGCTCTGTGCTATCTTTTTGGCTTTCTCTAGTGCAGATCAGAGCCCTTTTGGAGCTGAATTTCCATAGAGTAGGATTGGAGGGTCTGAGCAGAGGGGCAGCAATGATTCTGAGTTGTATTTTGACAAACATGAAAAGTCACAGCATTCGAGGGAAGGAGAAGGGAACACTTACTGCATTTTACCAATAGGCCATTCACTGTACTAAGCGTTTTACATACACTGTCTTATTAAATCTTCATTACTACTGTGCAAGGTGGGTGTTATTGTCACCTTTTTTTTTTTTTTTTTTTTTTTTGAGACAGAGTCTTGCTTTGTTGCCCAGGCTGGAGTGCAGTGGCGCGATATCGGCTCACTGCAAGCTCTGCCTCCTGGGTTCATGCCATTCTCCTGCCTCAGCCTCCCGAGTAGCTGGGACTACAGGCACCCGCTACCATGCCTGGCTAATTTTTTGTATTTTTAGTAGAGACGGGGTTTCATCGTGTTAGCCAGGATGGTCTCGATTTCCTGACCTCGTGATCCGCCCGCCTCGGCCTCCCAAAGTGCTGGGATTACAGGCATGAGCCACCGCGCCCGGCCTATTGTCACCATTTTGCAGATGAAGAAAGCAAGGCTCAAAGATATTGGCTATTTTCCTACTTACAAAAATACGTACACTTTGTAAAAACTTCAACAATAAAAAGAAAGTTAAAAACAAGAAGTCCTTCATCGTCTCACCTCTCAGATAAAACCACTCCAATTGTCCCTTGGTATCTGCAGGGGTTTGGTTTTAGGGTCCTCCCTAGAAGACCAAAATCCATGGATGCCCTGATGTAAAAAGGCCTAGCATTTGCATCTAACCTATACACTTCCTCTTGTATACTTTAATTAATCTCTACATTGCTTATAATACTGAATACATTGTACATGTTATGTAAGTTGTTGTTAAGCTATATTTAATTTCTGTTTTTAAAAATGGCATTTTTTTTTTTAAACTGAGACGGTGTCCTGCTCTGTCACCCAGGCTGGAGTGCAGTGGTGCAATCTCAGCTCACTGCAGCCTTGACCTCCTGGGCTCAAGTGATCCTCCTGCCTCAGGCTCCCAAGTAGCTGGGACCACAGGCTGCACCACCATGTCCGGCTAATTTATTTATTTATTTTTTGAGACAGAGTTTTGCTCTTGTTGCCCAGGCTGGTGTGCAATGGCGCGATTTTGGCTCACTGCAACCTCCGCCTTCTGGGTTCAAACGATTCTCCTGCTTCAGCCTCCTGAGTAGTTGGGATTACGGGCATGCGCCACCACGCCCGGCTAATCTTGTATTTTCAGTGGAGACAGGGTTTCTCCATGTTGGTCAGGCTGGTCTCGAACTCCCGACCTCAGGTGATCCGCCCGCCTCGGCCTCCCAAAGTGCTGTGATTACAGGCGTGAGCCACTGCGCCCGGATATTTTTTATTTTTGAAACTTTGGAAAAAATATTTTCAATCCTCGTTGGCTGAATCCGCGAATGCGGAACCCGAGGATGCAGAGATCCGACTGCATAGGAACTTGGTGTAGAATCCTACTGAATTTTAAAAATATACACACACATACCCTTTTTTTTTTCCCACAAGAAACCAGGACTACAGCGCACATACACTCCTATGAAATTTGCCTATCCTAGCAGTGCATCTTGGTTATCTTGCTGTGTAGCCAATTCGTCTTACTAATGAAAGCAGGGCTTTGGGGGAGTTAGCGCTCCCTGAGGATACGTGTGGTTGTGGCTTCACGCAGGTCACTCCGCTCTAAGGGCTCCAGCTTCCTCCCTGTACGAGTAGGGCAGGGGACCGTGAACTCTGCGATGTAACGACAACCAACAGGGCGCCGCACCCCCTGCCCGCCTCGTGACTACCTGGGATATTCTTAAGGTCCAGTCTTGCTTGACTTGGGTGGCAGCCGCCACTTTCAGTAATTCAGACAAAGCCGCCGCCAGCTCCGCCAGGACCTCCCCTCGCCACCCCTCGGGCGGGGTGAGGATGACCGGAGCGGCCAGGCGGGGTGGGACTGGCTCAGGGGCGGGGCCTCGGGCGAGCCGGGGGCGGGGCGCCAGCAGAGGGGCGGGGCCTCAGGCTGAGGCGCCCGGTGCGCGCGGACTGGTAGGCCTGTCTCGTCGTGACGTGCTCGGCGCCCGCGCCCGGCCCCGCCCCCTCCCTCCCAGGCCCCGCCCCTCCGTCGCTCCGTCCCTCGCCGCTGCACCCCTAAAGACCGTGGCGCTGCGATGGCGGAGGCCGTGGAGCGCACTGACGAGCTGGTCCGCGAGTACCTGCTCTTCCGCGGGTTCACGCACACACTGCGGCAGCTGGACGCCGAGATCAAGGCGGACAAGGAGAAGGGGTTCCGGGTGAGGGCCGGCGGGAGCGGCGCGGGCAGAGGCGGCCCGAGGGGGCCGGGGAGCGGGCTTCCCCCAGCACTGCCTCCGGGGCGGGAGCGGCGCTGTCACTCGCGCCGGGGCGCGGGAGACCTCAGCGCGTCCGACCCCAGCTTGACGGATGAGGAACTGAGGCCCTCAGACGGACAGGACCTGCCTGAAGCCGCCCCCCGAGTCAGGAGCGTCGCCGAAGCTGGAGCCCCGATGTCCCGGCTTCTGGTCCAGGGTTCTGTCTCCACTCCAGCCTCCTTGGCCAGGATGGCGATGAGGTTTTAGGAGCCGAGGTTAGGTAGATGGTTGCGTTTTGGCAACAGATATTCGTGTTGGCTTCCAATGGCAGTGGAAGCAAGGAAGTCTGCAGTTCAAAACGTTAGCTGTGTTCAAGTACCTGCGGTGTTTGTTTAAAATGGCCTCGTCAGGGACTCCTTGGCAGTTTTGCTTCTGTAGTTGTGGAAGACCTCATGGCACATTAGATAAACCCAAACTTCCCTTACTCTAAAATGATTTTGCATTGCGAGGTTCTTGGAATGTATCTGTGTGTGATTTGTATGTTTGTATGTACTGACTTCAATGAGAGGCAGTGAGCTAACAGCAAGAGCACTGGAGGGGAGTTAGGAGATCTGGTTTCCTGCCTGGCCAAGGTTAGTGGCTACTTAGTGGCAAAAGCAAATCATTCCAGCCCTCTGGGCCTCAGTGGCCTGATCTACAAGCTAGGGGCGTTGGATTGGTATTGATATCTAAACCTTTTTCCAGATTCTGTACTCTGCTGTAATTGCTCCTCACAAGGAGGTGACTTCCTTGGCTGACACTCTGAGCAGCTACCACGGCTTCGGTGGAACTCTGATGACTTGAAGGAGTCAGTCCGTGCACCTCCTTATGATCCTTGGTATCCAGGAATTGTGGAGATCCTCTCATACTCTCTTCTTTCCACCCCACCCCCTTTTTAAAAAATGTGAGGTAACTGAGACTACAGTTAAGCAACAATGCCGTTTTTGTTTTTTTTGTTTTTTTTTTTGAGACAGAGTCTCACTCTGTCACTTAGGCTGGAGTGCAGTGGCACGATCTTGGCTCACTGCAACATCTGCCTCCTGGGTTCAAGCGATTCTCCTGCCTCAGCCTCTTGAGTAGCTGGGATTACAGGTGCACGCCACAACACCCGGCTAATTTTTGTATTTTTAGTAGAGTCGGAGTTTCACCATGTTGGCAAGGTTGGTCTCGAACTCCTGACCTCAGGTGATCCACCCGCCTCGGCCTCCCAAAATGCAGGGATTACAGGTGTGAGCCACGGTGCCTGGTCTGGCACTGCCAAATTGATCAAATAAGTCAGAGGCAGATCCAAGATCTCGAGCCAGATCTCTTACGTTCTGGGCCAGAGCCCTTTTACACCTGAAATTTCTGTGCTTGCTAGAGGGTCAAACCACTTCTCTAACTCAGAAAACTACTGAAAAACCGTTGCATTAGTATGTTTTGAAAATGTTATAGATTGCTAACTTACGAATTTTTTTTTACACCCAGAAGCCATGACAAGAGGAAAAAACTTTATCCATGGAGGGGAGAATTCCCTTCCGTCCCTTACCATCTTCTCCATCCATGTTTCTCACCAGGTGGATAAGATTGTGGACCAGCTGCAGCAGTTAATGCAGGTGTATGACTTGGCTGCCCTTCGGGATTATTGGAGCTACTTGGAGCGTCGACTCTTCAGCCGCTTGGAGGATATATACAGACCCACCATCCACAAGCTGAAAACCAGCCTGTTTCGCTTTTATCTTGTCTACACAATCCAGGTACCTGTTGATTCAGGGGTTCTGTTTCCCTTGATGGAAGGAGCTCTTTGATCCTGAAATAGATTTTCTTCCAGTTCCTAGAGAGGACTCTGTATGTGACTATGGGAAAGAGTGCAGCAGTTACAGTGCAATTATTTTTGGCTGTTTTCCTTCTTTTTTTTCCTTGCCGTCATCTGTAGATCATCTGACTTGTCTTCCCCATTCCTATTTCCTTTTTTATTCTAAGCACATAAGCTTAAAACAAAGGTGGTATTTTAAAGAATATAAGTAGCTGGGTTAAAGTTTGAGTAATAAAGATGATAGCTGACCTGGAGGAATGAGTCACTTAGTTATTTGAACATCAGCTAGGGATTAATTTTTAGGATGGGATTTATCATTAGAACTTCAGTTTAAACCAGCTTTGAAATGACAAGTTCCTTGAGAAAAGAGTGATGATTTCCTTTATATTATGGCATTTTATTTTGCCACTTACCTGGCAGGCTGATAGCCAAAGGTTGTCTGCTGTGCGGTGATGAAGAGTCTTACCTCTGGATTTCCGTCTCTTCTCCCTCCTTGCTACCTCCTTGTGTCTTGGCAGACAAACAGAAATGACAAGGCTCAGGAATTCTTTGCGAAGCAGGCCACAGAACTCCAGAACCAGGCTGAGTGGAAGGATTGGTTTGTCCTGCCCTTCCTGCCATCTCCGGACACCAACCCCACCTTTGCTACCTACTTTTCTCGACAGTGGGCCGACACCTTCATTGTGTCCCTGCACAACTTCCTGAGCGTCCTGTTTCAGTGCATGCATATCCTTTCAGTTGCCTGGGGCTGAGGACCCAGCCTGAGGCCCCTAGACCTCGGGATCAATAGCCCTGCTCTCCATACAGGCATTTCTTCTACAAAAATGCCCGGGGACCATTTTCATGGGTCATATGAGGGGACTGGACAAATTGTGGTTGTTTTTGTCAGTAAGCCAGGGAATCACGAATCTTAGTTCTGACACTGTGCTGCTGAAGTATTAGCTGACGTGTGGGCAGGGACAGTGGTAGCAGTGGAGTGCTAGCACCGACTTTGTCAGCAGGCACTGGGGTTGGAAGGCAGCTGCTGCTTGGAGAAACTGGGCAGCCTTGAGAGTATCCTCTCTGTGCATGAAACATGTTCCAAGGGATATACCTTTGCTGGGATTAGGTACAGATGAGAAGACTTCTTGGGTTGGAACTTTTGCCTGCGTTAGTGTTTGAGTTATTGTCTCTAATAGTAACTTCAGTGTTCCTCGAGTTGCCAGAAAACACAGTAGCTTTAAGAATATATATGCGGATATTTGCGAGGGGGAATGAATGAGAATGCAGGTAAATAATTTATGGCCTACCAAACGTATAAGCCAGAGCTCCCGAGGCCATCGTTCATACTGTCTAGGCTGGAAATTTAGAGGAGGAGAAGGGAGTCTGGCTTGAATGGGGCTGGCTGGTGAGGCACTGATAAATTTGGGTGTTTAGAGGCCCACCCATGGGCGGGCATTTTGGCCTCTGGGAGGAACACTTTGTGGTGGAGGTGGGAAGGGCACCTTTCTGTGGGCACCTTTCTGTGCCACAGATGAGTGTGAATTCCACCCTTGCCAGAGCTGCTTTGTTTCCTCCCCCTTGCTCCCTCCCTTCATCCTGAGGGCTCTCCAGTTAGTCTCGTGGGCCCTCCAGTGAAATCGAAACTGTCACTCAAAGTCTTTTCAGTGGTCCTCAAACTAGGTTACACACATACGGGCTCCAGTCCTCTTTCCAGTTCTGAGGCCCTGTCTGCTCTGTGCTCCTCCTAACTGAGGCTGCCTGAGGCAGTGGAGAAGGGCTAGTATCGCAAGCTAGATTGTGGTTGTTCTTGGGGCGGCCATGCCATCTGCAGAAAGCTTTCTCTTCTCAGTCCAAACCTTTGCCAGGGAGAGGCTCAATCTGGGAGGCGAAGCCAAGTGACTGGTCTTTTCTGCCTCACTGGCTGTATTCTTGTGGAGCCACTGGCCTCCAGGGCTGCTTTTAGCTGAATGTACTGACCTCCCTAAAGCTCAGACTGGCTTTGAAGTTCACTGGATACTAGCTGTTTGCTGCTGGTATTTGAGAGAAAATGCTTAGGTTTGGATTTATGTCCCCTCTGTGGGCTGGCCAGGCAGATGGTCGTGTGTCTGTGAGTCTGTCCGAATGAAATGAGGCCAGACCTAGAGAAAGTGTTGGAGACAAGGGAGCGACTATTTCATTAAGCCCACAAGAGCCCACGGCACCGCTCCTGTACTCTGTTCTCTGTGTCCCTGTGTCTCATGTGTTTTACTGATGTGTCAAAGGTTTGGGAAGGAGTTTTAAACATTTCACGGGCTGGCTTATTCTTTAACTTTGCGCACCAGTCCCTGTGATCCTGAACTTTGATGCGGAGTGTCAGAGGACTAACCAGATTCAAGAAGAAAATGAAGTTCTGCGTCAGAAGGTTTGTTCTGAATAGGCTTGTTCCTGGGGAAGTACTTCTGCTTTTTGTGTGTAAAATTAGGTAGTGGCAGTGGAAGACTATATTAATCAGCTTTTCACTGCCACTACCTAATTTCTCAGATGGAAATGAGTTACCAGAAAGTCAGTATTGGGAATTTGGAGAGTAACAGTCTCTCAAAACCAGAGGTGAGATTCATATTTCAAGTCAGATATATAGCATGAACAATATAGTAACAGTAATTAACTTTTAAGGAGAAAAAGACTATATGCATCCATGCCACCTTATAACTAACTTGTTTTCGTATGTCTGTTTCATCTTTCCACATATAGCTATATATGTGTATGTATATATACACATATGTAAACTATACGTATATGTATATATGTAAACGATATATGTAAACTATATATATACACACACACACATAGATATATAGTTTACAACCCAGATATAATTTAGTTGTTCCTACTCAGCTATATGCTTCTCTAGTTTGATAAAACAGTAGAGCCAGGGGACCCACATTTGCCTGTACATTTTGCCTGAGGAACATTTCTCTTTCCTGAAATTAAGATCTCTATAGGTAATATTGTTAGGAAAAGGAAGATTATAGGCTGTTTAGGTTATGGGGTTTAAGATTCTTGGGTTTTGAGGTGTGTGTATATGTAATTTTCTTCAGGCAAAAGGTTAAAAACGCTGTAATTCATTAAATTTTTTTTCCCATTCCAAAGAGCAAAGCAGGATGGGTGGAGCTATTTTTCTCAGTGAGTCTAGGAGGAAGCAAGTCAAATGATTAAAAAGAAAATGGGTTTTGGATTTCTAATGGTTTTTGGTTTTCTCACCTCATTGTTCAGTGACAGCAGTCACTTTTCCTAGTCTGCAGTGAGCAGAGTGAGATGGGCCCCTTGATGCTGAGGCGGGTGGCACTCAGACCAGTGGGCTTGGATGCAATGTGTCTAGATATCTTCCTCCGCAGAGGGAAGGTTAGGTGAGATCATTGGCTAACTCAGCCCTACCCCTGTGTAGCTTTTTGCATTGCAAGCTGAAATCCACCGACTAAAGAAAGAGGAGCAACAGCCAGAAGAGGAAGAGGCCTTGGTCCAACACAAATTGCCTCTTTATGTCTCCAACATGGACCGCCTGGGGGACTCGGAACTGTGAGTGTGTGTGACGGCCCTCTCCTTTTCTCTGCCCTCTGTGCTCTCAGCCCCACCATTCCCTCTGATCTTGCCTTGCCTGTAGCCTTCTGTGCCTGCTGAAGGAGAATTGCGGAAGAGCCTCCTGGCACACACTGCTCTTGCTTGAGAGCTTTATTTTTATTTTTAGAGATGGAGTCTCGCTCAGTCGCCCAGGCTAGAGTGCCGTGGCACAACATTGGCTCAAAGCAACCTCTGCCTCCTGGGTTCGAGAGACTCTCCTGCCTCACCTCCCAAGCAGCTGGGATTACAAGTGCATGCCACCATGCCTGGCTAATTTTTGTTGTATTTTTGGTAGAGATGGGATTTCATCATATTGGCCAGGCTAGTCTCAAACTCCTGACCTCAAGTGATCCACCTGCCTTGGCCTCCCAAAGTGCTAGGATTACAGGCATGAGCCACCACGTCCAGCCTTGCTTCAGAGCTTTATGAGTAAGGTCCCCATGGCCTCAAAAGTCCTCTAGGAGTTCTGAGCCTCCAAGCCTGTGGCTGTGCCTAGAGCTGGGGAACTGCACAGCTCTGCCAACTCTACATCCAGATATGTGTAGCCTGGATAAATAAAAACACAACCACTGTGGTAAAGTCTTGGGAAGGTTTTGTGCATTGGAAGGAGCATCTCATGTATGGAAAGATTGATAACCACAGGTTGGATGCATTCCTCAGTAGAAGCATGCACCTCTCTGATGGTTTAAAGAGGAAGGCAGATTAGAGAGAGGTATTTGACCTTCAGAAACAGCCAGTTAAAGCAGAAGCCCCAGCTGGTGATAATAATAGTAGTGGTTGAAGAAACAGAGGTACACACAGGTGAGGAAGATAGTGATTGGTGAGTCATGATGCAAACCCAGGCAGCCGGATTCCAGACCTCCACATAACCAAGTACTGCACCAGATGACATAGCTCTGGTGGTGAAGCCAGTGCTTTCAGATGGAAATAAAATGCGAGCCAAATATGTAATTTAACTTTTTTAGTAGCTATGTTAAAAAAAAAAAAAACAAAAAAACAACAAGATGAATTTTAGTGATATATTTTATTTGGCCTAGTATATTCAAAACATCATTTCAATATGTAATGGATATAAACAAAATGTTAATGAGCTATGTTATACTTCTTTTCATGCCAAGTCTTTGAATTCCAGTGTGAATTTTACATCTCTAGCACATCTTGATTTGGACTAACCACTTTTCATGTGCTCAGTAGCACACGTGACCAGTGGCTATCGGACAAGACAGCTCTGAGTTTACTGTGACCCTCAAAGAAGAGCCGCAGACTTCACCCTTGTAACAGATAAGCTGCTGGCTCCCTTTGTACAAAAAAATGATACCAAGGATAATACCACCTTAAAGCCCAGCCTCCTGGACCTGACCCAGGCCTGGTCACTTAATATCATCCATAGCCCGGGAGGTCTATGTTCTTGGTTTTCCACATCCCGTTTCAGCCCTCTGACCCTGTGGTGTGTTTGCTGACCAGTGCCATGGTGTGCAGCCAAAGGAATGCCTCCCTCTCCCAGTCACCTCGCGTGGGCTTCCTGTCCTCGCTGCTGCCTCAGAGTAAGAAGAGCCCCTCAAGGTTGTCACCTGCCCAGGGCCCTCCTCAAGCTCAGAGCTCGGCCAAGAAAGAGTCCTTCGGTGGTCAGGTAAGCACAAGTCCTGCCTCTCTAACTGTGGCCAAGAAGCCCCTGACGACTGCCTGTGCTTCCAGACCTCCTGGTCGAGTGTAGACTTATTTGCCCTCCCTTTAGAACTGATTTCTTGGGCATGTTGATGAGACTCTAAATTGACATCTCATTACCTTTCTTTCCCCTTCCCTGCCTTTACTCTCAGAAAGTGATGGTTCTGCAGGATGAGAATCTAGATAAGACTGTAGCGGAGGAACTGGGAGGAGAAGGAGGAAAATCCACCGAATGCGTTCTGGCTCCCCGCTCCATCTTCACCTGTGGCTAGACTGCAGGCACTGTGGTGTTTGAGATGCTAGGTAGATGCTTGTGCACCGATCAAGGCAGTGCCAGACCTCACACCCCGGTCTCCTGACCCAAGGGATTGCCTTCCCCTGCCTGCACTCCTGTGCCAGTTCTCTGAAGGCTGTGATGCTTCCTGGGTGAAGTAGTAGATCTGATGACAGGAAGCAGGCTTTGAAGAGTCTCCCTCTTTTCTCATAAATTTCCTATGAACTCATGAGGGCTTATGACTGTGTTTTGGTGGCTCAAGTGTGGGTTCAGGCAATTAGAATTTTGAATTTTTGGTGATACAAAAATAGTGTTTGGCTAAAGAGTAAATCAAGAATTACCTCTGAATCCATGCATTTTGCCTACAAGTTGGTATTTGCTGATTCTGCAAAGGATTTTCACTATTTCTTACTTTTATGGAAAACTGCAAGTGGATTTTTTTTTTATGTCAGCTTACGTCCCAAACGGCCAAGGGTCCTACTGACTAGTTTAACTAACAGACACTGTCAGAATTCATTACTTTCAGAAATGCCTGCAGACTGTTTATTGCTTGCATAGGGACACTTTCTCTTTGAGTGCATTATTAGTTGCAGTCATAGTCTGTGGCTTCTTCTCTTACCAGCCTCGGCGTGAGACCAGTTGCAAGTGGCACATTAGTTTGGGGCTGCTTGCTGTACCCAGGGAGGTAGGGGTCTGCCTCAGGCTGTCATTGGAATATAGCACTTGGGCTGGGTATTGTTGAGCTGGAGACACTGAGCAGGACACTGGATCAGAAAGAGCATGGGCTTTGGGGCCAGGCAACTTTACGTTTAGCTCTGGCTCCTCGTTTTTCATTGGTGCTCAGATTGCTTAAACTCACCCCAGTTTGCTTGGGATGATAATAATAGTATTTACTCCCCAGGGAAGGATGAATTGAGTGGCTAGAAGAAGAGTGCTTGGCAGAGGGTCAGCACTCAGTAAACGTTGGTAGTAGAAGTTATATTCCTGCAGGCCCTGGCCTACGTTAGTTCTGAGACCTAAAGTGCCATTAATGCAAAAAAAACTATAATCTTAGCAGCCATGAGGGTTCAGGCAGTTAAAACTCAATCATGGTTACTCCTATGAATATTTTTCTGAAATTCAAATCTTAAAGTTAGAATTCCAGTTCTGTGGAATGTGGCCGAGTAAGCTGTACTGCTTGCTTTCTGGATCTCTCACTGTGCAACATTTTATAAGTTTAATAAGTGACATGTGGAATGTTGAGTCCTTTGAAATGAGCTTGAAATTATGAAATTCAATTTCATTAACTTGAAAGAAAACATAGAGACTGCTTCTGTGGGAGTAAGCTGTGGCCATACTGTATGTGGTTTGGAACTGTGTGTCACATGGTGAGGTTGAAATGAGATTGGAAATTACTTGTGCAGTTTACAGCTAAGCAATGGGGATAAGAATGTGTGATTTGCAGTAAAACATGCCTTACCTTTCCTCTAAAATATAATGGAACAAAGATTGGGTCACTGTGTGGTATGTTAACAGAGCAGTTTGTAGTTCTTCAGTGAAGATGAAAGATATCTCTAATCTAAAAAACCCAATAGTCAGGTCACTTGTTTTTTATTAGTGGTAGATGAGTTAGATTCAGCATTAATGTTTCACTTCTAAAAATAACTAGTAGATTTGAGGTTCAAGAAAATCACAGAATTTTAGAGTTAGAGGGAAGCTCGAAGGTCATCTGGCCCACCTTCTGCTGAGTATAGGAGTACACTGTCTGGATTGATTGCCACCTAAGATGCAGTGCTCACTGCTTGTCAAAGCAGGAACATATGCATGTTAGAAAGCTATTAGAAGAAACTTCTTTATGACTTTTCCTCACGGACCTTAGCTTAGCCCTTTGGAGCTACATAGAATAATAAGGCTTATTGTATAGAATGATTCTTCCTATGTTTTCCATGCTAAGCACTCTTGTTCATCCTCCCTTCAACTCCCACCTCAACTGTTTGTCCCTATGGCATGATTTCCCCTCACATCCTGGGCCCCCTGCTCTGTGGGGACATTCTAATGTTTCAATCCCACTATTACAATTAATGCCCAAATTTGAGTGTACGATTCCAGATGCTCTCTCACAGATACTAAATGCACGGCATGGAAGGATCACTTCCTGCCATTTTGATGATATACTGCTTTGAACTCAGTACACAATGGCATTGGTTTTTAAATAAGCCACATTGCTTTATTAGTGTAGATTAAACATGTCATCTTTTTTCCTTGCTACTACCACACCAGAGCCCTTCTTTTTTTTGTACTGTTAAAGAATAAGCACACACACAAAAAAATAGGCTGTATTTTATTGTTAAATTAGCAATATTGTAAAAATGATTAGACTTTCCTATCTTAAATATAATTTATAGAGAGCGTTGTAAATTTTGCTCACATCAGCATTTTGTCTGCTTGTAATTGGTTGCTGTACCCGTTGTCATTATTACTGAAACGTTCATAGCATTATTCTTGTAAAATAGATGGCAAAATAAATGCAAAATAGATTGCTTTTATATTGAAAGCCTGGCAAATACTCTCCAGGCTTTCAATATGAGTCTGGAGGCAATTTTTTTTTTTTTTTTTGTGGTAATAACTGCAAAACTACACTTCCCAAGCCCTTCTAGGATCTCTAATTACAATAGCCAGGGAAGGCACATCCATAGCAGGCTTGCCTGGGCTGCTGCTTGGCTCACACAGCCTGTAGTTTGTACTCCATCCTTCCCGCCAGCGATAATTCTGCTCCTTTTACACCCACTTGGTGAGCCGTGGAAATTACCTCATTATAGAGATAATCTTTAATCGGCTGTAATGTAAGGCAAGCAAAGCATCCACAAACTTCTGTGTTTGTGACTCTTATTAGTGTCAAATTACCTCCCAGTTACTGAGAAGTAAGTGGTCACAACCACTGCCCTGAAGGTTTTTCCCAAGGATCTTGACAGGAAGGGGAAAGCCTGTCTTTCTTTCTGGGATTTCTGTGGTATGAGGGCCTGTTTTCTGGGTAACTTTGTTTAGCTTCAGGTGAGAACAAATTACTGGAACTTGTTTCCTGCTCCCTCTGGATGGCTGCCATCCTGGTAAGCTCTGTGAGGCTCTGGAATCCCTCCTGACCTACTCAGTCCACCGGAAATTAATGGGTATCAACTTATGTCTATCTCCAGAGTGAGAAGGTCAAATGATAAGACAGAGGTTACCATGTCTCTCTTGAACTGTAGGAGTCAGGTAGATTATGACAGAATATACTTTAGACTCTTGGGATGTTCTATTATTTGAAGCCAGCGGTTAAAGACTATTATGAGGGTTGCACTTAAAATGAAATAAAACTTTCAATTAACAGTTACTTCATCTGTCCATCAGTCCATCCATTTGTCTATTTAGCCAGTCATGAATGAGTGCCCAGCTTATGCGAGGTGTGGTGCTGGGTGCTAAGGTTACAAAGATGTGTAAGGTAGAGTCACAGTAGTAGAAGCTTCCAGAAGGGTGCGAGCTTCTCTTTGTGCAAGTGTCATTGTCCAGAGAGTACACAGTTCTGCTGACGTCTTTCATTCTCTCCAGCTCTTTACCCATACGCAAGTGCTTGGCCATAATTGTATGGATTTGTTTGAAGGTAATGACTTACATTGCATTGTGACTTTACCCCTTTTTCCTTTGTTTTGTCTTGTTTTTTTTTTTTTTTTAGCTTTTTATTTCTGAAAAATTAACAGTTGTCAGTAAGCCTTCACTTGTTATGTACATTTGTGGCTAGACACAAATTGGCCTTCACCTACTTATTAAAAAGTTTTGTGGACAATCGCATTCACCAGCTTTTAATATATTACTATCTTCTTCTTCTTCTTCAGTGACTAAAATAGATTTAAGGAGAAAGGAGAACTTCTCTCTCCTCTTCTTTAAGGAAAATCTGATAGGTCATGCTTAGGTCCATCACTCTCTTGGCATAAACTGCCCTATCATTGTAAAGGCAGTTCTTCTCTGTACCAGATGCCTTCCTTGCTATCTTGACTTGCGAAGGAAGTATTACCTTTGTACTTCTCAGTGTTTTATTGTTTGCTCTTGCTGGGGAAGTGTTACAAGTGGCTTTCAAATCAGCAAGAGGAATTTGAAACCACCTCCTTCCATCAATATTCACCAATTGAATTGAGCACTCTTTACTGTTGCTGAAGAAGGAAAAGACACCATTTATCCAGTGGAGGGGCTGAATAAGGCAGGAAGGGGCCCATAAAGTGCCTGTCTCCCTCTGTAACAGTTCCCACCTTTGTTCCCAAGGCAGAGTCCCCCTGTGACCCATGTACAGCGTGGCATACATGTAGCAGTGCAGAATGTGGCAGTGGCACCTCCTGGACTGTGATGTGACTGCTCGGTGTTTGCATTTTCAGTGATTTGTTCTTATGGGGGTTTCAGAGCCTTGTCTTGAAACAGGACACGACACAACTGCCTACCACCTCCCCAGATCTTAGCCTTGACAGCCAACTCCAACAGGCCACCTCCCCACTCCATCTCTCTGAAACTCTCTGAGGAGTGGACATTACCTCTCCGTGGCTTTTGTCCTCCCAGGACCCATACACAATTGTTATTGACACAGTTCTAATACTTCGAATTAAATGTGTTTGTGGCGGATTGAGACAGGTTTACCACCTTTTCTTGATTCACGGAAGTACTTGGAGTTTATAAACAGGCCAAAAATAGCAAATACCCTGCAGGTTAGCCATGGTTTGGTTCCAGGTAAGCTAATAGTCCTTTAAAATTTTCTTTCTTAACTGTTCCCATGGCTGCAGGATTCCAAGGACTCCATGTTAATCATTTTAAATTGTTTACTGTTGACATAAAAAATAACAAGTAGAAGAACTGGAAAGCAGTAGGTAGACTTTGATTGAGTTTCTTCTCTTCACTTAGGGCTTGTGTAGAAATGGTTTCTCAAGAAGACTGGTCTCAAACCTGAGTGGCTGTTTGCATTCATATCTCTTGGCTAAAAGTGTAAAAACTGAGGGTGAGGGTGTTTGAGCATCACAATTTGTGGGTATACACCCGGAAAAAGAAAGCCCTGCACAACAGTCTGGAAAGGTGCGGGGTGGCAGCTCCTTTTAAGAGTTTCTAGATTAAGAATAGAGACTTCTTCTGTCTATATGCTTGGGGTGGGGATGATCAAATTCATTCCCTCTTGTTATAACTTAGTTGACCCTATCACTCTTGTTATGAAAAGGAGCCAGAAAATACCAGTTTATTTCCTGTCCGATTTATCTTTCTTAATGTTCCTTGGGTTTTCAACAATTTCGGTTAGAATTTCTGGTTTTCTAGTAATCATTTTAAAACATCTCAGTATTTGTTAATATTAGCTGCTTTAGTCCACACTTGGCCCAAAACAAGAGAGGGTACTGTGTTCCATTTCCCTCCAGAGGCGATTGCTTGTTGCATAAATAATTTTTAGATTGCCCAAAAATATTGTTGCTTATAAATGTGTATAACACCAAGCATAGGCCCCGGCTTTCCTTAGTCATCACTTAGTAAGTGCTGGCTCTTCCCCCTCAACTAGACTAAATTGTTCCGATTAGATCAAGATGACATCTCCCTCCAGATGAGAGATACTGCAGGATGAGGATTGCAGGTGACCTGTCCTCTTAACAGGTAGAGGACAGAAAGGAGGAGGTCATAGCAGGGGCTATGACCTTACCTACCTAGTTAAGCCAACACCATTTTAACCACCTGCCCCCAACCCACCGTGCCCCCACCACCACCCCCTTGCCCTGCCCACTGCCTCCCCCCTGTGTCCCCTCCTGCCCACTGCCTCCCCGCCCCCCGCCTGCCCAGGGCTGACCTTACCTGGGAGCTGTAGTGTAGAGGAGCCACTCCCTGGTTCTTGCTGCTTTCCTGGCATGCTTATCATGGCCTAGGCAGATGGGAAGAGACTTCACAGCCAGCTTCTTTTCCTCTAGGGCACGAAGGGAAAGGACCCGATGTCAGGAGCCAAGGATGGGAAGAGCCTCCTCAGCGGGCTGGCCACTGGGGAGTCCGGCTGGTCACAGCACCGGCAGCGGCGCCTGCAGGACCACGGCAAGGAGAGGAAGGAGCTTTTCTCCACAACCACTTCCCAGGTATGGGGTTGTCCTGAACACCCCTGGGGACACTCACGCAGCTACTGAGGAGCAATGTGGAGGGCCTCCTCTTCTCTCCTCTGAGTCTGCTGCTGTGCGGAGTGTGCTTTTGCCTAATTGGTTTTAATGGCTTGTATTTTCGTTGTTTGGGTTCATCATTTGCCTGGCTCTTCTGTGGTCCATTTCTCCCATGCGCATTTCCCTAAGTAGGGGCCGGAAAATACAGGCCTCTGGAAGTGCTCCCAGAAGATGACTTCTGTGATTAAGCTGGCTTGGGAACCTTTGCATACTCATCCTTCCCTTAGGTTAATTGTGCTTAGCAGCCTGTCCTGGGCTCCTGGAGACCTGGTTCCCTCGGTTCACCCAGTCACTCAGACTTGCTTGGTCACAGGATTCCTTTCTCTTGTGCTGCCTGAGGCCCAGCTGCCTGCATTGCTGCACTGAGGGTCATGTGCCCACACAGTGGGAAGCTGTGGCCCAGGCCCTTCTGTGCTGAGCCCTGGGCTCTGGGGACTCCCCTCATTGGCCAGTGTGGGCCATGGCCTGCTCTTTGTGGCATTACAGCTCCTTCTGCTTCTGCCAGATACTCCTGATTGATGGCAAAGTCTAAGGTGTTTACTGGTTCTCTTGCTCAAGTCACCTTCTTGACCATTTATCTCATAACTGAGGCTATTTGCCTGTTTTAAAGGCATTTCCTCATTAACAGCCCACTACTGTGGTGACAACGGACCCTTAAGGCTCAGATTATAAGTTCTGGCATTTCAAGATTCAAGATGTGCTTGGGGGCCAGCCACAGCCCCATAAGGTCTGAAGATCCTCTGTTATTATTTTTTATTGTTGAACTCCTCATCCAGCCTCTCTGAGGAAGCACTTGCAGGAGCATCCGGACCCCAGGGCTGGTAGAGAGTGCCCTGGCCGATGCCCCCAGCCTGGATTGTGTCTGGGTGAGCACCAGATGGTAGCCAGCACCTGCTGCCCCAGGGATGCAGAGACTGGGCAGCTTTGAACCCCCAGCGGCCCTTGGGTCTCTGTCTTTTTTACTGGCCAGTTGTGTCTGCTTCTTAGTTTCTCAGTGCCCACCTTTCAGGAGGGCTGGTGGGCCTAGGGGTGCACTGGAAAGGGGCCGGGCTTACCTGTCACCCACCCAGCTTCATATCCAGTTTCTCCCCCTTGCCAGCCGTATGACTTTGGGCAAGAGATTTGGCTTCTCTTTCAGTCTTTTAGTTTCCACAGCTGTAAAATAGGGAAAATAATAGCATCTCTGTTCGAGGAGGACTAAATGAGAGAAATCTGTAAAATGCTCAGTGTGGTGTGTGGCCTGCACCACACATCCTCCCCCCTGGCCTGTTGTCCAGGCAGATGTGTGTCCTGGGTCCCATCAGCTGTGTCACAGAGAGGCCACAGCCCCCTTTCCTTCAGCGGGGCCTGTGTGGAGCGAAGTCTCCAGGAAGGGGCTGTCAGGGGGGCAGGCCCTGCACCCTCCCGGGGTGAGTTAAGCACTACCCTCGCAGGTCAGAGCTCTCCTCTCCTCTCTAATTACCGAGAGCCCCGCAAAATGCTGCGGCCTAGGCCTAGTCCCCCTGTGGTGTATGCCCTGGTGTGGGGGACCCTTTCCTGGCTGACTTGTCCCCGCCCTGCTTGTGACAGTGTGCAGAGAAGAAACCAGAAGCCAGTGGCCCAGAGGCCGAGCCCTGCCCAGAGCTCCACACGGAGCCAGTGGAGCCACTGACTCGGGCATCCTCGGCAGGCCCTGAGGGTGGAGGAGTCCGCCCCGAGCAGCCCTTTATTGTGCTGGGACAGGAGGAGTACGGGGAACACCACTCATCCATCATGCACTGCAGGTAGGTTGGGCCTGGGGCCAAGGAAACCCTGGGAAGCTCAGATTTTCAGGCAGCAAACGTGGAGGTGTGGCCAGCAGGAGATGGCAGAGAATGGGGGCTTGGACGAGGGCCACAGTCATGGCTAAAGAGTCATGGGAGTTGCTTGGAGCTGCCAGTGGGCTGGTCAGCCCATCTGCCCTTTGGGTTTTTTTTTGTTTTTTTTTTTGAGACAGAGTCTTGCTTTGTCGCCTAGTCTGGAGTGCAATGGCACGATCTTGGCTCACTGCAACCTTGCTCTCCCAGGCTCAAGCGATTCTTGTGCCTCAGCCCCGCAAGTAGCTAGGACTACAGATGCCTGCCACCACACCCATCTAATTTTTATATTTGTAGTAGAGACAGGGTTTCACCATGGTCAAGCCTGGTCTTGAACTTCCCGACTTCAAGTGATCTGCCCATCTCAGCCTCCCAAAATGCTGGTATTACAGGCGTAAGCCACCACACCCGGCCTCTCTGCCCTTTCTAGTTGTGTTTTTCTCAGTTTTAGGAACAATTTACCCTACTTTAGCCCCCCAAACTCACTCAATTTTAATTTGCTTTATGTTGGTACTTTTAGGTAAATACCTGATTTGTAATTTACCATTTGTAAGTTTTTACTTAAGCACAGTAAAAACCTTTCAAGAACAAACCCTAGTGGGGCATAATTTTCAGCTGGTAGATGGGTTTCTCGTTTTGACAGCCCTGACAGCTCTTGGGGCCCTTGGGCTGTTCTGGAGTGTGAGTCTGGAGGCTCTAAATCTCCAGAGACTGCAAGTGGCCCCAGGGCAGGGCCCTGCAACTCTTGCTCACTGCTCTTTGCCCAGAGTTGACCAAAAGGTCCACACATGGTTGGCACTTAATAAGTATTTCTTAGACAAACAAATGAATGAGTATTTCCGGAAATAGTCTATACCAGTCTTTTGAATGTAGACCGCTAGGGATTGTTTTTTAAAAACAGTAAGGAAGTCAGGAAAGCGATCATCTTGGCATTAGCGGAAGAGGATGGGGATGGAGAAGCCAGCTGACAGGCCTCCCTTTTCTCTCATCTCAGAGTGGATTGCTCTGGGAGGAGAGTCGCCAGCTTAGACGTAGATGGGGTCATCAAAGTGTGGTCCTTCAACCCCATCATGCAGACCAAAGCGTCCTCCATTTCCAAATCGCCGCTGCTGTCTTTGGAATGGGCCACCAAACGGGACAGACTGGTGAGTAATGGTGGCCTGTGGGGCCTGCTTTGCTGGCTCAGTGGAGGAATTCCCCAGGGTTCTCCACCAGCTGAGTCAAGACAGCCAAGCCAGTTCCCCTCCCTTCTCTCCATTATTGGGGATTCAGGGACACACATCCAGGACTGGCCAGAAGGCTCCTGTTGTGGGAAGGCAGTGAGGTTACCAAATTGACATTGAAATGAGCTGCAGGGGGCCTGGAACACACGGCTTCTTCCTGTCTGTGGTGGTCTGCCCTGGCGACCACCTGCCAGACTGCTGTCCCCCCATCTGTCTGTGTTTCCAGCTGCAGTTTCAGTGGGCGCCCTCCCGTGCCAGGCCCCATGGGAAGTGGCTTCCGCTGGTGAGGGGCTGGTGTTCTGTTTTGTGGTTGCCATGGGTGTTATTGTCCCCAGGAATAGTACAGTGTTCTTCCTTCTGGATTTTAGATTTGAGATAGGACTTGTAGTTAAGGAGGTAAGATTGACTTGCTGTTTTTTCTTTTACTTCATTTGTGGGGATCATACCACATAGCCCAAGATGCAAACCCTGGTTTTCTATAATTTTTGGCAGCTGAAGGGATTACCCTCATGGATGGGGACCTCAGGGCTTGCCCTGTGCCGGCGCCAGTTTGCCAAGTGAATGCCAAGGTCACACTCTACCTAATATTCCTGGGAGACACCCTCAGACCTGGGCTGCTTCTGGCACTTTCCTCTGGCACTATTATTATCTTTGAAGCTTTTCACCAAATAAGTCACAAGCTCCTGAATGCAGGGATAGCCCCTTTTATTTTTTTTCTGGAGGTCTTTATAGACCCAGAGCCAGAGCTGTCCCCTGAAAAGGCAAATGGGAGTCACCCAGGCTCCGTGGCAGTCGAAGCCAGTATGCTGGGAGGGGTGCTGGGCAGACCAAGAGTGGGAAGGAAGGGTTCCAACAGCTGGGGTTTCAAACTGAAGAAAGGGAGGATCAGAGGGCCTCATTCACCAGCCGGAACAGATGTGTCCAAGGTGACACGTCTCTCCCATTCCACAGATACTTTTTGTGGTTTTGCTTAAAGTTCAAGGTCAGCTCTCATGTCTTTGTTTAATTTTGAAATGAGGCTCATTTTAGCCAGATTTCACCCGAACTGCCTGGATGCGTAGAGGAGGGGCCTCACCCCCGCAGCCTGCCCAGCCTCGCCCCCTCTGGAGATCCTCCCTGACTCAGCCTCACTCCATGCTATCCTTCCCACCTCACGCCCCTTGTCGTTCCAGCTCTTGCTGGGCAGTGGTGTGGGGACGGTGCGTCTCTATGACACGGAAGCCAAGAAGAATCTCTGTGAAATCAATATCAACGACGACATGCCCAGGTGAGCTCGAACCCACCCCCCACCATCAAGGCCGCAGGCTGCCAAGTGTGGTCCGCGGGGCTAGGCCTTTCCCGAGCCTTGTGCCCCATCTCCTGTGCAGGATCCAGCCTCAGGACCAGAGTGCACCCTCCCTCTGTGGGCAGGTGGAGGGTCTGACCCAGGCCCATGTGTGTTGCAGAATCCTGTCTCTTGCGTGCAGCCCCAACGGGGCCTCTTTCGTCTGTTCGGCTGCAGCTCCGAGCCTCACTTCCCAGGTGGACTTCTCAGCACCAGACATCGGCAGCAAGGGCATGAACCAGGTTCCTGGCAGGCTGCTGCTGTGGGACACAAAAACCATGAAGCAGCAGGTACGGGCCTGCCCTGTGGCTCTCTCTGGGGCCAGGCACACACTCTGCATTCCCTTGGGTTTCTGAAGAGCCTCTTCCCTCTTTTTGCTTTGGTCTCCTCAGATTTTTAATAAAGTTTTAAGTGTTGAAAAGTAGTGTACTCCAACTGGGCAGATTGTTAGTGACATGTCATTCAGAATTGTGCCACAAACTTAGGAGCCGCACAGAACCTACCAGAGAGCCCCTGTGGTTGATTTTTTAGGAGAGGACTCGTGTCTCCCTCTGATATCCTGTTAACTTAGAATTGTATGAGAATTATAGCAGCAGCAGCCAGCAGTAGCAAGGACACATGCAGATTCATAAGAAGCGAGGTGACCAGACAGCCTGTGAACTTGCTCCCAGGGGACCTGGGCACCACCTTGGAGCCGAGGACCCCTTCCTTCAAGACAGTAATAGATGCTGTAGCTGCCACCCTGAGCCCCAGAGAGACTGAATGATGCTAAACTCACCTTCCAAGGCAGTGCTACTTCTTATTAAAATGATTTGTTTCACTGCTCACAAGTCATATGGCCTTTATGTTGAACACATTGTTTCCTAATGCTGCTGGAAACTCCTACTTTCAGTTGGTTCCTGTTCCAGATGTTCAGTTTGTTCTGTTCTGCATCTGCCTGTAGAAGTGCTCTGTGTTCCCTTTGGGTCTCTCAGACCTCTCAGGCCTGTCAGGGTCACACCCGAATTCTTGACCTCCACCCCTTGCCACATCCATCCCTCCCCTCATAATTTTCCTTACTTTGGCAAATGTGCCTCATCTAGAAATTTGGGATCTTGGCCGGGCGCAGTTGCTCATGCCTGTAATCCCAGCACTTTGGGAAGCTGAGGCAGGTGGATTGCTTGAGGCCAGGAGTTCAAGTCCAGCCTGGGCAATGTAGTGAGCCCTTGTCTCTACAAAAAATTTAAAAATTAACCGGGTGTGGTGGTGCTCACTTGTAGTCCCAGCTACTTGGCAGGCTGAGGCAGGAGGATTGCTTGAGCGTGGGAGGTGGAGGCTGCAGTGAGCTGATGTGGTGCCACTGCATTCCAGCCTGGGTGACAGAGTGAGACCCTGTCTCAAACAAAACAAAACAAAACAAAAATTAGGGTTCTTCCCAGACCTGTCCTTTTCCCTCTGCTCACACAGTCCATCCATAAGCAAATGCTGCCAGTGTGTTTCCAGTCTGACCACTTCTCTGCATTTCCAGGGACATACTCTAGACCTATCTCTTGTGCCCCTCTCTGCCCACTGTCCTCTCTACCGGTTTAATTCAATTCCTCTTAGTTCGTAGCATCTTGTATTTTCCTCCAAAGCTCTCATTACAATTTGTAATTATGTGTTTACTTTTGATTTTCAAGTTTTAATTAAACATTGAATACATACAAAAGCATATTGAAATCATAGGTGTATAGTATAATGAGAAGAAAAGCAGTACAGTGAGCACCCGCAGACCCATCATAGTTTATAGAGAGCATCACCAATACTTTTAACTCTTGTGTAGCCCTTCCCAATCTTGGTCTTTTTCCCTTCCAGAAAGAACCCGTCTTGATTTTGTCATACTGATGTCTTTTTTTTTTTTTTTTGAGACGGAGTCTTGCTCTGTCACCCAGGCTAGAATGCAGTGGCACAATCTCGGCTCACCACAACCTCTACCTCCTGAGTTCAAGCAATTCTTCTGCCTCAACCTCCCAAGTAGCTGGGATTACAGGCACCCAACACCACATCCAGCTAATTTTTTTGTATTTTTAGTAGAAATGGGTTTCACCATGTTGGCCAGTCTCGAACTCTTGACCTCAGGTGATCCACCCACCTCAGCTTCCCAAAGTGCTAGGATTACAGGCATGAGCCACTGTACTCTACCTGCCTTACATTTTAAAAATTACTTTACCATGTTATTACATATCCCTAAACAACCAAATTTTTGTTTTGTGTGTTTTCTGACTCCATATAAATAGAACCACAGTGTATGTGTTTTTCTAGAATAGCTTCTTGTATTCCAGGCTGTACACTGCTTCCCTAACCTTGTGACTTGCTTCATCCTCTGGCTGCCTTTGCTGAGACCGGGACATTACCTCTCCATGTAATTGGCATTCCTTTGTTGTCTTTTCTCTCTGGCTGCTTTTAAAATCTTCTTCTCTGGCTCTCTGGGTGTGGATTTTCTGGTTTTTAAGTTTTAAAATTTATTTTTTTAAAGTTCTGCTTGGGATTTGTTTTCTGAATCAGAGGATTTATGTCTTTGTTCAATTCTGGAAAATTCTCAGTCATCATTTTTTCCAGTATTGCGGTTCTCTGATCATCTCTTGCCTTCTGAACCTCCCATTCCATATGTGTTAGAACTTGCCTCTTCCTCTTTTTTGTTTCACTTTGCGGCATTCTTGATAAGAGTTTCTTCAGATCTATCAGTTTGCTAATCTCTCCTCTACTATCCCTAGTCTTCTGTTTCATCTATTTATTAGGATGGTAATTTAAATTATTGTATTTCTCATTTTTAGAGGCTCAGCTTCACTTTTTAAAACCTGCTTTGTTGTGTTTATAGTCTCTCATTTTTACCCATATTTTCAATTCCTTATTTTATTTTGTTGAACAATTGAATGTGCTTGTATGTTGTGCGTTACAAATCTAATGTCTAAAGGTTTTGGGTCTAATTCTGCTCTGTTTCTGTGGGTGCTGGCTCCTTTTGCCTTATTTTCCTGTTTCTTATGAATTGTGATCATGGTGTTTCTTGGGCTAGTATCTCTGAGAGTATTTTGAGGTTTGGGTTGGAGGTACATTTCTTTGGATTTGCATTAGTTTTTGCCAGGTTCCTCCCATGTCAGGGCTAGTTTGTGGTTATGAATTTACAGGGAGGTAAGTTTTCTTGTTATCTCTTTCTGTGAAGTAGGTTTATTTCTAGTTCATTCCTGCACTGAAGGTATAGCTCTTTGGAGTCCCAGCTCCGTGTGACGCTTTCTTTTTTTATTTTATTTTTTCTTTTTCTTTTTTTTTGATTATACTTTAAGTTCTAGGGTACATGTGCACAATGTGCAGGTTTGTTACATATGTGCGGTTTCTTATCACCTGACCTTGGGCAGGTCACACATTGTTGTCTCCAGGCTCCTGAGCTCTTCATGGGAAGCAGAATGGGAACTTGAGTCACCTGGATCTGATTAATGCCCCATAATGAAAGGCAGCTTTGGAGTGCGCTAGTTCTGTGCATTCTTGCTTTCTCTTAGTTTTGGCCCTAGAGGATTCTTTTATTTGCCAGCTCAGTACTCTGTGTGTATTTTAAATAACATTCTATCTTGCATTTTTAATTTCAGGAGGATTATTTAGGGTTCCCAGGGTTCCATATTGTTTGAAATGATAATGTTCATTCATTATGTAATTAATAGACCTTATGTTCTATGAGGTGGTTTTGTTTGCTACTATATTTCTAAGTGTTTCTGTGGGGAGCCATAGGGCAGGTTTATTAGTGTTGTCTGTCATCAAAGGTGGTTGATGAAGTGTTATTTTCTGAGAGCAATAAGACTTTTCAATGAGAATTTGCTTGGAATGCATTCTGGTGAAGTGTAGGCTGCTAAGATATGTATTATTTATTTTATAATGGAGCAAGCATGGATTATTATCTATCTTTGGAAACCAGAATAGGCACAGAGACCTTGTTCTCAAAAGAGCACAGAAGGTCCCTGGCACAGCACTTTGGCAAAGGCTCAGATCTTTCTGATTACATGAATTTCCAGATTACATAAGGGAGGAGCTGGTGGAAAACCCAGTCTGGGGCACCTGTCTGCATTGGAATAAGCAGCATGCCTGGGCTGAGTGAAGATTGCTACTGGCATTTTTGTTTTGTTTCAATAGCTCCAGTTCTCCCTGGATCCAGAACCCATTGCTATCAACTGTACAGCCTTCAATCACAATGGGAACCTGCTGGTCACAGGGGCAGCTGATGGCGTCATCCGGCTGTTTGGTATGCAAGTGTGCTCATAGCAATCCTTGATATCTCCTTAGATGTCCCAGGCATTTTTTTTTTTGCCAATGTTGGATTTTTTTTGCCAGCTGGGCCAGAGGCTTTTGCAAAACCCTGACTTCAGATGCTTGTACTAGAGCTTAACTTTGGTCAGCGTTTTCAAAACACCCGCCATAATAGACATGGGAGGGGGTGGAGCTCAGCAGTCCTTGAGTCTTGAGTTGTTCCATCTGAGTCCTTGTCACCCATGTGAAATACAGGAGGGCACACAAGAGTACTGCCATCCTACCCACTTGCTGTGGGTAGTTCCTTCTCAAAAGCGTCAGAACAGTGCTCCTTAACCAGAGGCGTACATCAGAATCACCTGGCATGCTGTGCACAAATCCTCAGGTTGGGTTCTGTCCCCAGGAGACATCCCCAGAGCCTGGGCTGGGGAAAGGCAACTGTATCTTTAAGGGATTCCCAGGGCGCCCATGGGGAAGTTACAGAGGGTAGTTTCTTGGGTGTCTTGCTAGACTTAGGGCTCTCCAGATGAGCTCCCCCCAGGGAGTCCTGGGCCTCGCTTCTGACCTGGTGAAAGAAGCTGCCTCTGAGGCTCAGAAGCAGCCTGACATCTTGGGCAGGGGCAGCTTTATGGTGCTCACTGGGTCCTGGGTGCCTGCCATTGGCCTCAGAACGGCTGTCAGCCTGAGTAGAGGGTGAGGGGGCCTCCTGCTGCAGGCAGATGCCTTCTTCAGAGCCCTGGCCAGGATGTGAGTGACGGTGTCTCATTGCCTCAGACATGCAGCAGCACGAGTGCGCGATGAGCTGGAGGGCCCACTACGGGGAGGTCTACTCTGTGGAGTTCAGCTATGATGAGAACACCGTGTACAGCATCGGCGAGGACGGGAAGGTAGGCAGCCACAGGATTCAGATAAGAGAGCACTGGGATGACATGTGGGCCGGCTGCGGGTTGTGGTCATACCTGTTATTAGCTCTGCCACCTGGGGCCTCTTTTTACAGCTTTGTTATCTGTAGAATAGGGATAAACTAGTAATTCGTCTTACAATCTTTGTGAGGTTTCAGTGAGTTCAGCGGGAGTTGGCTATCCTTATGAAAGGAAATACCAAAAATGACTCATCTTACCATAGATGGATCTGTGGGGTCTGGATTTAGGGCTGAGTTTGCTTTGATGGGCTTGGTAATGAGTGGTCCCAGGACCACTCATGGATGTGTAGAGTTTGCTGAGTGGCTGGGGACAGCTTCTTAGATGCCTACAGACCCCAGCAGAGCCCAGAGATGTAAGAAGGAAGCCAGAAAAAAAGGAAAAGTAAATGCCCCTGGTAGATTCCCTCTGTGGAGGGTTAGGAACTACGAATAGTGACCACCTCAGAAGGGGAGCTGGCAGGGGCAGAGGTGGGAGAAGGACGCCATTTCCATGTGTGCCTGCCTGGACCTTTTGGATTGGACACTGTCTTTTTATCTCTTGAAAGGAGTAACTACAAAATAAATTCTTCATTTGAAAAGTTTGGGAAAGGACTTTGACATTAAAGCTCGACTTCTTTCTTATGTGGGATGCTCAGTGAAGAGGTGGTCACAGCCAAGTAACCTGTCCATGGGGTAGGCTAAGGGATGATGTCTGCTGTGGTAAGGAGCTGAGTTTATAATGGCATCGCCCAGTGTTCAATCGATTGTATGCCTGAAACACTGGAAATATATGTGGAATGTGTCCTCTGTACCTTGTTCCTAGGACAGAAAAATCTAGTTGGGTTCTAACTCTGATGATGATAATAATAACAACAACAACAACAACAACAATAATAATAATAATAATAATAATAGGTCACTTGAAGCATTCCTCCTACTTGAGAGACCAGGGATCCAGGCAAAGCCACTTGCTGTCCCTTTTCCTCTCCTAGGGTCGGGCCAGAGGGAAAGAGAAGGGTTGGACTTTGATGTGAGGTTGCTGCCTCTTTTTCTAGATTTTCTTCCCTAAAAAATGCTTAAATCATGTTGGCCAGAGATAGGACTTGTAGACCTGTCACCTGCTTTTCTGCCTCTGGCACTTGAAAGGCTCTTCAAGGAGGTCAGCATTGTGGCTGGGGGAGGTGGGCCGCCCTCTCCAGCCTCTGCTCTGGGGTGGGTTCTTGCTCTTCCTTGAGGCCTGCATTGGCCGGCTCTGCTGAGAGCACCCTGCTTGTGCCCTGTGATTGCAGTTCATCCAGTGGAACATCCACAAGAGTGGCCTCAAGGTATCCGAGTACAGCCTGCCCTCAGACGCCACGGGCCCCTTTGTGCTATCTGGATACAGCGGCTACAAGCAGGTTCAAGTCCCCAGGGGCCGACTCTTCGCTTTTGACTCGGAGGGCAATTACATGCTGACATGTTCTGCCACAGGCGGCATCATCTACAAGGTAACTGGTGGTTGGGGGTGGGAGGTGGTGGTATCGTGGTGGGCAGGGATTCCTCCCTGGAGGTCTGGGCCATGTCCGCTGAGCGTGGCTCTCTGTCCCCGAGCTGCATGGCTGTGGAGATGCCTTTGACAAAGGATAGGCAGCGCCTAGAGCGGGGGTGTCCAATCCTTTGCCTTCCCCGGGCCATGTTGGAAGAAGAAGAATTGTCTTGGGCCAAATCTTCACACTTCTTCTTAGTGTTAGTGGGCTAACACTAGTGATAGCTGTTGAGCTAAAAAAAAAAATCGCAAAAAAAATCTCATAATGTACTTACAACACAAATTTGTGTCGGGCCTCATTCAAAGCCATCCTGGGCTGCATGTGGCCCGCAGGCTGCAGGGTGGACAAGCTTGGCCTAGAGCCTCCTTGCTGCAGGCCTGGCCAGAGCTGCTTTGCAGCTCAGGTGGATAGAAAAGATGGCATTGGGGCATGAGACCCCCATTCTCTCTGCTCATCCTTGACCAGATTCTGCCCTTTCTCTGCCTTTTTTCCTTGGGAATAGCCTGTTATAGAAATCACTCAGGAGTAGGGAGAAGAGTTGGGGAGTGTTGGGATGGAGGAACATGCCCCCAACCAGGTCCCAACTAGGTTGTTTATTTTAGTACTCTAATCTGGTATAGATTTATTAATTTATTGAATGTCCCGTGGGTCAAGTATATTCCAGTCCAGGTTTTTAAAAAAAGTTTTAAATTTTTAATTTTTGTGGGTACATCCATAGGTATATGTATTTATGGGGACCATGAGATGTTTTGATTCAGACATGCAATGTGAAATAAGCACATCATGGAGAATGGGGCATTCATCCCCTCAAGCGTTTATCCATTGCATTGCAAACAATTCAATCACACTCTTGATTTTAAAATATACGGTTATTATCGACTACGGTCACCCTGTTGTGCTATCAAATAGTAGGTCTTATTCAGGTCTTATTCATTCTTTTTATTTTATTTTAATTTTGTACCCATCCAGTCCATGTTAGAAACAGAAATTTGAGGGCGTGATTTGTCAAACCATAGTGTAAGTTGTCCACATTGTTTTCTGCCCCTCCCTTTACACGTTTGTTTTAGCTCTTAAGTCAGAGCTTATTTCATGTATTTTTAAGTGTCTTCTGTTTCACTGGTGTCACCTAGACAAATGATGGGGATTTGTGTCGTAGCCTAAGCTTCTGTGTCTGATGTCGAGTGGGTCCATTCTCAGCCTGTGTGATACTTTTCAGTTATTTGCCCAGTGGTGGTGTTTGTGTAGGATCAGAGTCCTTCAAGGTGGGATATTCTCAGCAGCTCTTGCTGCCACAGCTCATTGACCGGTCAAGGGCATGTGTTTTGGATGGCAATTTTGTGCTGGGCATTGGACCAGGCACTGTGGAGTGTATGAAGGACATATAGAATATGATCTCTGCTCTTTTGGGGTGCACACTCAGAAAGAGACACAGTAACAACAAAGGAGAGCAATGCGGAGTTGAGCAGCCCAGGGAGAAGAAAGCTGTCTCAGTGGGGACTGAGTCCTTGCGGGAGGTGGGAGGCTGTGGATTGGAGGCCTTGGAAGCGGGAGGAGAGGACGAAGAGGAGTTGTTGGGTAGATGGAGAAGAAAGCAGGTCTTGGGGCCCCACATGGGCAGAGGTGAGCAAGAGCTCACAGTGAGGCAAGGGGTACTGCCCGTGCTGAGGTGGGAAGTGGGATCCTCGTAGACTGTAATCTGAAGTGTGCACCGCAGGACCTGCGCTCGCTGTGGGTTAGGCTCCTCTTTTCTGTGGAGCTTGATTCTGTCAGTTGCCCTTGCCCTTTCCTTCAAAATTAGCTCCATCATTTCTCATAACTGATATTTCCCAATGGAGACACTAAAACGCTTTCCGTTTACAAGCCTGCTCTTATTTTATTCTCCAGAGGTTTGTTTTTGTTGCATTTTTGGTGGGCTGTTCAGTACTTTGCTCTCTGTATGGATATATGTGTGTATGTGTTTTATTTTTAGTCATGCAGCCTTTGTCATTTGATCTGATCAGTTCATATGATTGGCAGTCAGACTTGCTGTATGACCAGTTAGTTGGTGGAAAGATTTTCCTCTGTAGAATTCTTTGAATGTGAATAATGAGATCTAATTATTTAAGGAATATATTGAACTTCAGGTCCCACTTTTATAATCTATAAACAATGTAATTTATGGTTTTTGTAAGTGTTTTCTCCACGATGGCTGAAGACTGCGTTGTCTCTCGCTCACAGGTGCTATACATAGTGGTACTGATAGGAATTCGGTTCGCTCCCAGCTTCTCCTTCCCCGTTAGTGCCCTATCGCACAGGATCGCTGGCTAGCTAGTGCCTGGGTTCAGAGAGCCATGTTTCCGCACTAACTGAAGGCTCCCCTGCGCCAGCACTGTTCTGGGTGTGGCAGGCTGGCCCCCCGCAGGAGAGAGCTGCCTGAGGCCCTACTCCCCTGCAGCTTGCATTCCCCGGTATGGGAGTGAACCTTCAACCAATGAGCAGATTCATGAGCACATGTCAGGTAGTGAGAGGTGATGCTGTAGTGAGAACAACCAGTGTGCGTGCAAGCAGCACCAGCCCACAGCAAGTTCAAGGCAGCTGAGAAAATGCCTTATTTTAAAGAGCTGCTCAGGGACTTGTTTTCCACTTCAGATGGACCAGCTGTAGTTGGGAAAGTGAAAGCATTTCCTGGTTGAAGAAGTTAAACAGACTTTCTAGAAAGGTGGGCATGTGTGCCTGGCCTCAAGCACATCCTCAGGTAGGCCACTGAAAGTGGATCAAGTATGTGTAAGTGGTGTTTGCTGACACCTCCTCCTGTTTCCTGTCCTCTTGCAGCTGGGTGGCGATGAGAAGGTTCTGGAGAGCTGCTTGAGCCTGGGTGGCCACCGAGCCCCTGTGGTCACCGTGGACTGGAGCACTGCCATGGACTGTGGGACCTGCCTCACTGCCTCCATGGATGGGAAGATCAAGCTGACCACCCTCCTGGCCCATAAAGCCTGATGACCTGCCCCAAGGGCCACCCAATGAAGCAGTATTATCCGGGGTAGGGGGAGGAGGTATAGGACAGGAAAACCAGGTGCTCCACTCCATCTCCCTGCCAGTGCAGTGACTCTGCAGGGAAAGACTGGCAAGGAGGGTCAGGCACTGCCATCTTCGGTGACTGGAATGGGACCCACGTGGAGTAGGTGGCATATGCTTCCCAGAGACGGGTATCATGGCTGTGCCAGAAGTACATGTGAGACTATGGAGGAAAGCTCTGGAAGAAGGAGAAACATTGCAGTGGCTACTGTGTTGGCTCAGAAGAAATTGACAGTATTTTGTATATATATGCCCATTTTTATTTTTCTTTTTTTAAAAAAGAGAATGCTCTTATGGTCCCCTGGTGTCTCTTTCTAGGATGTGTGTCACTTTGCTTCAGTGACAGCCCTCCCACCCAGCCTGGCTCTGCTGGCCCGGAGCTGAACCTCTCCAGGCTCTCCTGTTGCTTTGCCATGGAGCCAGGTCAGCTCTCTGTCTGTTCTGCTGTGTAACAAGGTTTGGCAGTTCCTGTTTCTCTGGGCTTCAGTCAAGGCCACAGAGTTCTTTTTCTTCCCTGAAAGCTGGTAGCTTTTGTTACAGAAGATTCTCAGGATGAAGGCAGGGGCTGAGGCCTCTGCCACTGGCTTCCCCTTTCCATCCAGTGGCTGCTGTTTCCCAAGATGGGCTAAGCATTCCTTATCTGAAATGCTTGGGACAGGAGTATTACAGATTTTGGATTTTTTCAGACTTTGGAATATTTGCATATATATATAACGAGGTGTCTTGGTAGGTCTCATGTCTAAACATGAAATTCACTCATGTTTTAGATATACCTTATACATGTAGCCTAAAGATAACTCTATACAGCATTTTAAATAATTTTGTACATGAAACAAAGTATTGATTGTGGTCAAGTGTGGTATTTTCTACTTGTGGTGTCATGTTGGTGCTCAAAGTTTTGGAGCAGGGCACGGTGGTCACGTCTGTAATCCCAGCACTTTGGGAGGCCAAGGTGGGTGGATCACTTAAGGTCAGGAGTTCGAGACCAGCCTGGCCAACATGGTGAAACCCCATCTCTACTAAAAATACCAAAATCAGCTAGGCGTGGTGGCAGGTGCCTGTAATCCCCGCTACTCCGGAGGCTGGGGCAGGAGAATCACTTGAGCCCAGGAGGCGGAAGTTACAGTGAGCCAAGATCACATCATTGACCTGCATCCTGGGCGACAGAGGGAGAACACAACTGAAAAAAAAAAAAAGTTTTGGGTTATGGAGCATTTTGGATTTTGGATCTTTGGGTTAAGGACGCTCAACCTATACCTCTTTCATTGGGTGGCTCCTCTCCTTCCTCCAACTGAACATCTCTGTGGAAAGGTGACGGCTGCCTGCCCCCCTCTGCTGGCGAATGGTGAGGTCAGAGCAAGGGGGCCAAGTTGCTGCTGGTGGGCACCTGGGGTTAAGGCCAGCCCAACTGTGGCTGAGCCCATCTGTAGCTGAGCTGAGCATCAACCAGCTGTGTCCACACCCTGCCTGAGGCTTGCCCTCTCCTCCCTGGCTGGGGTGGGACCTTGAAGATGCAGATCCTCCCAGGAGGTGAGGAGGAACAAGAGACTCACTCCCCTTTTCCCTCTTGCCTTTCACAGCTGAGGCAGAGCTTATGGGGGGAGTCACTATGGGAGTGATGGGCCTGGGCTTTGGTCTCCAGTGCTTAGCAGGGGTGACCTTATCACTAAGCTGGGAAAGGCGGCTGCCACTAGTCATTTTAAGTCTCTGAGCTCCAGCCCAGTTCTGGGGGCACAAGTCTGGAGTAGGGATACTCCTAGTTACCTGCTTGTGGAAAAGCACAAAGAAACTTTTATCAAAGCCTTGGCTCTGTTCTGGGAGTTGAGGGAAAAGTAGGGAGGTATTTAAGTGGCTTGATTATGAGAAAACACCAGAGACAGTAGTAAATAGTTATTTACTGATTTTTACCCATTTCTACCCTGGTAATCCTCCCTGCAAATGAAGAAAACCAAGACTTCTTCATTTATTATTTTTCCCCATCTTCTGTATTGAAACAGTGATCTTACTTATCTCACCCAGTGACTCTGTGGGACATTTAAAAAGTGGTCATGGGTTTCATTGGAGTGACCATGTATTAATGTTTCCTCTCTTCATCTCAAAGTTTCTTACTACCTTTTCTCTCCCCTTAATACCATCTCTACAGCTTGCTGAGATGCTCTAAGGATCACAGAGACACAAAGAAGATTTGAACCTTGCACTCCTCCCATCCCACCTCTTCTCCCTCCTGGGTGAGCGCTCATCCTCAAATTAAGCATGTTGGAACTTCAGCTTATCTCTCCTTCCATAGACCTGCATGGCATCTGCCTAAGAACCCAAGCAAGACTCTTCCATTGTCTTGGTTGAGGGCGGCATAGAAGAAAACCTCTTTACCAGTCCCAGCCTCAGTTCCCAGCCCAGGCGTTGACCCTCAGCTCTGGGGAGGGCTGCACAGAGAGCCTTCGGGTACACTTCCCCACTTCCTCCTTCTCTTCAGATACCTGCCGTTATTTGCCTCTTCTGCTCCATGGCCTCAGGCCTCGGCTGTGTTCTGGGAGTTGAGGGAAGCATTTGAATGGGGAGGACCTCATAGCCAGTCCCCATTCAAACGCTTCAGGGGTTCAACGTAATCTTTTGAAGTATGTATACATTGTGGAATACAGACAATGTAGAATGATTAAATCTAGCTAACTGACATGTGCATTACCTCACATGATAACATTTTAGCTGTCGATTAAAAAAAAATCCCCCAAGCCTCCAAATGCTTTGGGTGCTGACTCCAATCTGTACAAATCACACAGTTCAGATTCCTGACCCCTGCTTGGGGCGGGAAGCATCTCTCCCTTCAGATAGCTCATTTCAGCTGGCTATGGAAAGAGATTTTAAGGAGAGAAATGTGCAAGGGGTTCTTCTGTTAAAGAAAAACTTAGTCAATGATACCTATTAAAGCACAGTAAAGAGTACCATCTCGGTAGGTATAGGGACCACTGCAATGGGGTCTTGCATGGGGGAGACAGATTGGGCTCAATTCCGAATACAGTGTGCACAGTGGGAATTCACAGCCAAGGAGCAGGGTGGGGGTCTGTGAATAGAAAATTACTAAGCGGAGCCATCAGGGTAAGAGAGATTCTGGTGAAACTGACCTAACAGGACTCTTGCTGAAGACAACAGGACTATTGCTGGGGCAATAGACCACTCGGGGATGGTGGAGGGTGAGGAGCCTGATAAGGCTTGGAGGGTGATCAGATACCAAGGGGAAAGGAAAGGGGTTTTTTGCTAAGACTGGATTTTACAAGGAAGCGTACAGACTGGCCTTGCAGAAGACTCAGAAGCCTGACTGAAGCTTGGACAAGTAAAGCCTCTTTGTCAGTTCCAATTGCCAAGGATTTTTTTTTCTATAAGTGACAAGGCAGAATAGCCAATTATTTTCTGTTCCTTTATTCACAAGGAAAAGATGCTTCTCCACCCCAGCCCGTGAGACCTGGGCTTGTCCTGGCTCACAGCGGGTGACGGCGGGGACCCTGGAGGTCAGTGACCCTAACCCCTCAAGGCAGCGGTGGTGGGGGAAGCAGGTCCTGCCCGAGACTGCCCTCCTGAAGAGCTACGTGGACCCCAGTGTGGCAGTTCGGTTTGTGACCTGAAGGCACTGAGACCGCCCCCTTCAGCCTTGCTATCTAGACACTGTCCCATGCAGCCAGGGGCTGAGGGGCAGAGATCCAGCTGTGTGGGTGTCGCTGCTGGGGAGGAGCCGCAGGTGCCGCGCAGGGAGGGAGTGCGGTGTCCGAGTTCGCTGCGCCTGGGTGTGGCCAGCACCCATTCTAGTTGCTGATTTTTTTGCGAACCACGTTTCAGATTGCTGTCCTGAGTTCCCATTTTAGGGCCAGATCTTGTCAGATCTTCCTTTCAACCTGAAAATGCTGCTGGGGAAGGCCTCACTGGCCACTGCTTGCACGGGCGTTTCCAGTCTGGGCTCTGGCATCCTTTGGGCTGTGTGAAGCCAGGAGTGTGGTTTTCAACTAAAACTCAGCACTGACGCCACGTTACCGTGGTGGAGCCCAGCATCCAGCAGGACATGTGGGCAGAGGGTACCCCTGGGGCCACATTTGCAAGGCCTCCTGTCTTGAAATGTTGCTAAAATTAAGGGACAAGAGAGACCGAAGAATGGGATGCAGGAAAGTTTTTATTTTTAGGTGTATATCAGCACAGTGGAATTGCATCCAGATGTTTCATAGGTTATTACTTCAAGAACAGCCTGTAACCTTATGATATGGTAGAGCATATAAATTGGGGTGCAGTATCCCCATGACCTATTTTGTGCCTAGGTAGCTGGCCCATCGTATTTAATGATTTTTTCAGGAGGCCATTCATTATTTTCCTAGTCTCCTATGTCTATGTCTTTTTTGATATTTGTATTTATTTTTGAGATCATGCTCCTTTTAGTTCCTTTATTCTCATTATAGACTGGATATCCTAAGAGTTCCCCTTGCTTTAGAGGAATTAGAAAGAAGGATGGCTTGATTCTCCTACTTCCTTTTGCTTCTATGCTACCTCTTGTCTGATGTCCTTTCCAGTGAATAATGGCCACCTTGTCTGGGGCCCACACAGCGTCTAAGAGTTGTAAGATTTCTTCTTTAATTTCTTTCCCTCCAGCAGTTAAGAGTCCCCTTTCTTTGTAAATGGCTCCATGGGCATGTAATGTAGCAAAGGCATACTTTGAGTCAGTATAGATGTTAACTGTCTTTCCTTTGGCTACTAATAGTGCTTTAGTTAGAGCTATTAATTCTGCTTTTTGTGCAGAGGTCCCGGTAGGGAGGGCCTGTGCCTCTGAATTTAGAGTCACCACTGCAAACCTGGCTTGGCAGACCCCTTCTGATATAAACTTGCTTCCATCTGTGAAATATTCAATAGCTGGGTCCTTAAAGGGTTGGTCTCTTAAGTCTTTCTGGCTTGAGAACACCTCATCTACTATGTCTACACAATACTGTTGGGGAAACCGGTCTTGCAATTTGGGCATTTCTACAGGCAACAGGGTAGCCAGGTTGAGTATTCGTGGTTTTTAAAGTTATGTATGGATTTCCACATAAGAGCCCTTGATATCTTAACATTCTTGGATTAGATAGCCAGTGATATCCTCTTTGCTCCATTAAGGTGATCACTGTGTGTGGCACCCGTATTACTAGCTTTTGTCCTAGAATCAGCTTCCCAGCATTTTCTGCCAGCATGGCAGTGGCAGCTAATGCTTTTAAGCAGGGGGGCCACCCCAGGGCCACAAGGTCTAACCGCTTTGATAAATAGGCTACTGGTCGATACCATGATCCTAATGTTTGAACTAAAACTCCTGTAGTCATTCCTTTTCTTTCATGGACATAGAGAAAGAAAGGCTTAGTCAGGTCTGGCAATCCCAGGGCTCAAGCTTGGCTTAAGGCCTTTTTGATCTCATTAAAGGCCTTCTCCTGCTCATCACCCCATAGGAGGGACTCTTTTTCTCCCCCACTTTGTGGCTTCATACAATGGCTTTGCCATGAGTGAAAAGTTCGGCATCCAAGTACATCAAAAGCCTGCTGCCCCTAAAAACTCCCTTACTTGTCGCCGGGTGACAGGAGTGGGGAGTGCACGTATGGCTTCCTTCTGCCCACTGCCGAGTTCGCACTGCCCTTGGGCTACTAGGAAACCTAGATATCTTACTCTTTTTGCACAGACCTGAGCTTTTTCCTGAGATACTTTGTAACTTGCCTTCCACAGAAGGTGAAGGAGATCTTTGGTGCCCTGGAAGCAATCTTCCTTGATAGGTGCTGCAAACAAACAAACGATCATCAATGTATTGTAACATACACACTTGTCATTTGGTGGGACAAAAGCCTTAAGGTCTGATGCTAGTGCCTCTTCAAAGAGAGTGGGGGAGTTGTTGAACCCTTGTGGGAGCCTGGTCCAGGTGAATTGTATTCCTCCCCACTGGAATGCAAAAATAGGCTGACTTATTGGAGCTAGCCTGAGGCAAAAAAAGGCATCTTTTAAGTCCAAACAGGTAAACCAGGTGGCATGAGCAGGAAGGTGGCTCATCAGTGTATATGGGTTGGGCACCACCACATGTAAGGTAACAGTAACTTTATTTACGGCCCATAGGTCTTGCACAGGCCAGAACCCACCAGACGGTTTTTGCACTGGTTAAGAGTAGAGTATTCCAGGGTGACTTGCATTTCTTTATGATACCATGTTCTAGTAGCCGATTTATGTGCTTGGTCATTCCTCACACTGCCTCTGTAGACACCTGGTACTGGGGAATGCGTACTGGAGTTGCACCTGGAACTAACTCTGCTACCACTGGTGCCTGGTTTATGACCAATCCCGGAGGATTGTCCTCTGCCCACACCTCAGGTATTTCAGTGACTAGTTTGTCAAATATTCTGTCCATAAATTCAGACAGCCTGTATGCCTCTTTTATGTATAGCCTCCATTCCTCAGTCTCGGGGAGGGTAAGAGTTAACATCATAACTTTTGGTCAGCTTAGATCCAGAGTCATGTTTCCTTCTGGCCTGAAGGAAATTTGTGCTTGTAGTTTCTGAAGCAAGTCTCTCCCTAACAGGGGCACTGGACAATTTGGCAGATATAAGAATTCATGTTGGACTTCTTGTCCTCCAATGACACACCTTCTGGATTGACAGGCCTTTTCTCTGATACTCTGGTTGCCCCAACTATAGTAGCATAGGTTTTAGATAGCAGCCCAACGGGCTGTGTCACTACCAAGTGTTCAGCACCTGCATCTACCATAAAATCCATCTGTTGGCCCCCCACTTTCATAGAGACCAGGGGCTCCTGGAGGCCTACAGAGATGGAGCCTGGTCTGTCTCAGTCCTTATATTCCTCAACTCCTGCTAAGCTGACCAGATCGGCATCCAGCTTTAGAACAACGGCTAGGGCTGCAGGCCTTGGGCAGGCGTCAGGTCCCTAGCTGCTGCTTTCTTCTTTTCTCTTTCTGGACATTCATCCTTCCAATGCCCTTTCTGTTTGCATTCTTGCACATTGATCGCTCTCAAGCCTAGGCCGGCCTTCAAACCCTGGCCTAGCTTGTCCTCTACTGTGACCACAACCATGTCTGCGTCCTTTCACAAAACCAGTCTCTCTTTGAACTAGAGCAGCAGCCAACAAATCAACCTTTTCCTTGGCTTTGCGCTTTGCCTCTTTCTCGGCTTCCTCCTCTGGCTAATACTAATACCTTAGTAGCTACTTGAATAAGCTGGGTAATACTCATAGCCTCAAAACCTTCCAACTTCTGAAGCTTCCATCTAATGTCACCTTGTGCCTGGCCCACAAATGCCACATTAACCATGCATTGATTCCCTACAGCCTCCGGGTCAAATGGTGTATAAAGCCGGTATGCTTCACAGAGTCTTCATAAAATTCACTGGGACTCTCATCAGCCTTTTGGCGTACCTCTGAGACCGCTCCCAAATTCGTTGCCTTTTTCCCTCCAGCCTTCATTCCATTAAGGGGTGCCTCCCGATACCTCTGCAGGTTTTGCAATTCTTCTGCCTGGATTGGATCCCAATTTGGATCTGCTTCTGGGAACCTCTTCTGTGCATACTGCTTAACAGGTGCATTGCTTTCTAACCACTGTAAGGCTGCCTGAGTAATTCTCCTGGCATTCTTCTGTATTGAACAATATTAAAAGTAGCTGCTGAAAATCAGGCCAGGTAGGGTTATGAGTCAGAAAGATGGGCTGAAGTCTATGACAGCCTGGGGCTTCTCGGTATAGGAGGGTGTAAGCTGTTTCCAGTTTAGGAGGTCAGTGGTGGAGAAAGGCTGGTAAACGAAAAGGCATTGCCCTCCTTGTACATTATTCTGTTTATCATAATAAATTTGGCTTTGTGTCTCCCAGAGAAACATCTGCAAGGCTCGGGTCGGCGGGGTGCTTCTTTAGTCTTTATAGGTAGGGGCTCTGACTTTTCCCTGTGGGGTGACGCCTGAGGCTCACTCTCCTCTGAGCTTGATTCCTCAGGGGCCGTTTGTGCGGGCTTGCAGAACAGGCTTTTCCTGTTTTCCTTGCGTCTTTTCCTTTCCTTCTACTGTCCCTTTGGGTTCTAGTGGCAGGATCTTGGCTCACTATAAGCTCCGCCTCCCGGGTTCACCCCATTCTCCTGCCTCAGCCTCCCGAGTAGCTTGGACTACAAGCGCCTGCCACTGTACCTGGCTAATTTTTTGTATTTTTAGTACAGACGGGGTTTCACCGTGGTCTCGATCTCCTAACCTCGTGATCCGCCCGCCTCGGCCTCCCTTTAGGTTCTTTTACTGCCTCAGATCTGGCACAAACTACCAGGGTCTTACAGTAAGTCTCAGAATACTGTGAGGCAAATTTGAAAGACGCTCAGCCAGGAGTCAATGTATGGGAACTGGTCCGGGTACCCAGGCTATTCTCTGGCTCCGGTTATTATCCTAAACACACAGTCAATTATCTATCTGTCTATCGTCCCTTCGGCGGGTCACCCAACATTAAAAGAAATCCAATCTATTTCACAGAGAGTTCTCAATCTCGGAGGGATTAATTTAACTCCATAATCTCCATTAAAACCTTTCTTGAAATTTTCCCAACATACAATCCAATGGAGTAGGCTTTGATGCTTTTCCTCCCATTTTGCCCTTTGTGATGTGCTTTCACTCTCACTTTCATTCCTGGACTGACCAGACTGGGTCCTATTATGGGAGGGGGAGGTTCGGGCACTGCTTAGCTAGGAGAGTACCTTATTCCCACTACAGCCTGCTGCAGCTGTAGGGCAGCTCCTGTTTGCCGGATCCGGTGTCCTAGGTCTGGCTCGTCCCACACTGGGAACACACAGTCTGCGCTAAGAGATCTGTGTCTCCCCACATCACGCCCCGCGTTGGCCTCTGCCAAGACTGTCTCTTTCACACAATTTCATGCACCTCCCCCGTTCCCAGTTGCTGACCTTTAGTTAAAGTGGCGAAGCCCCTCTTGCCATGTTCAGTTTCCTTTCACCTCCCCCATTCCCAGTTGCTATCCTTTAGTTAAAGCGGCGAGCACCTCTTGCCACTTTGGTTCCCTTTCCTGACCAATCTGCGAGCCTCTCTCACATCCTGCATCAGTTAGGGTGTGAGTTTCATCCGAATGAATGGGTCTCTCCCATTGTCTCCAGCCCCTCTGGGTCGGACTAGTTTTAGTTCTCACCCCCTGGAAGGTGATCAGGCTCCCCTTCCGTCCTTATGGGATAGGTCCTGCCTTAGGGCCCAAACCTTACCATGGTTCAGATGGCTGCTCCTGTCACTGTCCAGCAGTCCATTTTTACTGGTTCTGTTGCGCTGTCGGGAAGGGCACTGGGGCCGGGGAGGGCAGATCCCCTTCCAGGCCGAAAGTCGGCGCCAAGGGTCCCAGGTCTCCCCTGCCTCAGAGCCTCAGTCCCACAGGCAAAAGAGACAGAAATCTGCCCTCTCCAGTCCCAGATTTTGGCACCAGAAATGTTGCAGAAATGAAGGGACAGGAGAAACCAAAGAATGGGATGCAGTAAAGTTTTTATTTTTAGGTGTACACCAGCTCAGTGGAATTGCATCCAGAAAGTCTGAGCATAGAACAGAGAAAACAAATGCCTTTTAAGCATTTTGAGGCGGGAATTACGTGAAGCAGGAAGCAGGCTTACAGAAGCGAGAACAAAGGCCATTAATTATCTTGTGATACTTTTGCAACATATCTTACATCTCTGGGAAAACTTGGTTTGCAACTTACTCTTATCTGTCTTGTTGAGAGGTGACAATGTGCCAGCAGCCCTGGCTCTTGGCGCCTCCTTGGCCTCGGCGTCCACTCTGGCGGGGCTTGAGGAGCCCTTCAGCTTGCCACGGCACTGTGGGAGCCCCTCTCTGGGCTGGCCCAGGCTGGAGCTGGCTCCCTCTGCTTGAGGAGATGTGTGGAGGGAGAGGTGCGGGTGGGAACAGGGGCTGTGCGCGGTGCTTATGGAACAGCGTGAGTTCCAGGCGGGCTTGGGCTCTGAGGGTCCAGCACTCGGAGGGGCCGGCCGGCACCACCACCCACGGGCAGTGAGGGGCTTAGCAGCTGGGCCAGCAGCTGCTGAGGGTGTGCCAGGTCCCCCAGCACTGCTGGCCCGCCCACACCACGCTCAAATTCTCACCGGGCCTCAGCCGCCTCCCTGTGGGGCAGGGCTAGGGACCTGCAGCCTGCCATGCCCAACCCCCCCTCCACCGTGGTGGGCTCCCGCGTGGCCGGAGCCTCCCCGATGGGCACCGCCCCCTGCTCCACGGCGCCCAGTTCCATAGACCGCCCAAGTGCGGAGGAATGCAGGCCTGCAGCGCGGGACTGGCGGGCAGCTCTGCCTGCGGCCCTGGTGAGGGATCCACTAGGTGAAGCCAGCTGGGCTCCTCCTGGGTCTAGTGGGGACTAGGAGAACCTTTATGTCTAGCTAAGGGATTGTAAATACACCAATCAGCACTCTGTGTCTGGCTCAAGGTTTGTAAATACACCAATGAGTACTCTGTATCTAGCTAATCTAGTGGGGACTTACAGAACTTTTCTGTCTAGCACTCTGCGTTTAGCTAAAGGATTGTAAAGGTACCAATTAGCACTTGGTGTCTAGCTCAGGGACTGTAAATGCACCAATCTGCACTCTGTCAAAATGGACCAATCAGCTCTCTGTAAAATGGACCAACCAGCTCTCTGTAACGTGCTCTGTAAAACGGACCAATCAGCAGGATGTGGGTAGGGTCAGATAAGAGAATAAAAGCAGACTGCCCCAGCCAGCAGTGGCGACCAGGTCCGGTCCCGTTCCACCCTGTGGAGCTTTGTTTCTTCACTCTTTACAATAAATCCTGCTGGTGCTCACTGTTTGGGTCCAAGCTGCCTTCATGAGCTGTAACACTCACCGCGGAGGTGGTTTCAGGTTATTCCTGAAACCAGTGAGACCACAAACCCACCGGAAGGAAGAAACTCTGAACATATCCGAACGTCAGAAGGAACAAACTCTGGACTCACCATCTTTTAAGCACTGTAAAAGTTCTTACACTCACAATGAGGTCTGTGGCTTCATTCTTGAAGTCAGTCAATTCCGGACACACTGTGAGACCTTGTAGCTGTGCAGGGAAGAAAGAAAACACAAACTTAACAGAGCCCACAAAATATTTGAAGGGCAGATACAGTTAATGTTTCTTGGGACTGGCAGTTAATATCCTCCTTTAACTTCAGGAGGGCTGAAATTCTTTTCAGCTTTGGTTAATACAGCAATTCATTCTATGAGCTTTTATTTCTCTTACTATAATTTTACTATTAGTACTTATAAGGGAGGAGACCACCCCCCCATATTGTCTTATGCCCAATTTCTGCCTCCAAAGAAAGAAAAAGTAAAAACTAAAAGGCAGAAATGAAATCCACAAGCAGATAGCCTGGGGCCACACCCAGGGCCTGGTGGTTAAAGATCGACCCCTGACCTCATCGGTTATGTTATCTATAGATTACAGACATTGTATAGCAATGCACTGTGAAAATCCCTATCCTGTATTGTTCCGATTTCATTACCGGTACATTCTGCCCCCAGTCACGTACCCCTTGCTTGCTCAATCGATCAGGACCCTCTCACGCAGACCCCCTTAGAGTTGTAAGCCCTTAAAAGGGACAGGAATTGCTCGGTTCTTGACACAGGAGTCTTACTGATGGCCCTGGCTGAATAAACCCCTTCCTTCTTTAACTCAGTGTCTGAGGAGTTTTGTCTGCAGCTTGTCCTGCTACACTTATGCTATTATTCTATTATCTTCTTAATTTTCCACTTCATTAGGATAACAAATGGAGGCCGGGCTCCCATCCTCCTCCAGCACTCCAGGGCTGCCTGGCTCAGCAGGGATCCTCCACCTGGTTTCCGAGGGAATTCCCGGGAGGCCTTTCCAAAACACTCCCATTCCCTTCCACTAACTTCAGGGGCCAGGAATGGACACTCACTTTCCTCAGGCCTGCTGCCCTGCCTCGCGTTTGCAGTGCGCAGGAAACCGTGTGCCAGCAAGGGGCGCAGGCACGGCCAGCAGGGGGCGCCCGCGGACCTCCCAGTGAGCCAGCTGCCCAGAGCCGGAAGTGTCCCGGGTGCTAGGACTCCGAGGGGTCCGGGAGCCGCGCCAGGACCGGAAGTGTACGAGGCGGGAGCGCGCAGAAGACGCAGGCGGCCAGAGGAGGCCAGGGGAGTTCCGGTGCTAGGAAAGAAGGTGGGGATTTAAGTTCTGGGTGGGGCGCGGGTCCCACAACCGCTCGGAATTTGCCTCCTGGCTCCGCTCTGGAAGCTAAGAAGGGGCACAAGAAGTGGAGAGAGGGAACCTGAGAGCAGGGAAGCCAGTAGCCGGCGGGAGGAGCGCGCTGTTCCTCGGGTCGGAAGGAGCCGGTGCAGCCTTGACCCGCGTGCGGCAGGGTCAGCGAGGCCCCTGCGGTGCTTCGCCGCCGCCTTCCCCTCCGCAGTCACTGGCCCTCTGGGCCTCCCACAGGTCCAGCAGCGGGTACCGGCCCCAAGAGCGAGGGCGGGCTGTGAACTGGCATCACATCGCGTTCCCGCGGGGGCCCCCTTCCGCTTAGGCAGGGAACGGCCGGCATGGGACTGAGGTCTGTCCGCGAGCGCGGTGCCCCGGAGACCCGGCTTCTGGAAGGTGCTGCGGCCTGCCCTTCGGGCCCAGAAGCAGGGCGGGGAGGCGCGGGGTCTGGAGTCTGCAGGACCTGGCTGCGAATCCAACCAGCTGATTTCAAACTTCTCTGTGATCTTCTGCAAGTTAACTCAGTCTCAGTTCCTCGTTTGCGAAATGTACTTAATATGCACCCCAGGGTGAACCAAATTTGTCCACATAGATTGCAGCAGTGCACTTGCGAGGCGCCTTAGGGAGTAGGAGTCACTAATATCAATGAGTTTTGACAGAAATGAGGGGGCATTGGCAAAGGTGTGCCCCGTGGCCATACAGGTTAGGAGGAGGGCCTGCTAATATTTTTTCTTAAGTTGTAAACAGCCCTCTGAATGAGCAATACATTATCAAATTGTGATTCAGAGAGGACTATCGCTGACTACTTTTTTCTGGGCATACCTCTGCTTCAGGAGCTTGTGGCTTAATTCCTAAGTGGAAGGTAGAGACCTAGGCCCTCTGAGTCACAATTCCATCTCTCTGGGTGAGGACTGAGCTCCAGGACTGCAGACTGGAGGCAGAACAATTGGGATAGGAAGAAGAGAGGCCAAACTAGATCAGAGTCTGGCGTGGGCTTCAGAGTCCACAGACTGGCACAGTTATGCTTCGTGGCCCCTATTGCTGGTTCAAGTTTGACCAATCAGAAATATCTTTAGCTTAAGGGCGGGGTGTTGGCCAATGAGACTTTATTGTGAAATAAAATGCCCTCAGTTTCATGTAACTGAGCCACCACAGAGGAGTGGAGAAATCGAGTTGACCAGGTGAGGGAGAGGCCATTAAGAGATATTTTAGGGATTAGATGGGCTGGGCATCCCGAGGACTGGCATTTGGGGTGGTAATGAGGAGGAACATTGGGGGCCTCCGCCTCTTCCTTTCCTCCTGTGCTGAGTCAGTCAGCACAGAGGCTGCAGGAGGTAGCTCTGGTTGGCTCTGGCTGCCTGTAGGGGGCACCGCTTTGCGGAGGTCAGAGGGCTCTCTCCTGAGCCGCTCTCATGCCCACAATCACGTCTGCCTGATGTCTGTGAATGGCCGTCTGAGTCTCCTGGGCCCTGCTCACCTTTTGGTCACCTTTGGCCTGCCCTGCACCGGCCGGTAACTGCTTGATGACTGGAGGTATTGGAATTCACTGAACTTTATTCTTTGTAGGAATCAAAGATCAACTCCCACTGAGGACAAATGGACCTGTAATTCCGGGTGTGACGAGAGAACGGGATTTACCTTCCTGAACTAAAAAGCAGGTCATTAAGCTTTGGCCCTGACTTTTCTTTGTGAGAAGGTACAGAGATGGAAACCTTACAATCCGAGACTAAAAAGAGGGTCCTTCCCTCATGGCTGACAGCCCAGGTGGCTACCAAGAATGTGGCACCAGCAAAGGCCCCCAAGAGGATGAGAATGGCAGCAGTGCCGGTGGCAGCAGCAAGGTGCGACAACTCTGGTCAGATAACTCCTGTGAATCTGGCGAGTGGAGCAGGGACCTCCACGACCTGGGCCAGGTCTTCCAGCGTAGGCAGAACAGCAAGATGGGCAGGTGTTTTCAGTCTGATCATCTCTTGAGCTTTTAGGAGGTGGAGGGGCTGTGGGCAGGAGGCAAAATGGGTTAAACCTCGAGGACAGGAACCCGCTTCTGCCTCTGCACTGGTGAGTGCTCTGCTGTCAGCACACACACAATGGGTTTTCCATGTCAGCCAATCTCTGAGGCCAGTTGTCCAAAATGTGAGTCTCTTCCTTTACAACAAACATGGTAACATCAGATGGGCAAGATCAGTGGTAGGGTCTGTTCTGAGTGGTGCCTGCTCCTCCTGTGGACAGCCCTTTAGGGATGGACAGATGAGCAGCAGCTGCGGGGCCAGCAAGCGGTCAGGAGCTGAGGAGTGAGTTGAATGACGGTAATTGCGTGGGGTGGGGTGAGTCTCCAGGCTGCAACATCAAGTGGGCGGGGCCCCAGCACTCGGTGTTCCCCTCTCTGGCTCCTCCTCCTCTAAGGTTTCCTGACCGACAGCCTTCCCATGTGACTGCTGCCGCCTTTCCCTAAGTCTGGTCCTGCTTTCAGGTTCCTCTCAGTGCAGCCTCGGCCTGAGGTCCCCTTCCTCTTGCATCCACGTGTGTGTTTCAGAGGCGGCAGCCCTTCCCTACTTCCAGATCCTTGTAGGGCGGTTGGTGGAGGGTGGGAGGCACCCCGGTGTTGCCTCCATGAAGCCCTGTGCCAGTCACCGGTCTGCAAGGCTTAGGAAATTGTGTCCGTGTCGGAGAAAGCTCCTCGGCTCAGAGGTGCTGGTGCCTCCTGTGTGGTGGGAAGTTGGCGGGAAGAGGCCCTCTTGCTCCTGTTTTCTTTGTCCTTGTGAGACCTGAGAGTCTGTGTCATCTGTGCCTTGCGTGTCTTTGTTTCAGACACCCTGCGACAAGGACTGTGTACTGCATGAATGAGGCCGAGATAGTCGATGTTGCTCTGGGAATCCTGATTGAGGTAAAGTCAGCCAAGCCTCTTACTCATGACCAGAAACTCTGCATGGGCAGAAGCTAGACTAGGCCCTTGGTCACCGTCAGTAAGAGAGACACCCTCTGCTGTAGGCTACCTTTTTCTCCTGCCACTTGGCTCGCTCTTGTGTCGCCATGTTCCCCAGGCCTCTCCCCATGTGGTTGTGTGCTCACGGGGTGAGTCTTTGGGGCTAGATGCACGGGAGTGCATGCGTGTGTTAGGGAGAGCGTGACTGCGCGCTAGTGTGTATGTGGATGGGACATGAAGCCTTTACCTGTTTGTGTTCTTGGAAAGGTTCCCAGTTGGGTAGGTGACTTCTTAACCGTTGCCCCTCTCCTGAGCAGAGGCTGCTGAGCTTCCTGGCTTCCTGCAGTAATAATTGCAGTGCCTCAGAGTTGCACAGCATTCTGCAGTTTACCCAGTGCCTTGAAAGCGTGTGTGATGTCATTTGGGCCTTGCAGTAACCCTGTGGTGTGGGGCTTTTCCTAGTGCTAAGGCATGGGCCCACACCTAGGTTTTGTATCCTGGGCTCCTTCCATTCTGTCACCGCCCCTTCTAGACATGTTTCTTCCATTTCTTTTTCCTTTCCCCTCACTAATCCTCATGCCTCTGCTTGCTTCTCTCCCAAGTGGGTCCTGGTTTCTTCAAGAGCTGTGAAGAGGGGGTGCGGGGAGGAGTGGGGTGAAGAGAGGGTAGGTGCTCAGGATATGGGTGCATTGCCTGGCCTGATCACACTGGCTTTGTAGTTGCTTCTGGATACATCCTGCGTGAGTCACTGACAGACAGATCAGCATGTTAGGGAAATAAAACGTATGTTGAGCCTGCCGTTTCCTGTACTCCGCAGAGCCGCAAAAAGGAAAAGGCCTGTGAGCAGCCGGCCCCGGTGGGTGCTGATAACCCAGAGCTCTCCCCTCCCTGCTCCATGTCGCCTCACACAAGTTCTGGGAGCAGCAGTGAGGAAGAGGACAGTGGGAAAGAGGCACTGGCTGCAGGCCTCAGCCCTTCCCAGAGGCCAGGGGATTCCAACTCTGCCTGCAGCAGGAGCCCCGAGGAGGAGGAGGAGGAAGAGGATGTGTTGAAATACGTCCGGGAGATCTTTTTCAGCTAGGGCATAAACTGTGCACTCAACTTTCTGCTGAGAGCAGCTGGAGGACAGCTGAGCTTCCACTGGTGCTGCTGGGCCACCCGCCTGTGGGAATGGGGCTCTCTGTGCTCCTAGCTTTGTGCCTTCTTGGGCCTGGCGGATTCATGTCAGGCCAGAAGTCTCCGGATGCTCCAGGCCTCGGGGCTGCCATTCTGAGTGTGCAGAAGGCAGGACTCAAAACAAGATCCCATTCGAATCCCGCTGTATGTACTGCATCCTCTCCCAGCTCTGAGGCTCTGGAATCCCAACTGTCTGTGTTAGTCAGTCACCAGGTTCCAGGGAAAATGATGTCATTTGGTGGTCCAACTTACTGGAACCAAAGAGACAGAACTTTTCAAAGAAAAGGATCACTGCCAGGTGCACTGGAATTACTAGTTTAGTCCACATGATCTCTCCTGGAGGAAGCCTGTTTAAAAAATAGTTTCCATCATGAGTCAATCAATGAGCTCCCACCTCTCCAGCCAGCCTAGAAAGCAAACGAGCTGCCCACAGTTCTCTGCCGTGTTTGGGAGGTTGAGGCCACAGTGTTTGGACTGGTAAGCCAGACAGGCCCCCTCCCCCAAGCTGCTACCTTGCTTTCACATGTACCTTGGTTCCTGGGCAGCTAGTTATAAAGCAAGAGGGACAGGAGCCCAAAAGAGACACTAAGGACAAGAGATCACACCAGAGTACATGTTTCTGCCTTTGTTTTCAGTGTGGCTTTGGACAGGAATAAATGAGTGAATCATTTGCCATACAGGTTTTCCAATGTGCAGGTGCTGGAAAATACACACAATTCCCCAGTGCTTAAGTTGTGCTAATGTCTTTCCCAGTTCCGGGCTGAGAAGTGGAGGGTGGCAGCATTTGTATGTGTGCAACCGTCCAGTCCTGATCACACCGAGGATTTGGTGTCCTCCAGGGTCTCATCATGGGAGTGATTTGCCAGCGGATGCCTCTGCCCTGAAGCAACCAAGGCTTGTCTTTGTGCTCCATGTGTCCTGTCTTTGTTGAGTCACTCAGAGATCACTCCTGGACCTCTGGGGTTGGAATCCCAGTGACGACTTATGGCGGCCCACTCACCATCGTGGGCTGAGCGGAAGCTCCTTAAGCAGGCCCCCAGAGGCACTGAGGTGCTCGCTCTTTTAATATCCTCATTTGTTTCCGTAAGTCTTTGCTAGGTTTCAGTTTGGCATTTGGTGAATCAGCCTGGAATTCTGACCTCATGACAGGAATCACTCCCTCCCCACCCTCCTGAAGCTAGAGGAAGATTTGCTCAGACCCATTAATTAAAGCAGGAATTGGTATGACAATGAGCTGCGTGGTTTTAGGGAGTCCTTGGGAGCCTTGGAAGTTGTGAAGGACAGACAATCCTATACTAAGAAGCCGCAGGTGCCCTGGCTGCCCTTGCTGCCCCTTGGCCTCTTTGACACGGGGGCCCCACCTCCTCTGCAGTAGGTTCCATCTGCTGGAGCTGGAGATCAGTGTTAGCTATGAAATGAGATGGCTGAACAGATGTGCCACCTCCGACCATGGTTGGAACTGAACCCTTGCAATCACATAAGCCTTTAGCAGCTCTCAAGCTCACTGTAAGCCCTGTAAGCCCTTAGAGGGAACATAACCGTGGCCATTAACAAGAGGATGAGTAAGGCCTGGGCGCTGCCCAGAGCTAGAAACCCAGGCCCCAGGAGGGAGAGCCTGACCCACTTCCACACATAGGAGAGGAAGAGGCCCAGGCCGCTGGCCAGCAGCATGGAGGACACAGCCAGGAAGCCCACTGCTAGCTGCCACTCTCTGTCATTACCATTGCACCAGGCTAGGAGGAGAGGCTGAAAGGAAAAGAGGGTGAGGACCAGGGCCCCGTACACGCCAAGCCTGGCCAGCGCCAGGCCAACCAGAGGCACCCCCAGGGCCTCCAGCTCAGGGAACTGGTGACACTGTAGGCTGCCGGCATCCTCATTCCACAGGCAGAAGTTGTAGAAGCCTATTCGCAGGTTGGGCAGGTCAATGAGGTCCCCAGACTTCCAGAGGAGAGCGTAGAACATCAGGCAGATGACCACAACTGTGAGGACAATGATGCTCATGAACAGCGGCTGGTCGCCCCACCGAGGCCTTGGCCTGGCCATCTCTCCTGCCCTCTGCGGGGGGACCTGTGGGGAGGTCACAGCAGTCAGTCTATCTCTGCTTCGCTTGCCCCCTGTGTCCTCACAAGCTCATGTTCTCCCTTTGGCATTTCTTATAAACCCATGACAAGCTTCCCTCCTACCCTGCCCTCCGCCAAGGACCAGAAATCTGAGGTAACCTCGTGCCAGGAACTATTTGCTAATAAGTCATTAGCTGCCCTCTGATTTGAGGTCTGGAGGAAAAGTCTCTCCCAAGCAGCTTTGAAAGTGTGAAACATCTTCAACTGAGTGAAGTGCTCTTTAGCCAAAGACTTTGCTTCAGTCGAAATACAACAAACCATTGGAAACAGTGAGGGGATTTCTCAGCTCTTTTTTGAAGGTGGGTTTTGACTGAGGTGAAGGGCAAGGCCCACCCTTAATGGGGACTTGAAGGTGGAGGAAGCTATTGGTTTTCACCACAGCTGCCGAGACAACCACCTGGGGAGCTGTAAGAACTACCCATTGCTGGGCCACAGATCAATCAGAGCCCAACTTCCGTGCTTAGAGCTGGGCACTAGTGTGTTTCTGAAGCTCTGCAGCTCATTCGAAGGTGAGCCTGGGTCAAGGACCACTGACACACGCACTCTGATTTTACCTGTGGTGCTCTGGGAACTCATTAGTGGGTCAAGACAAGATGTCACCTGGTGATGAAATCCCATCATATACTCATTACTTTAAAAACTAACACAATTTTTTTCCTGACAATAGTAGTATATGTTAATTATAGAAAACTTAGAAGTTTTTGTTTGTTTGTTTGTTTTTGAGGTGGAGTCTCGCTCTGTCACCCAGGCTGGAGTGCAGTGGTGTGATCTTGGCTCACTGCAACCTCTGCCTCCCGGGGTCAAGCGAGTCTCCTGCCTTAGCCTCCCGAGTAGCTGGGACTACAGGCACCCGCCACCATGCCTGGCTAATTTTTGTATTTTTGGTAGAGATGGGTTTCACCATGTTGGCCAGGCTGATCTTGAACTCCTGACCTCAAATGATCCACCCACCTTGGCCTCCCAAAGTGCTGGGATTACACCATGCCTGGCCAGAAGATATTTTTTAAATAATAAAAAAGATAACCTTTTATCCCACCATACACATAAAACCACTGTTAATAGTCTACCAATATTTTCTTCCTGTGCTGATGTATTTTTACATAATCATGGTGTTGAACGTAATGTTTTTCTCTAGATTTAGTAAACATTTTTCAAAGCTGTTAAATATTCTTCAAAAACACGATCAATGGCTATGTAATAGTTCATGTGGAATCATCCATTACACTATTATTAGACAAATTGTTTCCACTTTTCACCATTATAAGTGGTCAGTGAAGATGCTGTGTGAATTGTGTTTGGAATCTGATTTTTCTCAGGTGATCTACCTATAAGTGCAATAATTGGATCAAGGGTAGAAATATCTTTTAGTGATCTTACTAAATACTGCCTAACTGGCCTACAGAAAACTTGCTAATCATAGGCCCTCTAGTTGTATATGAAAGTGCCGACTTTGTTATACTCTTTTAAAAAATTCTTTTCACTCCTTTTTAAATCAGAAGGGCTTTGTCCAGTTGGCCTCTGAAACAGTGGTCTGCACACTGTACCTTTACATATGTGTATTTTTCAATATGGGATAAGGTTTGGCTGATATGGTTTGGCTGTGTCCCTACCCAAATCTCATTTTGAATTGTAGTTCCCATAATCCCCACATCGTGGGAGGGACCCAGTGGGAGGTAATTGGATCATGGGGATGGGTTTCCCCCATATTGTACTCATGGTAGTAAGTCTCATGATACCTGATGGTTTTATAAAGGGCAGTTCCCCTACACATGTTCTCTTGCCTGCTGCCATGTAAGATGTGCTTTTGCTCTTCCTTTGCCTTCCGTCATGATTGTGAGGCCTCCCCAGTCATGTGGAAATGTGAGTCCATTAAATCTCTTTTTCTTTACAAATTACCAGGCATCTCTTCATAGCAGTATGAAAATGGACTAATACAACAGCATTCACACCGGGAAGTGACTAGGAACACAGACCTTCAAGCTTTGTGAGGCATGAGGTACTGGGGCCATGATACCAAGTGGCCTCCTGGAAGCCCTGGCAAGGAGTTCCAGGTGGTGTTCAGCAGCAAAATGAGTGGTGGCCCTGGAAAGGGACCTGAAAACTACACAGCCCTGATGATCAGCTTCTGAGGGGAGCCCTCTGGGGGAAAAGCCCCCTCCTCATTCCCAGAGCTGACTGGAAGGTCTGTCCCATTCCACACACTGCATTTGTTACAGGAAGGGACCAACTGGGGTAAAAAAAGAACATGGAACAGGCTGAGAGAGAGGGCGGCTCCATTCAAAGGACCTATGCCAAAAATGAGAATAAAGATTGACCAGTGACTTCTTTGATAGAGACCTGGGCACCCTGGCCAGTGAAGAGCTGGGGCCTGTGAGTACAGCAAAGGAGTCCACATTGCCACCACCTCCCCTCAGATGCCGCTGCTCTGGGCTCAGCAGCACTGGGCAGTCTGCCCAGTCCGGCCCATGGCTTTTGCTCCAGAGGAGCCCAGTGGGGACAGTCGGAGTGGAGGAGTGAGGGGCTGTCCCAGTGGAAGCCCTGGCCGCTGCCTTGGGTGGCACTGTTTCTCAAACGCTCTGGAGGCCCCAGAGGGCCAAGGGTCTGAAGACTTGGGTTTGAATGGAGTTGAGAGATTCTTGGAGCAATGATACTTGTTACAGAAGGATTTACTGGGAACTGAAAAGGTGGCATTAGTCTGGGATGATAAGGAGTTTTAACCCTTTGAGTCCATGGTATAGGAAAAATTGCCATCGGGAACATATTTTGTATGGTTTTGCTTATTTAGTAAATGTTTGTAAAAGCCTATATCTGTGCTTTTAATGGGTTTGGGTATTTTAGGGTGTGGAATAGATTTCCAGGACTTCTCTGATTTATGACGTCATGCTGTGGAAAAGAAGGTTTGACTTCCTCCATTGTTCAGGACCAACTGGGAAGGGACTTGGGGATGCCTTTGTTTAAACACTCCCTCTCACTTTTCCCATTTGAATTCTGTTACACTGGGGTTCCAAAAAAATTATTAAACATTTTGCTTTGAAAACAGAGCTCTCTTTTTAAAAATTAATGTGGCTTCTCAGGGGGAGATTGCATCAGCCACCTTGCGGCAGCTCCTGCCAGGTGCCAGGAGCCTTTGTTTTGACTTCCTCATTTTCTCTCAACTGACCTTTTAATGTAGAGCAAAACAAAACGAGCCAAGAAGCCCAGGACCAGGCATATGGAGAAGGTGGTGGCCCCTCAACCTTTTTATATTCAGTCCCAGCTCCTATGAGGCTCGCCACCATCTGGTGCGACTTGGAACTTGAACTTGGAATTCTCTAGTGAGGCCCAGCTTCCACTCTTGCCTTGTGCAGTCCAGCACCTGCTTAGCTGCTCAGGCTGTGTATGAATACATTCCCATCTGCCCATCCTCAGCCACCCCCCAGCTCCTAAATTCCTACCCTACTTTCTGCTTCTCTAAATCCGATCCATGCAGCCTGAGCATTCCTGGGCTCCTTCAGCCCACACTCTGGTTTAGCTCTAAATTAGGATTTATTCTCCACTCTAGTGTCACATCTCTGAGGAACAATCTTCATCTGTTTTGTTATTCTGATACACAGTAGGCACTTTTTTTTTTTTTTTTTTAAATGAGTGAATGAAAATGCTACATAGTCTCCCTGAGTTCTTTCATGTACAAATCTTGGTTACACATCTTAGGACAGCAGAGCTGCTTGAGGGAGAGCTGTGTTTAATGTCACATGCATGTTCAGCACAGTGCTGGCGTGGCCCATCCATGCTTTCTATTGAACTATGGACAGACTTCAGGAACTTGTGCATGGAGAGGGTGAAGGTTAGTGCTCGCTTCTTTCCCTAAACTTTGTGCAATGACAGCATATGGATCTTTGGTTGGAAACCCCAGGCCTACCCTGGTTTTTGTTTTTTTCTTTTCTTAAACAATCCTGATAATGACACTTCCACCACAATGAGCTTATAAATGCCCTTTAATGGTAAGCCAGTGTTTCCTTCAGAGAGCAAAGGGGAGACTGCTGAGTCACTGTGACCATTTTGAGATAAACTTTTTCCTGTTTATAATAAAATAACACATGCTGATTGCAGGAAACTGGAAAATACATGAAACTGCAGAGAAAAGACTAAAAGTCATTTATACTTCAGGTCGTAGAAGTAACCACTCTGAACAGCACACTTCTTTTTACAGTATTGTTTTACACGGTTGGGGTTACATAAAATATACGTTTGTATCCCACTTCGTGAACATCATTCTACGTGAACTAGAAATGTTACCTAAACACTATTTTAAGGGCTCCAGATAGCTGTATCAAAGTTTATGGTTTATACATAGATGCTTTGTAACATTATTTTGTTATGTTATGAATGCTGTGGTGAATACTTTTGTGAATCAACTTATGTTTCCACCAGCAGTTTCAGCGAGTGCCTGTCTCATCCCATCCTCCCCAGTATTGCATATTCTTGAGTCTTTTATTCTTTGATAATGACAAATGATGAATCAGTGATAGTTTTTCTTCATAATGAGTAAAGTTTAACATTTTCAAGTGTTTGTTGACCATTTGTATTTCTTCTTTTGTGAAGTGCTGTCAGTTCTTTTGCTATTTTACAAATAATTTTGAGTTTCAGTTTTTGTTTGTTGGTCTGTATGAACCCTTTAAAAATAAAGGCTGTTAGCTTTTTGCCATCGTAGTTGTGACAGTAAAGTATAATCCTTTCCTGCACTAGGTTCTCTGGACCAAGACGCAGATTTAGACTCCAGGTCATGTAATTTGACCACTGTCACTCGAGAGTCACAGCCTGAGCAGGGCCTTAGAGGGGAGATGATTTCTGCTTAAAGGCGACACAAATTCCTAGTTAGGGAAATAGAAGGAAAGTATTCTCAGGAGATTAATTTAAGGCAGCTTTTTTGTTTGTTTGTTTAGGCATCTCTAACATTTTCATACCAATAAGGGAGAATGGGATGGGGGCTGAAAGAGACACAAGTATTGTATCATTTAATTCTAAATTATGTATTTGTCAGGTTCTTATTGAAAGAGTGAAATTTTCAAAAGGATCAAGATAGCCATCTAAACGCAGGTAGTATGTGCCTCCACCGTGGTGAGAGACCAGAATGGTAAGTGGGTCCATTTTGAACAGATTGTCTAGGAGAGAATGCTAGGATAAACCATAAAAGATATGGGAAACATGAGAAGGAAGGAGAGGGTTTGAGGCAGCTTGCCCAGCTGGGAACTGACTGAGAGTCGGGAGAGGCTCCTGATGTGGGGAAACAGTAAGAGAGAACCCCCTAGGGCTCCAAAACAAACTTCTACAATCTTGGCCATGGAAGGACACCTTGACCCCACTGGGCCAGGGCCTGGGCCTGACATTCGGAGCTGCCTAACATTGCACAGAGGCATTGCTCCAGAAAGGAAACCAATACAAAATCTCACATGCATCTGAACTTGGAGCAGCCTCAGCAGGGTGCCATTTTGAGAGCTTAGATACTGGGACTCTACAGACATGGCTCTTGCTCCCGAGCTGCTCCAAGGAGGGAGACAGGAGAGCAGGTGCTCCCCTGCCCCCCTGGGAGGGTCTGCTGTCCTTCTGTGTGCTGCTATTGAGACAGATGTGAGTACACGCCTCTCCCCACAACTTCTTTTCCGCACTGCTTGTCTGGGAGGGACACTATGATCCCAGGCCCAAAGTGGCATTTTGAGAGTTTAATGCTGGGCTGCACCCCCACCCAGCCTGAGTTTGGGCTGATGAGGCTACAGCTGCCTCCTGGCTAAGGAAGGATAGGGAAATCAGGCCATCCTACACATATCTAGGACAAGACCCACTGCCCTGCCGTGGGCTACTGTGAGACCGAGATGTGACTGGCCTGTAGTGTTCCACAGCTTGTTGCCAATGCTGCTTACTTTAAAGGTGCTCCACCCTCTCTGGTCTCAGGCTCCAGTTGCTATTCTGAGAGTTTAATATTGGGCTGCACCTCTCCCTGGAACTGAGATTGGGCTGGTGCAGCTATAGCTGCCACCCAGCCAAGGATTAACAGGGAACTCAGGCTGTCCTATTGTGGGCGGCAAGCCACCCAGGTGCCGAGGCAAGAGACCGAGGGCACGAGCTGTTCCAGTATAATCAAATATATAAAATAAGAATAGTTATACTAGATATCGATAATAGATATGATTATATATGAATATCATTAATCATTAGTTTGTAACAATTACTCTTTATTCCAATATTATAATAATCCTCACTCTACAATCATAACCTAGGAAAAACCAGGCCATACAGAGATAGGAGCTGGGGGGACGTAGTGAGAAGTGACCAGAAGACAGGAGTGCGAGCCTTCTGTTATTCCCGGGCAGGGCCACCATAGGGCTCCTTGGTCTAGCGGTAACGCCAGCGTCTGGGAAGATGCCCATTACCAAGTGGACTGTGGTCTAGCGGTAGCGTCAGTACCAAGGAAAAACACCCGCTACTTAGCAGACTGGGAAAGGGAGTCTCCCTTTCCCCAGGGGAGTTGAGAGAAGACTCTACTCCTCCACTTCTTGTGGAAGGCCTGACATCAGTCAGGCCTGCCCGTAGTTATCTGGAGGCCTAACTCTCTCCCTGTGCTGTGCTTCAGTGGTCACACTCCTAGTCCGCTTTCATGTTCCATCCTGTACACCTGGCTCTGTCTTCTAGATAGCAGTAGCAAAATTAGTGAAAGTACTAAAAACCTCTAATATGAAGAAATAATGGCGTAGGCTGTGTCCTCTCTCTCTCGCTCTCTGTCTCTCCACCGTGGCTGCCAGACAGGGAAGGTCCCCTGTCCAGTGGGCATGTGACTCACGTGACCTTGTCAATCATTGGAGATGACTCAGCTCCTTACCCTGCCCCTTTGTCTTGTATCCAATAAACATCAGCACAGCCTGGTGTTCAGGGCCACTACTGGTCTTTGCGTCTTGGTGGTAGTGGTTCCCTGGGCCCAACTGTCTTTTCTTTTATCTCTTTGTCTTGTGTCTTTATTTCTACAATCTCTCATCTCCGCACATGGGGAGAAAAACCCACTGACCCTACGGGGCTGGACCCTACACCTATGCGCATCTAGGTCAATACCCACTGCTCTGCGACATGCTGCTGTTGAGACTGAAATGCGAGCAGACCTCCTTCCCCACAGCTTCTTGCCCATGCTGCCTCCCTGGAAGGAGCCCTGCCCTCTTGGTCACAGGCCCAAGGTGCCATTTTGAGAGTTTAATGCTGGGTTGTACACCACTTCTTGATGAGTTCAACTTGATGTGGCTGCAGCTGCTGCCCAGCCAAGGAGGGACAAGGAATCCATGCTCTCCCACACATACCTAGGACAATACCCAGTGCCTGCTACAGGTTGCTATGAGACCGACTCAAGTAGACCACACTCCCTACAGTTTCTTGCCCATGCTGCTCACCTGAGAGGGGCCCCACCTTCTCTGGTCACAGGCCCACAGCTGGCACCATTTTGAGAGTTTAATGCTGATTCACAATCAGTCTGAATGTGAGGCAATGTGGCTGCAGCTGCCACCCAGGTAGGAAAGGGACAGGGAAGACCAAGCTCTCCTAAGCACACTTAGAACAATGCCCACCACCCTGCTACAGGTGGCTGTGAGACTGGAGAGTAGCTCACCCAACCCATCACAGCTTCCAGCAACACCAACATGGACTGCTTGGATCCCAGTTGGCTGCTTTAACGCTGCTACTGCCATAACTCACATGACACCACCTGCTCAGGGGCTAGAGATCATGCCCACACACTAGGCTCACCACTCCCACTACTAGCTTCTAAGCAAGCCATGTGGAGGCCCAAGAATCAGACCTCCAGGACCCACTAACCATCAGAGCCAGCATAAGCTGCTGTGGGGACTAAAAATGGCACACTAATCCCACTGTTGCCACCACTCAGGCCCAAAGGCATCCAACTTGGCATCCAAGTCCCCAGCTAAACTTCTGGGGACTTAGTCTCAGCTAATTACTGTACTCTATCCCACTGAGGAAATCACAGAGACCACTGACCCTAGGTACTGCCGAAGAAGTCATAGAAAGATCACACTGCTGCAGGCATCCAAAATCAAAGTGTCTTAATCAACAACATACATACATCCTCAGGAAAAAATTCCCCCTTATGAAAGCAATTTCAAAAAATTGGAACAAGCAACTGCTACATCAGATGCAAAGAAATCAATGAAAGGATACAGGAAACATGTAAAAGCAGAGAAATATGACACCATTGTAATAGTCCATTTTCACACTGCTGATAAAGACATACTTGAGACTGGGAAGAAAAAGAGGTTTAATTGGACTTACAGTTCCACATGGCAAGGGAGGCCTCAGAATCCTGGCAGGAGGTGAAACACACTTCTTACATGGCGGCAGCAAGAGAAAATGAGGAGGAAGCAAAAGCGGAAACCCTGATGAACCCATAAGATCTCATGAGACTTATTCATTATCATGAGAATAGCATGGGAAAGACCAGCCCCCATGATTCAATTACCTGGGTCCCCTCTCACAACATGTGGGAATTATGGGAGCTACAATTCAAGTTGAGATTTGGGTGGGGACACAGTCAAACCATAACAATCATCAAAGGACCACAACAACTGTCCAGCAGCAGCAGATCCCAATCAAAGAGAATTCTTCAAAATGTCACATAAATAATTCAAAATATGGATTTTAAAGAAGCTCAATGAGGTACAAGAGAAATCTGAAAACTAATACAAAGAAATCGGAAAATTAATCCAGGATATAAATGAGAAATTTATCAAGGAGATAGACATGTTAAATAAAAACAAGCAGAAATTCTGGAACTGAAAAATTCATTGAAGGAAATACATCATATGCTCAAAAACTTCAATAGTAGACTACACCAAGCAGAAGAAAGAATCTCAGAACTCGAAGACAGGACTTTTGAAATAATCCAGTCAGACAAAATAAGGAAAAAAGGATAAAAAAAGAATGACTAAAGCCTTTGAGATTTCTGGGACTACAAGAAGTAACTGAACTTATGAATTATTGGTATTTCTGAAGGGGAAGAGAGATTAGAAAGTTTGGAAAACATATTTAAAGAAATAGACATCCAGATACAGGAGGCCCAGTGATCCCCAGGAAAATACACTGCAAAAGGACCTCACCGTGGCATATTCAAAATGTCTGAAGTCAAGTGAAAGAAAGAATTTTAAAATCAGCAAAAGTGACTAGTCACCTATAAAGGAAATCCCAAATCACATCAGACTAATTGAGGACTTTTCAGCAGAATCCTTACATGCCAGAAGACATGGGGATGGCATTTTCAGAGTGCTAAAGAAAAAAAACAAAAAAAAACCAAAAAAACAAAGTGTCTGTCAGCCAAGAATTTTGTATCCTGCCAGAATAAGCTTTATGAAAGGAGAAATAAAGTCCTTCCCATACAAGCAAATGCTGAGGGAATTTGTCACCACTAGACTGGTACTATAGGAAATGCTCAAAAGGATCTTAAACATTGAAATGAATGGTGTTTTTAATTATTTTTGATGCAGGGTCTTTCTTTGTCACTCAAGGTGGAATGCAGTAGTGCAATCATAGTTCACTGCAGCCTTGACCTCCTGGGCTCAAGCAGTCTTCCTGCCTAAGCCTTTTGAGTAGCTAGAACTACAGACACATGTCACCATGCCCGGTTAATTTTTAATTTTTTTGTAGAGACAGGATCTTGCTATTTTGCACAGGTTGTTCTTGACCTCCTGACATCAATTAATCCCCTTGCCTGGCATCAATTAATCCCCCTGCCTAGCATCCCAAAGCACTGGGATTAAAGGCATGAACCACCATGCCCAGCCAAAAGGTTGACATTCACCATCACAAAAACATACAGAAATATAAAACTCATAGTTTGTATAAAACAATCATACAAAGGAAATTCATTAAAACACAAAGTCAAAAAGGCAAAGACAATTTATAAAACAACTTGAAAACAATAATATAACAGAAACAAAGTCTCACAGATCCATATTAACCTTGAATGTAAATGGATTAAATGCTCCACTTCAAAGATACAGATTGGCAGAATGGATTAAAAAACATGATCCAACTACATGTTGCTTACAAGAAACTAACCTTACCCATAAAGACATATAGACTGAAAACAAAGGAGTGCAGAAAGATATTCCATGTAATTAGAAACCAAAAGCAAGCAGGCATAGCTATACTTACGTCTGATAAAACAGATGACTTTAAATTAAAAGTAGTAAGAAAAAAAAGATAAAGAAGGTCATTGTGTAACGATGTAGGGATAAATTCAGCAAGAGGATATAACAGTTCTAAATATATATGTACCCAACATTTAAGCACCCAGATTCACAAAACAAATATCACCAAAGAAAGAGGTAGACAGCAATACAATAATTGTAGGGGACTTTAACACTACACTCACAACACTTAACAGATCATTGGGACAGAAAATTAACAAAGAAACATTGTATTTAAATTGAACTTTAGACCAAATGGACTTATAAAACATTCTACCCAACAACTACAGAATATACATTATTTTTGTCAGCACATGCAACATTCTCCAAGATAGATCACATGTAAGGCCACAAAAGAAGTTTTAACAAACTTTTTAAAAATTGAAATTATATCAAGTATCTTCTCAGACCACAGTAGGATAAAACTAGAAATCAATACCAAGAGGAACTTTGGAAACTATATGGATACATGGAAATTAAACAGCATGCTCCTGAACAATTACTGGGTCAATGAAGAAATTAAGACAAATTAAAAACATCTTTGAAATGAATGCAAAACCACATAGTACTAAATCCTGCAGGTTACAGCAAAAGAAGTGCTTAGTGGGAAGTTTATAGCATTAAATGCCTAAATCAAAAAAGTAGAAAGATCATGAATTAACAACCTAACATTGCACCTCAAGAAATTAGAAAAGGAACAAACCAAATCCAAAGTTAGCAGAAAAGAAATAGCAAAGATCAGAGCAGAAGTAAATGAAATAGAGACAAAAAATTTACAAAGGATCAATGAAACTAAAAGTTCTTTATTAGTTCTTTGGATCAATGAAACTAAAAGCTGATTATTTGAAAAAATAAACAAAATTGATAAACCACTAGCTAGACTAACCAAGAAGAGAGAAGATCCAAATAAACACAATCAGAAGTGAAAAAGACATTACAACTGATATCATAGAAATACAAAAGATCATCAAGAACTATTATGAACAACTACATGCTCACAAACTAGAAAAACTAGAGGAAATGGATACATCCCTGGAAACACAAAAACCCCCAAGATTGAACCAGGAAGAAACAGAACTTATAAACAGACCAATAACGAGTAGTGAGATTGACTCAATAATAAACTCCCAAGAAAGTTTAAGACTAGATGTATTCACAGCCAAATTCTACCAAACATACAAAGAAAAACTAATATGAATAATCCTGAAACTATTACAAAAATCAAGGAGGAAGGAATTCTCCCTAACTCGTTCTCTGAGGTCGGGGTCACCCTGATACCAAAAATCAGACAAGGACACAACAGAAAACGAAAACACAGCCCAATATCCCTGATGAATGTAGATGCAAAAATCCTCAACAAAATACTAGTAAATCCAATTCAACAGAACATCAAAAAGGTAATACACTATGATCAGATGGGATTTATTGCAGGGATGCAAGGATGGTTCGACATATGCAAATCAATAAATATGATACCCTGGGTTGCTGGATTGCATGGTAGTCCTATTTTCAGTTCTTTGAGAAATCTCCATACTGTTTTCCCTAAAAGTTGTACTAATTTGCATTCCCACCAACAGTGTATAAGCATTCCCTTTTCTCTACATCCTTGACAATATCTGTTGTTTTTAGACTTTTTTTTTTTTTTTTTTTTTGGAGATGGAGTCTTGCTCTGTCGCCTAGGCTGGAGTGCAGTGGTGTGATCTCAGTTCACTGCAACCTCCGCCTCCCAGGTTCAAGCGATTCTCCTGCCTCAGTTTCCTGAGTAGCTGGGACTATAGGCACGCGCTACCATGCCCAGCTAATTTTTGTATTTTTAGTAGAGATGGGGTTTCACCATGTTGGCCAGGATGGTCTCAATCTCCTGATCTCATGATCTGCCCGCCTTGGCTTCCCAAAGCGCTAAGATTACAGGCATGAGCCACCATGCCTGGCCTAGACTTTTTAATAATGGTCATTATGACTGGTGTAAGATGGTATCTCATTGTGGTTTTAATTTGCATTTCTCTGGTGATTAGTGATGTTGAGCATTTTTTCATATGTTTCTTGGCCACTTGTATGTCTTCCTTTGGAAAATGTCTGTTTATGTCCTTTGCCCACTTTTTAATGGGGTGGTTTTTTCTTGTTGAGTTGTTTGTGTTCCTTGTAGATTCTGGATATTAGTCCTTGGTCAGACGCATAGTTTGGCAGCCCCTTCCCCACCGGGCACCACCAGCAGCAGTTGCTATCATGGCCCTGAGGACTGCCTCATGGAACTTACATGTTTTAATTTTGCTGCTGTTAAACATTACACACTTTGCAGATTTTGCAGAGTAGAATATTAAAAGAAAAAACCAGGTAAGCTATTGGGTTCCTAGGGCCTTTCTTTTCATAATGATTTCAGAAAGCCAAAGGGGACCAGGGAGGGAAGAACTTGCTTTGATAAGACTCTTTGATCAGTGGAAGGTGTCTGAGAAGGAATCTAATTTTAGTGAGAACTTATTAATAATTAAAAACAGACCTCAAATCTCTTGAGAATTTACTATATGCCAGGCTTTGTGCTAGGCACTTAACAGGTATTATCTTATTAATTTCTTATAACCATGTGGGGTAGAGTTATGTTTTCATCTTCATTTTCCAGAGAAGAAAACAGGCCTAGTGAGGGTCAATAACTTGCCCAAGTTTGCACAGTCAGTGAATGGTGGAGCCTGTCAGGCTGCATTGTTAATCACCGTGAGGATCTACCTCTAACTGGAGGCCTGGCCCTTTACATGCATTTACTCATTTAATCTTCACAACACCCTTGTGTGGACATTATTGTCACTGTTCCCATTTGACGTAGTGAAGATAGTGTGGAATACTGGTTCTGAGCATGGACCTTGAAGCTATGGCTTCTGGGTTCAAGACCCTGCTCTTCCATTCACCAGCTGTGTGACCTTAGTTACTTAACATCCTTCTGCCTAGATTTCTCATCTGTAAAATGGCTCTAATTATATAACTTATTTTGTAGATGTTATGGAAATTAAATGAAGTAATTTGTGCATGGCACTTAGAACATGACCTGGCAAGTATTATTTAAATTATTACTACTATAGAGAGAAAACTGAGGCTCAGAGAAGTTAAGCCCAGGCTACCAGCTTGACAGTAGTGAAATTCTAGGAAGACAAATAGTGCCAGGGTTCATTCCCAGAGATGAACTCTAGGAAGCTGGCCTCATTTATGTTTGGTTGTGATGACTCCAGGATGCAGCTGCCCTGTTGAGAGGTAGCACAGTGTGGTGGTAAGGAGCATGGGTTTTAGAGCCAGATGACCTGGGAGCATGTCGCTGTTCTGCCACTCACAAGTCATGTGACCCTGGCAAGTTACGTAGCCAGCCTGATCCTCACATCCTCATCTGTGATGCGTCAGTTGTCACGTTCCTCATGGGCTGTTGTGAGACTGAAGGAAGTTCACTTATATACAGAGGGCTTGGGGTCTGACACAAACTGGGTCGATGTGTTTGGTCTGGTCATGATGCTGAAGCTATAGCTCAGGGGGATAAACGGGAATTGATGGAGAGTCAGGTAGAGATGGTTGGGTGTGTCGCCTGAATGGAGAGAGGAGAACTGGGAAGGAAATGTTAGCAGAATAAAGCCAGGGCAATGGAACTTACCAGGGCATAGAACAAGGGTGCAGGTTTACTTGTCGGAGGCCACCAGTCCTGGCTAAAATATTTCTGGTGGAACACATTGAAGATCATTGTGTTCATGGTTTGGGTGTGGCTGTCACAAAAATAAAAAGGGAAGAAGAAAGGGAAATGCGTCATTTTTCCTTTGACAGAAACATGAAGTCCAGGTTCTAATTTTTTTCAAAACAGGGCTACTGCAGTGTTTTTCAACAGTGCATATAGGTGGTGGCAGCTCCTGGATTTCACAGTATTTTCTGTGGACAGCCATCCCAACCACCAAGTTTTTTATGAATGCTGTGATGTTTTGATTTACTTAATTATTCCATGTAAATAAAACAGCTTTATCAGACGAAATAGGACTATACCATGAGACTGTAACATAAAGTCAGAAGCATGAGTCCAGGCACCCGGTTAACAAGCCACTGAGATAGCTGTTTAAATGATTCCATTAATATTAGTTAACTTGCTATTTGTGCAATTGTTTTGTTGATTATTAGCTCTCACTAGCAGATAATCCAAGTGGGTACAAAGGTTACATAAAGTTTAGAGGGAGAAGAAGATCCTTAAAAATGAGAAAATGTCTACAAATGACCCATCCTAATTTGTTTGTTTGAGGCAGAGTCTCGCTCTGTCGCCCAGGGTGGAGTGCAGTGGCACCATCTTGGTTCACTGCAATCTCTGCCTTCCGGGTTCAAGCAATTCACCTGCCTCAGCCTCCCGCCACCACGCCTAGCTAATCTCATTTGGTTTCTGTTGGCAGGAGTCCATGGTCCAGTTTATGGGCAGCTAAGATTCACAAGATTCAGCGTTTGAGAATCAGTAGTACCAGAAACTAGTGATTGCCTTGCCTTTGGCTGTCAATGGTTAGTTTTCCTGCTCCAGCCCTCTCTTCTGCAATTACAAAGGCAATTTGCCACCCACTTCGACTGATGGGGTCAGCATTTCATCTTGTAACTCTATTAGTGAAACATTTTGGATGACCGCCTGAATCAGAGGCCCCGGGGAATCAGTGCCAGGACAAACCAGGTGCCTGCTCTCATTGAGCTTGTACTCTAGTTCGGAAGGCAAACACCAAACTATTTTTTAAAAGATAATTATACTTTTTGAAAAGCTTTGGGAAGGAAATAAACAGGGTGAGTGAGGGAGAGAAACTGGCAGGAGGAAGTGATGACTAGATTATAGGGTCGGGGAAAGCCTGTCTTCAGAAGAGACATTTGTTTTGCGTCCTGAAAGCGTTCTTCATTAACTAATGTTGAAGCAATTGATTAGCTAACTAGAAAAGAGAAATAAAACTATTTTAGGTCCTCATCTCACTCCACATACCGAAATAAATTTCACGTGGATCCAAGAGTGAAAGGTAAAACCATAAAAAGAATCAAAGATCTGGAAAAAAGGATATATTTGATTTATGAGTGAAAAATAAAATTTGGAACTTAAGAGCAAATGGAAACTACAAAGAAAGAATTGCACAGGTTTAACTATTCTAAAATCTAGATTTCTCTTCACCAAAAACAACATAAATATAATTAAAAATCAATGAGCATATGGAAAATACCTATCACAACTATGAAATGACTAATGTACTTAACGTTTAAAATGTTTATGCAAACTGTGAAAAAACATTAAACCTCATTAAAAATGGACAAATATGAAGAGATAATTCACAAAGAATGCAAAGTAGTTAACTAACATGAAAAAAAAATTCTGTAACTTTTTTAAAGATACGCCAAATAAAGTAACCTGAGTTTCCCTGTCAACACTGTAGGTAAAAACACTTGATGATACCAAAAGTCTACGGTAAAACTGGCATTCTCACACAGTGATGGTGGATGTGAACATCTGTACAAACTTTCAGGGAGGCAGATTGGCAATACACATTAAAAACCCTAAAAACAGTCATATCTCTTTGGCCCACTTTTATAAATCTATCCTAAGATAGCAATCAGAAATCCAGTCGATAATTTATACATAGGAATGTTCAGCACAGCATTAGTTTTGGCACAAAATGGGAAGCGGCTTGAAAGTCCAATATTAGAAGTCAACTATGACGTATCAAGGATAAAATACTATGCATCTTTTAGAAAAAGCAGGTATAAAATCACTCTACATAGTGTGCCTACATCCATATAAAGAGGCATAGGAGAAAGAGACTAAAGAAGTATTTGAAAATGTTAATGTTAGCTGTGGTAGCTCTGGGTAGTCACATTACAGGCAATTGTTCTTCTCTATTTGCATTAAAATATTTTTAGAATTATGGGCTACATTTATAAAAAAATAAATTTATAAAACAGACAATCAAAGCAACCTTAGTAATTAGATAAAGCAGGGACTAAGCTGGAAAGAAAGTTGAGAAAGGGGAATATGTGCAAGATTGAAAAAATATCTCATGGTCCGAGTCTCAGACCTGAGATTTTGGGGAAGGTGGTATGGGAAGTTGATATTGAAAAATGCTCTTCAGTTATTATGAGGGAAGAAAAGAAGGAAATATGTATCTTTTCCCTCTTCCAAAGGAGCCTTTGATTTTATAGGCAAAGAAGCATAGTGGAAGTTATTAGCGAAACTAAGCCCACATTTTAAAAAAATCTCTTAAAATATGCACCAAGAGAACTAAAATACCACCATAGATTTCCAGTGGGGCATGAGAAGCAATCTGGTCTAATAACTAATATAAGATCTAAACATCTCTTAGGTCCTAATCTTTGAGGCAAGAACACAAGTTTTTCTGTTGATATGAATTTTCGGTGTGTATTTTAAAGTTTTATGATGTGTTCATAACTACCTTTGAATAGTGGTTTAGTTAGTGGTGGTCGGTGACCTGCTTTTGTTTGCCTGTTTCTGATGAACAGTGTGTCGCACCAGCCACAGCTGTGTCCTTGTACACACTGCGTGCAAGACTCTGCTGTGCGTAGTCAGCCCTGCATCATTTCTAACCAGTTACACTGGCCTTACTTTCATCATCTTTGAGGCCAGAGCTACACATGTTGATGCTGCAGAGTGGAAGGAAGGAGAGCAGAGAGTAAAGGGGGTAGATTATGTAGATTATACAGACGTGAGGGAGGGAAGGTCAGAGATACGGAACAACCAGTGAGTTCCCCTGTGCGGATTGCCAGAACGTGAAATATCTGAGAAGAAAACAAAATTGTCTTACAAGGTAGTGGACGTCTGGGTAAGCTGTGATGCTTGCAGGATCAGTACTTACAGAAAGCAGGTGAAGAGCCCATAGGAACAATGAAAAGGAGAAGCAGGAAATTAGGGTTGGTTATTTGAATCTTCCTTCTCGCTGGCTTTCTAATGTCAGACTCCAGAAAGGAGGAGTGGAAGGGAAATGGCAGGAGGATGCAGTCCTGAGCTGGTGCCCTCTCGCATTCACAGTTGTGCCTAGTAAACAGCTCTCTGAACTTTGGTACATTTGTTCTGACTGATGTCACTATCAGCTGATTTCACTTTCGTTTCTTAACTTGTCAGTGACCCATGACTTTTCAGAAATGAGGTATGTAAACAACTTTTTACTGTGCTTCATGACATACTCTTTACTCACACTGTAGCTGGCAAACCAACTGATTTAAAGAGCCAGGAAATGTCTTGATTATATCACACAATAATTCCAGAAAGGGAAGTAGCCGAAGAACTCTCGAAGCTCCCAGTGATTTAAACTGCAAGATAAACACAACCTGGATTTTTATTCAGAAGAAACCCCTCAGGATCATCTGGTCCAAGCTCTCAGCCAATGTGGCAGTCAGGACCCAGGTCACCTCCTACTTATTCTCTTGGGAAGCAGCTATGCCGTCTGTCCCCCCATCCCCTTTCAGAGATCAGTTTTGTAATGATGACTGGGCTTCTCTGGACACAAAATTTTGTGTCCTGAGCATTCTTACTAGGGTATTTAGGCCCATGTTGGAGCAGCTGGAACATCTATTTTATTTCAAAATAAGAGCAGAACAAAGCTTTTATTTTTGTAAGCATTGGGGCTTTTGGCCAGAGTTTAAAAATTGCTTCCGTTGCTCACATGACCAACTGGAAATTTCAACTGTGGGTTAAACTTGGTTACATGAGTCCGCTACCTAGTGCTATTGCTGAATCCTTCAGCGTTTCTCTTCTGCTTCCCTGCCCTTCCTCCAAAGGAGGAGTTCTTTGAACTGCTACATTGCCCTCCCCCTGCCCCTAGTTCTTTTAAACTCAAACTCTAGAAAGAGGTGATGGGATCCAGGTGGAAAGAAGAACAGAGGCTTTGAGATCAGAGAGTTCTGCTACATACTAGCAAATTATTTAATCTCTTTGAGCATCAACTTCTTATCTGTAAAATGGAAACAGTACCTACTTTGCATGGTTGCTCTGGGGACTGGAAATAATATAAGCGCTTAGTACAATACTGGGAACATAGTAGTGGTAGCTATTATTATGAAAAATGGAATTTCTGTATATTTAGTCTAGCCTTTAAGACAGAGAAAATTAACTTTTAGATACCAATATAAAGTAGTTACTCTGAAAACTCAATACTGATGAGTGAAGTAATATAGAAGAGATAGAAACATATTTATATTTATGAAATTTATTTAAGGTTACCATGTACCTAGTTTTCAAAGAGTCAAATAGTTTTTCAAAACTTGTATGAAAATCGGCAGTCCCACACTCTCCCTGTCTTCTTCTTCAGAGGCAAGCACTTTCACCTGTGCTCATTCTTTAGGCATTTACCTCAGTTCTCTAAATAACATGCTTGGATTGATACTTCTTGATTTTTCAGTTTCAGGCATAATCTACTGACTCCCAACCATAGAAGGTGAAGATTTAGCTTTCTTCTTCCCAACTGCGTGTTCCAGAAATATGCTTCCTCTCTTCCTCCTCTATCCAAATTGGTTATAGTTTTGTTTAAATCAATATTCAGTGTTTACAATATTGTAATATGCATAGGTATACTTTATTTTATTGTGCATCTCTTTGTGGATCCTGCATCTTTTACAAATTGAGGATTTGTTGCATCCCTGCATCGAGCAAGACTATTGGCACCATTTTTTCAATAGCCTTTGCTCACTTCATGTCCCAGTGTCACATTTTGGTAACTTTTGCAACATTTCAAACTTTTTCATTATTATTATATTGGTTATGGTGATCTTTGATGTTACTATTGTGATTGTTTTGCGGTGCCACGAACCGCACCCATATGACGGTGAACTTAATTGATAATTGTTTGTGTGTTCTGACTGCTCCACCAACCGGACATTCCTCCATGTCCCTCTCACGTTAGGTCTCCCTATTCCCGAGACACAAAAATACTGAAATTAGGCCACTTAATGTCCTTACAATGGCCTGTAAGTGTTTAAGTGAAAGGAAGCGTCACATGTCTTTCATTTAAAATTGAAAGCTAGAAATGATTAAGCTCAGTGAGGAAGGCCTTGTGAGAGCAAAGATAAGCCGAATGTTAGGTCTTAAATGTTGTGAAGGCAAAGGCTCAGATGATCGTTAGCATTATTCAGCAACAAAGTATTTCTAAATTAAGGTATGCCCATTAGGTTTTTTAAGACATAACAGTATCACACACTAAATAGGCTACCTTATGGTATAAACATGACTTTTATATGCACTGGGAAACAAAAAATTTGTATGATTTGTTTTACTGTAATACTTGCTTTATTGCAGTAGTCTGGAACAGAACCTGCAATATATCTCCGAGGTGTGCCTGTAAATACCATTTACAGCAGCTGAACCATGTAGAAAATTTCAGATTACTTTTCCTATCCTGCATAACTTTTGATCTTCTCTGAAGATAATTGCCTTTTTAAAAAAGTTTGTTTGTTTGCTTGGTTTTCTATTACTTAACACTAATCCAACCCTCAAATGTTTATCAAATCTTCTATGAAATAATGTCTATGCATCAAGTATTCTGTATCTTCCTGAGAAAGGCTTTTCAGGCCCTTCCAACCTGCCCCAGTCTGGGGCTTGACACCACACACAGCTGTTGTCCTGGATTCTCACATCAACACCATGCTGGGGATTCCCTTTACTTCTGTCCTAGGTTGGATCTCCTGCTTCCTGCATCAAAGACATTTCTCTTTCTCCATTTATTCAGTTCTGGGAGAGTAAATCTCCCAGATTCCTGAGAAATGGGTACACTGAAAAGAATTTTTTGAGAACTTACAAAACTGAAATTACCTTCATTCTAACTTGATCTATTCAAATGTGATCAAATTTAGACTGAAAATAAAATTTTAGGTTAAAAGTAATTTTCCTTTATAATTTTGGGGGTTTCGTCCCATTATGTCTAGCTTTCTTGTTTTGTTGAGAACTCTAAATTTGTTATGCTTCCTAGCTTCCAAAATGGTCTCCTCTCTTGTCATCCTTTCAGCTTTATGCCTTAAAAAATAAATTATTTTGGTGGTTTTAGGAGGGAGCAAAATTGAATGTGTATCCAGTTTGCCATTTTTAACTGGAGATCTAAAATATTTCTCTGTTCTTCTTCTTCTTCTTTTTTTTTTTACTCTTTTGAGACAGGGTGTCTCTGTCACCTAGGCTGGAGTGCAGTGGTATGATCACAGCTCACTGAAGCCTTGACGTCTTGTGCTCAGGTGATCTTCCCACCTCAGCCTCCTGAGTAGCTGGGACTACAGGTGGGTGCCACTATGCCTGGCTAATTTTTGTATTATCATTATTAATTTTTTTTTTGTAGAGATGGGGTTTTGCCATGTTGCCCAGGTTGGTCTAACACTCTTGGGCTCAAGGGATTCACCTGCCTCGGCCTCCCAGAGTGCTGGGATTACAGGCATGAGCCACTGCGTCTGACCTCTTTCTTATTCTTTATCTTCCCTTTTTCTTTTCTTTGTTTTTACTCCAAGAGGGTTATTTCTTACTGTATCTTTCAGTGGTTCTCTGGCAACATAGCTGGCCTATGGTTGAGCTTGATGCTTTTATCAAGCTACTCATTTCCTGTTAATTGCTTACCATCAAAATCTCCATTGTTTTTGGCAGCACTCTTAACCTTGAACTTCCCCACACTCTGTTCCAAACAAGTCAGTTTACTTGAGGACAGCTTCAGAGCTCTCTGTTCTTAAGGCATGCCTCTCCCCTGGGCAACATATTTGAGCCACTGCTCTGGACCCGGGGTTGGTGACAGTGGCTTGCTTCTTCTAGAGTGACCCATCTACTTTTTGAGCATGGTGCTGAGTGGGGTAGTAGCCTCTGGTCTTTTCAACTTCAACTTGACTCTCCTGGCATGGAACGTCCACCCTATGAAGTAGCTGGAGGAAAGGTGACCAGGAATCCAGTATTCCCAGCCCACTGCACCTTTGCCTTATGGTTGAGTGGAGGAAGAGAGTCCCTGACCTCTTGGCCTCATTAGCCTTAAATGTTGTCTCTGCAGCACAGAGGTAGGGAGATGAGAAACGCTGGCAGCCTTCTCCTCCTAGAGGAGATACCATAGCCCTTGACTGGGAGCTGGAGGGACTGTGATCCCAATGTTCTTGGCCATATCCTCCCACAGTGGAGTTTCCCTTCTGCTGAACATGGGGGAAGGGAAGGAGTGGGTCACAGCTAAGTACCACAGACCCTCACTTTTCTTACAGGAATTTAGTACATTTTCTGAATAAATATGTCTTTATTTGATGTATGCCCTTCGGACAATTTTCAGAAACTTTAAATGGGTTTTTCTAAAAAATATTTCTACCAGGTTCCCCTCCCTGCCCCTCGCTGGGGAGTGGGTGAGAAGCTCCTCAGGGTGCTGTTTTAGAGCTGGATCTCTGCCCCGTTTTAAAAAAAATTCTATATTAAACACTTCATTTCTTAGAGCGGTTTTAGGTTCACAGGAAAATTGAGAGGAAGGTACAGAGATATCTCATGTAATTCCTACACATATCCAAGGCAGTCTAGTTTTTTTCCTATGTTATCTTCTAGATTTATAGTATTGCATTTTACATTTAGGTCTGTGATCCATTTTGAGTTAATTTTTGTGAAGGCATTAAGGTCTCTGTCTGGATTTGTTTGTTTGTTTGTCTGTTTGTTTTTGCAGTATGTGGATGTTCAGTTGTTCCAGCACCATTTGTTGAAAGGACTATCTTTGTTCCCTTGTATTGCCTTTGCTCCTTTGTTAAAGATGAGTTGACTATATTTATGTGGATCTTTTTCTTGTCTCTCTTTTCTGTTCACTGATCTGTTATTTTGCCAATAACATACTGTATTGCTTATTGTACCTCTATAGTAAGTCCGTTTTTAGAATTTTCTTTTTATTTATTTTTGTGGAAACAGGGTTTTTTTTTTTTTTTTTTTTTTTTTAGAGACGGACTCTTGCTCTGTCACCCAGACTGGAGTGCAGTGGCATGATATCGGCTCACTGCAAGCTCTGCCTCCCAGGTTCACGCCATTCTCCTGCCTCAGCCTCCTGAGTAACTGGGACACAGAAGACCGCCACCATGTCTGGCTAATTTTTTGTATTTTTAGTAGATACAGGATTTCACCATGTTAGCCAGGATGGTCTCGATTTCCTGACCTCATGATCCGCCCGCCTTGGCCTCCCAAAGTGTTGGGATTACAGGCGTGATCCACCACACCCGGCCGAAACGGGGTCTTGCTATGTTGCCCAGGCTGGTTTTAAGCTCCTGGCCTCAAGTGAACATCCTGCCTTGGCCTCCCAAAGTCCTGGGATTACAGGAATGAGCCACCACACCCAGTTTATAGTAAGTCTTAAAGACACGTAGTGTCCATCTTCTGACTTTGTTCTTCTTCAATACTGTGTTGGCTATTCTGGGTCTTTTGCCCCTCCATATGAACTTTAGAAACAGTTTGTTGATATCTACAAAATAACTGGCTGAGATTTGAATTGGGATCTATAGATCAAGTTAGAAAGAAGTGACATCTTGACAATATTGAGTCTTCCTATCTATGAACATGGACTATCTTTCCATTTATTTAGTTATTCTTTAGTAGTTTTTTTTTTATCAGAGTTTTATAGTTTTCCTCATATAGATCTTGACATATACTTAAGTATTTCCTTTTTATTTTTTGACGCTAATGTCAATGGCAATGTGTTTTTAATTTCAAACTCCAATTGTTCATTGCTGGCATATAAGAAGCAATTGACTTTTGTATATCAACCTAGTGTCTTGCAACTTGCTATTATCACTTATTACTCCCAGTTTTTGTTGTTGTTATTGATTTCCTTGCGTTTTCTACAAAGACAGTCATGGTATCTGTGAACAAATACAGCTGACCCTTGAGCTATCCAGGAAGAAGAAAATTAATGTATAACTTTTGAAACCCCAAAACTTAATAGCCTATTGTTGATCAGAAGCCTTACTGATAACAAACAGCTGATAACACATATTTTGTATATGTATTACATACCATATTACAATAAAGTAACTAAAGAAACTATTAAAATCATAAGGAAGGGCAAATACATGGAAAGAACTGTACTTTCCATGTACTTGATGTATTTATTGATACCATTAAGTTTACATTATCTGTTTATGAAATAAATTGTCTGTCTGAAATAGTGGGCAAATGCAGCTGCAGATCTCAATCTATGGTGTATATCAAGCAATTCAACTTCTTTTAATGTCATGACACATTACAGTATTAGACATATCACTGAGGCAGAAAACTAACAAAGTTATTCTGGAACTAAACTTGACACTTGACCAAATGGACCTAACAGACATCTACAGAACACTCCACCCAACAACAACAGAATATACATTCTTCTCATTTGCACATGGCACATACTCTAAGATCAACCGCATGCTTGGCCATAAAGCAATTCTCAGAAATTAAAGAAAAAATGAAATCATACTGACCACTCTTTCAGACTAAAGCACAATAAAAATAGAAATCAACACCAAGATTTCTCTAAACCATACAATTACATGGAAATTAAACAATTTGCTCCAGAATTACTTATGGGTAAACAATGAAATTAAGGCAGAAATGAAGAAATTATTTGAAACTAATGAAAACAAATATACAACATATGAGAATGTCTGGCCACAGCTAAAGTACGATTGAGGGTAAAGTTTATAACACTGAATGCCAACATCCAAAAGAAAGATCTCAAATTTACAATCTGACAGCACACCTAGAGGAACTAGAAAAACAGGAGAAAACCAACCCCAAAGCTAGAAGAAGAAAAGAAATAAGCACAATCAGAGCTGAACTGAATGAAACTGAGACACAAAGAACCACACAAAAGATCAACAAAACCAAAATTTGGTTTTTTGAAAGAATAAGTAGAATTGATAGATCACTAGCTAGACTAATGAAGAAACAGAATATCCAAATAAACACAATCAGAAATAACAAAGGGGACATTACCACTGACCCCACAAAAGTATAAGAAACCCTCAGAGACAATTCTGAATGCCTGTATGCATACAAACTAGAAAACCTAGAAGAAATGGATAAATTCCTGGAAACATACCACCTCCCAAGATTGAACTGGGAAGAAATTGAAATCCTGAACATACTATACAAGTTCTGGAACTGAATCAGTAATAAAAACCTACCAACCAGAAAAGGCCCTGGACCATACAGATTCGTGGTTGAATTCTACCAGACATATAAAGAAAAAGTACCAAACCCACTGAAACTATCCCAAAAAATCAAAGAGGGAGGACTGCTCTCTAACTCAGTCTATAAGGTCAGCATCAGCCTGATACCAAAACCTGGCAGAGCCACAATGAAAAAAGAAAACTTCAGGCCAATATCCTTGATGAACGTAGATGAAAAAATCCTCAACAAAATACTTCCTAGCAAACCGAATCTAGCAGCACATCGAAAAGCTAATCCACCACAATCAAGGTGGATGCAAGGTTGGTTCAACATATGCAGATCAATAAATGTGATTCATCACATAAACAGAACTATAAACAATCTTTTCTGCATCTATTGATCATCTTAATAGATGCAGAAAAGGCTTTTGATAAAATTCAACATCCTTTCATGTTAAAAACTCTCAACAAACTAGGGATCAAGACAACATACCTCAAAATAATAAGAGCCACCTATGATAAACCTACAACCAACAGCATACTGAATGGGCAAAAGCTGGAAGCATTCCCTTTGAAAATGGGCACAAAACAAGGATGTCTACTTGCACCACTGCTACTCAGCATAGTACTGGGAGTCCTAGCCAGAGCAACTAGGCAAGAGAAAGAAATAAAAGGCATCCAAATAAAGAGATGAAGTCAAACCATCTCTCTGCAGATCACATGACTCTATACCTAGAAAACCCCATAGTCTCTGCCCAAAGGCTCCTAGATCTGATAAGCAACTTCAGCAAAGTTTCAGGATACAAAACTCAATATACAAAAATCAATAGCATTCTTATACATCAATAAAGCCCAAGCTGAGAACCAAATCAGGAATGCAATCCCATTCACAATAACCACAAAAAGATTAAAATACCTATAAATACAACTAACCAGGGAGGTGAAAGATGTCTACAATGAGAATTTTAAAACACTGCTGAAAGAAATAAGAAATGACACAAATAAATGGAACAATATTCCATGCTCATGAATAGGAAGAATTGATATTGTTAAAATGGACTTACTGCCCAAAACAATGTACAGATTCAATGCTATTCTTATCAAACTACAATATTTTTTACAGAATTAGAAAACAAAAACAATTCTAAAATTCATATGGATCCAAAAAAGAGCCTGAATTGCCAAAGCAATCCTAAGCAAAAAGAACAAAGCTGGAAGCATCACACTGCTTGACTTCAAACTATACTACAAGGCTATATAACCAAAACAACATGGTATTGGTACAAAAACAGACAGACTAATGGAACAGGTTAAAAATCCAGATATAATGTACCCTACAACCATCTGATCTTTGACAAAGTCAACAATAACAAGCAATGGGGAAAGAGCACCCTATTCAATAAATGGTGCTGGAATAACTGACTAGTCATATGCAGAAGATTCAAATTGGACCCCTTCCTTTCACCATATACAAAAATCAACTCAAGATGGATTAAAGACTTAAATGTAAAACCTAAAACTGTAAAAACCATAGAAGAAAACCTGGAAAATATCATTTTGGACGTAGGCTCTGGCAAATTTTTCATGTTGAAGACTACAAAAGCAATTGCAGCAAAAACAAAAATTACAAATGGGACCTAATTAAAGAGCTTCTGCACAGTAAAAGGAACTTTCAGCACAGTAAACGGCCTATAGAAGGGGAGAAAATATTGGCAAACTATGCATCTAAGAAAGGTCTAATATCAAGAATCTATAAAAAACTTAAATCAACAAGCAAAAAACAAACAACCCAATTTTTTTAAAAAAGGGCAAAGGACATGAATACATACTTCTCAAGAGAAGACATACACATGGCCAACAAGCATATGAAAAAATTCTCAACATCACTGATGATTAGATAAATGCAAATCAAAATCACAATGAGATACCATCCCACAACAGTCAGAATGGCTATTGTTAAAGCAAAGAAAAAAACAAACAACAACAACAGCCGCAACAAAAAACTAGTGAGGTTGCAGAGTAAAGGAATGCTTACACACTGTTGGTGGGAATGTACATTAGTTCAGCCACCATGGAAAGCAGACTGGAGATTTATCAAAGAACTTAAAACACAATCATTTGACCCAGCAATCCCATTATGCAGTATATATCCAAAGGAATATAAATTGTTCTACCATAAAGACACATGCATGTGTATGTTCACTGCAGCACTATTCACAGTAGCAAAGACATAGAATTAACCTAGATGCCCATCAATGGTGGACTGAATAAAGACAATGTGGTATATATATACCATAGAATACTATGCAGCCATATAAAAGAAATAGTGTCCTTTGCAGCAACATGGGTGAAGCTGCAGGCCATTATCCTAAGCAAATTAATGCAGGAACAGAAAACCAAATGACACATGTTCTCACTTATAAGTGGGAGCTAAACATTGAGTACACATGGACACAATGAAGGGAACAATAGACACTAGGGCCTATTTGAAGGTGAAGGGTGGGAGGAGGGTGAGGATCGAAAAACTACCTATTGTGTATTACACTTATTACATGAGTGACATACCAAATGCCCACAACATGCAATTTACCCATGCAACAAACCTGCACATGTACTCCCTGAACCTAAAATAAAAGTTCGAATAAAAATCTCTTTATGACATACGAGTCACACTGGATCCTTTTTATCCATTCTGAAAGTCTTCTGTCTTATAGCTGCTGTATTTAGACCATTTACTTGTAATGTAATTATTGATATAGCTGAATTAATATCTACCATATTTGTTACTGTTTTCTATTCATTACCTTGTTTTTTTATTATTTTGTCTTCCACTTGTTTTCTACTTCCTTCTATTTAAGTTGAATATTTTGTATGATTTAATTTTTTCCTATTTTAGTGTATCAATTATACTTCTTTTTTACCCTTGAATTTACAGGATACATTTACAATGAATCTAATCCTTTTTCAAATAACACTATACCACTTACTTCTTTTGGTAGTACAAGTATTTTATAACAGGGTATTCCCAATTCCTCCCTCCTATTCCTTACAACATTGCTGCTATTCATTTCACTTATCAATAGGCTATAATTTCTGAATAGGTAATTAAGAAAAATAAAATATTTTATTTTACTTTTATTTATTCCTTTTCTATTGCTTTTCCTTGCTTTACATAGGCCAGAATTTCTGACCTGTATAATTTTCATCCTTTCTAAAGAATTTCTTTTAACATTAAAAAAAAAAGCAGGTCTAGAGGTGACAAATTCCCACAATTTTTGTTTGTCCGAAAAAGTCCAATTCTCTTTCGCTTTTGGAGGACAATTTCACTGGATACAGAACTGTAGTCAGTTGTTGTTGTGGTCCGATGTTGCATCCCCCAAATTTCATATGTTACAATCCTAACCTCTAGTGTGATGGTATTAGAAGACAGAACCTTTGGGTGGTAATTAGGTCATGAGGGTGAAGCCCTCATGAATGAGATTAGTGGTCATAATAGACATGAGATGATCTATCCCTACCATGAGAGGATACAAGAGGGCCACCTGCAAACCAAGATGACTGTTCTCACCAGACAATGGATCTGTTGGCATCTTGATCTTGGGCTTGCCAGCCTCAGAACTGAGATAAATTTCTATTGTTTCATTAAGCAGTCTAGTTTATGGTATTTTGTTACAGCAGCCTGAGCTGAGACAGTGGTTCTTTAAACCCTTTAAATATTTCACTCCACTCTCTCCTTTCTTGCATGGTTTCTGAAGAGATGTCTGATGTAATTCTTATCCCTGCTTATCTATACATAAGGTGTTTTTTTCCTGTTTTTTTTTTTTCAAGATTTTTTTCTTGGTCTTTGATTATTTTGGTATTTATCCTTCCCAGTATTCTGTGAGCTTTCTGGATCTGTGGTTTGGTGTCATTAATTTTGGGAAATTCTCAGTCATTATTGCCTCAATACTTCTTGTGTTCCTTTTTTACTTTTACTTCTGATATTCTCATTACACATGTTACATACCTTTTAAAATTGTCCTGCAGTTTTTGGATATTTTGGATATTTTGGAATTTTCATGCTTTTTTGCTCTGCATTTAAGTTTTACTAGTTTCTATTGACATTGTTTCAAGCATACTGACTCTTTCCTCAGTTGTGTCTCACCTGTTGGGTAGTCCATCATCATTCATTCTGTTACAGTGTTTGATTTCTAGCATTTTTGTTTGTTTGTTTCTTAGTTCACATCTCTCTGCTTATATTATCCATCTGTTCTTGCATTGTCCAATTTTCCCATTAGAACTGTCAGCATATTAATCATAGTTGTTTTAAATTTCTATGGAAATATATGAAAGGTGTGTCAGAGAAGGCAGCAGTTGAGTTGAATCTTAAAGAAGTAGGGGCTGCCAGGTGAAGGAGATGCTGGGCCGAGAGAATAAGTGGCTTTTATGAGAGAGTGGCATGCTCAGAAAACTGAAAGTATTGTAGCATAGTGAGGAAGTAGACTGCCAATCCTCTTACTTTGGATAAAACATCTTATATTTGTATCAAATACAAGGAGTGCAATTATGGACCAAGGTAAAATTGTTTAGGTAATATCTCTGCATCCCTTCATCTTCCAGGAAATTGGTTTATCACCTTTTTTGGTCATTCACAAAGACAATAAATTCCAGAGTTTACAGTCTCAAACTCAGACAATTGAAGATTCAAATGACATTTCACTGAATTAAAAATAAATATTTTCCCAGAGTTTAGGCTTTTGTCCTGATCTATGTGGATAATGCCAACTGAATTTTGAGTACTCTTACTCCATCCCAAAGTCAGCTATAATAAATGCTATGATCCAGAACATTAACCTCCAGCTCTCCCAAGCCCAAGCACCTACCTGGCAGAGGGCATCCCAAAAGCCAGTAGACTTCTGCTCTTGCCCAAGATAATCACTGAGAATGAGAATTTTATACCAAAAGTTGGGGTACTCTCTGAGAACCAGGATACTTGCCTCCAAAGCACCATTTAATGTATTTAGAAGGTAGCTATTTCCCACCAGATGTTAAAGATTCCTGAGGAAATCTATGGTCATGGTCCTTTAAAATATAATAGTTACTCTTTTAACAGTGCAGCGGGCTCTCCTTGAAAACTCTTCAGCTACTAGAAATACTGTTGAAAGTAGATCACTCAACCCCAGATCTTCATAGTTCTACCCAGCCGTAATTAGGCTGTGGCCTGTATTTTCAATGTACCTCTCCTACCTGACCCTCCTTCTGCTTAGCCTCATCCTCTAATGGATGCCATTGTTGATATATGACCCAAGGCTGCTTGATTCTGTTTTCTGTTTTCTTTTTTTTTTTTGAGACGGAGTCTCGCTTCTGTTTTCTTACTTACCACATCCATCTTGACTCTTTTGCCTGACATACCTGCTCCTCTGTGTGTCCTTCACAAATCCCTGCCAGTGCTCACTGCCTTATGAATGACAAACTGAGGTGCTGGACTTATTCCAGTGTCCACATGAATAAATGGCTGGAGATGTAAACTAATTTTCTGTAAAGGAAACTGTACATCTTTACACCTTTGCTACATTTTGAGAAATAAAATGACTATTTTAAACCATAGTCCATGCATTTCAGTGCCATTTTGTGCCACACTTTTGCTTTGTGCAACTGGTAACTTTTAATATACAGTATTTTTTCTAATCATTGGAAGTGCACAACTTAACACTTTATCTTATTCTGTAATCATTTTATTCAGGTATGTTTTATCCGTACAATTATGTGGTAATCTCCTAGTAGAGAGAAATGGTTCCTAGCACACCAATGATATAACAGAAAATCAGGAAATGATGTTTGTTGACTGATTCATTAAAGTGTCTAGTAGGGAGGTTAAAAATCAGTGACATATTACATGTCATTCCTACGTTGAGTTCTTAAGTTTTTTGGTGTCAAATGCATAAGTAGTTTTGGAAGAAATAAAAACTTCAGAGATTTTTTTCCATGCTGGTAAAAACTAAATATAAATATCTACTTTAATATTTTTCCGTATTTTCTCTGGATTTCTTTTTAAATCTCTGAAAGATGTTCCCACTACAGAAGATGGGATATCTAACATTTGTAGTTTATGCATATGCACGTGTAGGGGGAGAGATAGGGAAAGGGGAAGGGGAGGGCTTTCCTTTTTTTCTTTTTACCACATAAGCATATGTTATCCTTCATTCACAGTTCTCAGAGCAGTATAAAACTAGATTAACTCTCCCTTTGGAACTTCAGATATAAGGTAGGTTGTCCATCATTCTTATTGGCCTGCTCATCCTTATTTTTAGTTAGATGGAGAGCTGTATGCTTAGAGCTTTGCTGGTTAGTTTCTTCAGCTTGAAGACTCTTATATTTTAGAACATTTGCATCCATTCCAAAGCTTGAAGAAGCAGTCTCCCACTTGCTGCTGAGAGGTTTTATGTCTTCATTCTTTATGGCCCAGATTTGAGAATGTTTATTCTTCTTGGGGCCTTTGAGAGGTGATAAACTTTCCAATGACCCATGGGGCTTAGACTGAACCCATTCTGAAGAGTTTGCCATAACATCCCCTTGGATTACAAAAGGGTGATTTCTGGGTGCTGTCCAAGATGTGCTGTATTTCTTTATATTTCTGCAAGTAGCTGGATTTAGTCTAGAAAAGAAATGAAATATGTGAACTTTTGTCCATCACGTACCTACTTCGTAGTCCTAGGTATATTGTCATAGTACAAATAATATTTTTTCTTTTTAGTAAGTTCATAACTTCTTAAAAGTTTAAGACTTTTACCATCATAAGTCTTCATCTCTGATCATGATTTTTTTTTAAGCACTACTCCAATCTTGCATTTCTAAATGCCTAGAGGACATGTTCATTTGGATACCTACTCTGACCTCAGCCTTCCTAATATAACAGCCACTCTGGGCCCCAGCTTCTTACCTATATATCTAGTTAAAGTAGATGGTCACTAAAAAGTAAAGTAGTTGTTTGCTCTAAAAATCTATTCTCTTTATTCTATTAGAATGGATTCAGTATATATGCTATGAGATTTTTTTCTATAACCAGTAAAAAAATCAATGTCTGAGAGAGGGAAGTTTTCCTCGAGGGAGCTTTTGTAAACTAATAATTGCAGCCACTTAAAATCACTGTTTTTTCAGTATTCCATTTTTTAACCATAGAATTTCAGCTATATTTTCAATTAACCTTTTAAATTTTGAGGTAACTGTAGACTTACATGCATTTGGGAGAAGTAATACAGAGAGATCCCATGAACTCTTCACCCAATTTCCCCAAAATAGCTTGCAAAACCATAGAACAGTATCACAATCAGGATATTAACATTGATGTAGTCAAGATAGAGAACACTGCCCGCATGTTGTCCTCTTATAGTACCTGCTTCCTTCTTTCCCATCCCCTCCTTAATTCCTGGCAACCATTATTAATCTATTATCAAGTTATATTATTTTGTTATTTTAAGAATGTTACATAAAGGAATCATACCGTATGTAACCTTCTGGGATCAGCCTTTTTTTTTTTTTTTTTTGTAAACGCAAAGTAATTGGAGATTCATCTATGTTGTTTTGTGTATCAGCAGTTCATTCCTTATTATAGTTGCTGAGTCTGTGACATGAATGTACCATAGTTTGTTTAATAATTCATCCATTCAATGACATATAGATTATTTCCAGTTTATGGCTATTACAAATAGTTATACACACAGGATTTTTTGTGAGTTATTTTTTGTGTAAGATGTAAGTTTAAGGTTCATTTTTTTAGCCTATGGATATCCAGTTGTTCCAGCACCATTTGTTGAAAAGGCTCTTTTTTCTCCATTGAATTGCTTTTGAATTCCCTATCAAAATCAGTGGAGCATATTTATGTGGTCTATTTCTTGGTTCTCGCCTCAGTTCCACTGATGTATATATTTATTTCTCCTCTAATACTACTGTCTTGATTACTCTAGCTATATAAAAGTTCTTGAAATCAGATAGACTGATCTCTCCCACTTTATCCTTGTTTGTCAAATTTGTTTCTGCTATTGTAGTGCATCTGCAGATAAATTCTGGAATAATCTTGTCTATATATGAAAAAGATCTTGCTGGGATTTTGATAGGCATTGTGTTAAACTTGCATATTAATCTGGGAAGAACTGACATCTTTATTGAGGCTTTCAATTTATGAACATGCTATATCTTTCCACTCATTTAGATATTTTAAAAATTCTCTTATTCATGTTATATGCTTTTGAGCATACAAACCCTGTACAACTAAGTTTTTTTTTTTCAGATATTTTAAGTGGTATTATATTTGTAATTTTGGTGTTCACATGTTCATTGCTTATATATAGAAGGAGAATTAATTTTGTACATTTATCTTGTATTCTGAGGCCTAGCATAACTTATTAGTTCTAAAGGGTGTGTGTGTGTGTGTGTGTGCGTGCGCGCGCGCGTGTTTTGGTAAATTTATTAGGATTTTCTACATAGAGAATAGCATCTTTCACAAGGAGGGATCATTTTATTTCTTCCTTTCTGATTTGTATGCTTTTTATTTTTTTATTGCCTTATTGCAATGGCTAGAACTTCTAGCACAATGTTCAATAGAGTGGTGTATTAGTCTATTCTCATGCTGCTAATAAAAACATACCCAATACTGAGTAATTTATAAAGGAAAGAGGTTTAATTGACTCACAGTTCCACATGGCTGGGGAGGCCTCACAATCATGGTGGAAGGCAAAGGAGGAGCAAAGTCATGTCTTACATGGTGGCAGGCAAGAGAGCTTATGCAGGGGAACTCCTATTTATAAAACCATCAGATCTCCTGAGACTTGTTCACTACCGTGAGAAGAGTATGGGGAAATTGCCCCCGTGATTCAGTTATCTTCACCTGACCCTGCCCTTGACACGTGGGGATTATTACAATTAAAGGTGAGATCTGGTGGGGACACAGCCAAACTATATCAAGTGGTAAGAATTGACTTTATTAAGTTGAGTAAGTTCCCCTTTATTCCTATGTTTTTCTGACACTTTTTACCATGGATGGGTATTGAATTCTGTCAAATACCAATTTATGTGCCAATTAATAGGATCTTGTGATTTTTCTTCTTAAGCTTGCTAATATGAAGGATTTCATCAATTACTTTTTGGATATTAAACTAACCTTGAATTCCTGAAATAGACTTCACTTGGTCATGGTGTATAATTCTTTTTATTTAGAGCTGAATTCTATTTGCTAATATTTTGTTAGATTTATCTTGTTAAATCTAGATTTATGCAAAATCCTATTCTGTCATTTCCTTTTTTGTTTTGCCCTTGTCTGGTTTTGATATCATGCTAATAATGGCTTCATAAAATGAACTGAAAACTCCTATTTTCTGGAAGAAATTGTATAGAATTGGTACTAATTCTTCCTTAACTTATTGGTAAAATTCTCTTCTAAAATCACCTAGGCCAGGTGATTTCTTTTTTAGGGTTTTAAAACTATGAAATCAATTTCCTTATTAGTTACAGGGGTATTCAAATATTCTATTTCATATTGAATGAGTTGGGGTAGTTCATATTTTATTGAGGAAATAATCAATTTCCTCTAAAAAACACCTGGATACATGTGCAGAACGTGCAGGTTTGTTACATAGGTATATGTGTGCTATGGTGGTTTGTTGCACCTATTGACATGTCCTCTATGTTCCCTCCCCTCACCCCTCACCCCCCAACAGGCTCTGGTGTGTGATGTTCCCCTCTATGTGTCCATGTGTCCTCACTGTTCAACTCCCACTTATGAGTGAAAACATGTGGTGTTTGGTTTTCTGTTCCTGTGTTAAGTTTGCTGAAGATGATGGCTTCTGGCTTCATCCATGTCCCTGGAAAAGACATGATCTCATTCCTTTTTCTTTCTAATTACAAGACGATTTTTAAATTTATTTTTATTTTTAAGATTAAACATCCTCTTCGACAATCCAAAAACACAGTCCTTGCTCACTCAGGACACACACACCTAAAACAGTCAAAAGCGATTCCTCGATTTTCAATGACAAAGTAGGAAAAAAAGAAGATGTTCTCAAGCTGCAGTTCAATTTTTCTGTCCTCTTTTCCAAAAAATTTTACTTTGCTATCAAGTCCACCCACCAATGATAAGGAAAGACAATTTTTCGAAAAGCCAACAAAACCCAGAAAAAGGAACAGGTATCAATTCAAAATTATCACCTAAAACACTGCTGTTGCAAAAAAAGAGCATGAAGCCAAATTTCCACAGCTTGTTAGAGAAGACCTTTAAAAATAATTCAGAAAATTAGGACTGGAACTACAGTGGTACAGACAGGTTATACTGTCACTATATGCATATACAGTGGTAAATGCGGATAATTCAAGAACATTCAGATTGGGAATATATTAAGCTTTCTCCTATTCCAGCAGAGGAAATAAAAACGTGTTGCTGGAATTAATATTAAAATTGTCCTTACAAATAGAAGGTAGAGCAACGGTAAAGAGAGAGAATGTGGAACAAAAGTAGCAAAGACAAGTCATTTTGAATCTAGGCTCTAACACCCAGGAAAGCTGAATAGAACTTAAACTCTTCTAAGCCAGTATCACTAAATTCTAGATTTGGCCTGAAACCAGTGGACCATATACACTACTAATAAATATCAAGTGCCCCACAGCATTTGTGGTATTAAAACATATTTTAAAATTATTATAAATTTCCATTCTGGAAAGCAGGTCAAAATGACACTGGATCATCCAGTCAGTTACAGGGTAAAGGGCTTCCTCCAAAGAGAACTGACTTGGCAGAAATTTAGGTTGGTAGGAATGTGATTAATGTGGAGTAAACAAGATCAGATTCTCAGTATAATTTTCATAAGGCTTCTTCTACCTACCCCGGTTGTAAGGAGTAGTACTGAGGGAGCTCCAACAGAATGTCTTAGAGGGATGCTTCTCAGAGACAAAGGGTCTGTAAGTTTAACTCTTGACCCCTCTTCTTACGTAAAGCTTGGGGAAGGAAATAAATATTTAATTTTTAACTACTCAGAGCTTTGGACACATTATAATATTTAATATTCTGTAGTTTCATTTTCTGAACCCTTGGCTTATAATTTTTCTCAATTTACATTAAAAAATATATGAATGCACCCTCTTCAGTAGTACCACATGAAAATATAAACCTTTTCTTCCATATCTTCTACACAGGAAGAGTGAATGAATAGTACTCTAAATATCCTGCAGAGTTACTTTGTGTACTTGACAAAAGATTAGGGAAAACCAATCCACTTCCATATCTTGAGCAACTAGTTAACTAGTCTTCAATCTCATCTTCCAAAATATCTTCATCAACATCCACAGCATAAAACAGCTGGTTAAAACGTGGTGAAGCAGGATCAGTGAAATGTTTGTAAGGGTTTGCTCTAGAGAGAGAACTCATGCAAATCCAACAGAAGTATTGCATACAGCCAGTACATGTCATCTTGTTATATCCATCTAATTTCTCTATGGGAGTTCCACAACATGGTCAGTTCTTGAAGTTTTTCTCTGGCCATTCCTTACTTTCCATCTTTTCCAGTGCCTTCTGAATCACCCTCTTACCACACCTTTGTTCCAAAAGTCCTTTATTGGCCTCATCTGCTTGCAGGTATTCATTTCGTAAGTCTATTAATTTCTCTGCAGTCACCTTACATGGAGAGACCCCATGGTAGGTCAACCTGCATAAGGTACAGAAGGCAAAATTGCAGCTGGAGCAGATACCCATGGTGCAGCCAGGCTCCTGCATGACAGGTAGCTGGCAGCATGGGTAGGGGCAGTACACCACATCTGCCATCAGGTCCAAGGTGAACTGGAGAAGAAGGCGGTCATAAGAGGCAAATAACTCTGCTTCCACTAGCTCCTCTTTGACCTGACCAGGAGTGGCCACCGAAGGGCACTTTGGTTCTGGGCAGTTGAGGCATTGAACCTGGCCATCTCTGATCTGGGTTTCAAAGTAGTCCTTCAGACAGGCTTTGCAGTACACATGCCTGCACTCCAAGAAGTACATGCATTCACTATCCAGCTTGTTACAGAAACAGATATTGCATAGGAACAAATTACTACTAAAGCATTTTATCTGCTGAGCTTGATCAAAGTCCAACATTTCCCGGATCATATTTAACAATGATTCCACATCCTGCACAGCTGTCTCGTCCACAATTTCCTCTTGGTCTGTATCAGATCCAGAAGTTCCTCCAAAAACTAGGTCTGTGTTGGGAGAGGCTTGAGCTGTCCTTCTCTGCACATTTTTGTGAGAACCAATCTTGAGCTCAAAAGGAGAGACAATATTCAGGTATAGTAGGGTCTCTTCCTTAAGAAATTGCATGCAGGCAAACAGGATCATGCTGCCACGGTGTTCTTCCCATAGAGCAGATAGTGCTCACAAATATCTTGAAATTCTGTAGCAAATCCAAATAGATCCTGGTTTCTCCACCTTGGACAGATTCTGCTTTTCTAAATTCATCTCCATCATAAATACTTGCCGGGGCCAGCAATTCATCCTCCTGAGCTTCTCAGTCTTCTGACGACATTTAATTTTCTGAGGAACAAAACCAAGATGGCCACGAGAGTGAACTCTGGTCGTTCTCACTGCTATGCTGCCACCAGGGTCATGACAGTTTACAAATGCCTTTTTGTTTTTTTGAGAGACAGAGTTTCACTCTGTTGCCCAGGCTGGAGTGCAGTGGCACTATCTCGGCTCACTACAACCTCCGCCTCCTGGGTTCAAGCAATTCTCCTGCCTCAGCCTCCCGAGTAGCTGGGACTACAGGTGCCCACCACCATGCCTGGCTAATTTTTGTATTTTTAGTAGAGACGGGGTTTCACCATATTGGCCAGGCTGGTCTCAAACTCCTGACCTTGTGATCCACCCACCTCGGCCTCCCAAAGTGCTGGGATTACAGGCATGAGCCACCATGCCTGGCAGATGCCATTCCTTTTTATGGCTGCATAGTATTCCATGGTGTATATGTGCCACATTTTCTTTATCCAGTCTGTCATTGATGGGTATTTGGGTTGGTTCCATGTCTTTGCTATTGTAAACAATGCTGCAATAAACATATGTGTGCATGTGTCTTTATAGTAGAATGATTTACATTCCTTTGGGTATATACCCAGTAATGGTATTGCTGGGTCAAATGGTAGTTCTGGTTCTAGATCCTTGAGGAATCACCATACTGTCTTCCACAATGGTTGAACTAATTTACACTCCCACCAGCACAGTAAAAGCATTCCTATTTCTCTACAGCCTCCCCAGCATCTATTGTTTCTTGACTTTTTAGTAATTGCCATTCTGACTGATGTGAGATGGCATGTCATTGTGGTTTTGATTTACATTTCTCTGATGATCAGTGTGATTAGTGGTGTTGAGTTTTTTGTTTTTGTTTTTGCTTTTAGATGGAGATTTGCTCTGTTGCCAGGCTGGAGTGCAGTGGTGTGATCTTGGCTTACTGCAACCTCCGCCTCCCGAGTTCAAGCAATTCCCCTGCCTCAGTCTCCCAAGTAGCTGGGACTACAGGCATGCGCCACCACACCCGGCTAATTTTTTGTATTTTAGTAGAGACGGGGTTTCACCATGTTGGCCAGGATGGTCTCGATATCCTGACCTCGTGATCCACCTGCCCTGGCCTCCCAAAGTGCTGGGATTACAGGTGTGAGCCACTGTGCCCAGTCATTGAGCTTTTTTACATGTTTGTTGGCTGCATAAATGTCTTCTTTTGAGAAGTGTCTTCATATCCTTTGCCCACTTTTTGATGGGGTTGTCTGTTTTTTTCTTGTAAATATGTTTAAGTTCCTTGTAAATTCTGGATATTAGACCTTTGTCAGATGGGTAGACTGCAAAAATTTTCTCCCATTCTGTAGGTTGCCTGTTCACTCTGATGCTAGTTTCTTTTGCTGTGCAGAAGCTCTTTAGTATAATTAGATCCCATTTGTCCATTTTGACTTCTGTTGCAATTGCTTTTGGTGTTTTGTCATGAAGTCTTCACCCATGCCTATGTCCTGAATGGTATTGCCTAGGTTTTCCTCTGGAGTTTTCATCGTTTGGGGTTTTACATTTAAGTCTTTAATCCATCTTCAGTTAATTTTTGTATAAGGTGTAAGGAAGGGGTCCAGTTTCAGTTTTCTGCACATGGCTAGCCAGTTTTACCAGCACCACTTATTGAATAGGGAATCCTTTCCCCATTGCTTGTTTTTGTCAGGTTTGTCAAAGATCAGATAGTTGTAGATGTGTGGTATTATTTCTGAGGTCTCTGTCCTGTTGCATTGGTCTACATGTCTGTTTTGGTTACTGTAGCCTTGTATTATAGTTTGAAGTCAGGTAGCGTGATGCCTCCAGCTTTGTTCTTTCTGCTTAGGATTGTCTTGGCTATTCAGGGTTTTCTTTGATTCCATATGAAATTTAAAGTAGTTTTTTCTAAATCTGTGAAGAATGTCAGTGGTAGTTTGATGGGAAAAGTGTTGAATCTATAAATTACTTTGAGCAGTATTGCCATTTTCATGATACTGATTCTTCCTATCCATGGAATGTTTTTCCACTTGTTTGTGTCCTCTCTTGTTTCCTTGAACAGTGGTCTGTAGTTCTTGAAGAGGTCCTTTATATCCCTTGTTAGCTGTGTTCCTAGGTATTGCTTTGTAGCAATCGTGAATGGGAGTTGATTCATGATTTGGCTCTCTGCTTGTCTATGTTGGTGTAAAGGAATGCTTAGGATTTTTGCACATTGATTCTGTATTCTGAGACTTTGCTGAAGTTGCTTATCAGTTAAGGAGTTTTGGGACTGAGATGATGGGGTTTTCTAAATATAAAATTATGTCATCTGCAAACAGAGACAATTTGACTTCCTCTCTTCCTATTTGAATACCCTTTACTTTTTTTTTCTTGCCTAATTGCCCTGGCCAGAGCTTCCAATTCTATGTTGAATAGGAGTGGTGAGAGAGGGCATCCTTGTCTTGTACTGGTTTTCAAAGGGAATGTTTCCAGCTTTTGTCCATTCAATATGATATTGGCTGTGGGTCTGTCATAAATAGCTCTCATTATTTTGAGATATACTCCATCAATACCTAGTTTATTGAGAGTTTTTAATGTGAAGGGATGTTGAATTTTATCAGAAGCCTTTTCTGCATCTATTGAAATAATTATGTGGTTTTTGTCTTTGGTTCTGTTTATGTGATGGATTACGTTTATTGATTGGCATATGTTGAACCAGCCTTGCATCCCAGGGATGAAGCCAACTTCATCATGGTGGATACCTTTTTTGATGTGCTGCCAAATTCGGTTTGCCAGTATTTTATTGAGGATTTTCGTATTGATGTCCCTCAGGGATATTGGTCTGAAGTTTTCTTTTTTTGTGTGTCATCATCCTGGTCCATCAGGATGATGGTGGCTTCATAAACTGAGTTAGGGAGGAGCCCCTCCTTTTCAATTGTTTGGAATAGTTTGAGAAGGAATGGTACCAGCTCTGCTTTGTACTTCTGGTAGAATTCGGCCGTGAATCTGTCTACTCCTGTGCTTTTTTTGCTTGGTGGGCTATTAATTATTGCCTCAATTTCAGAACTTGCTATTGGTCTATTCAGGGATCCAACTTCTTCTTAGTCTTAGGCGGGTGTATGTGTCCAGGAATTTCTCCATTTCTTCTAGATTTTCTAGTTTATTTGCATCAAGGTGTTGATAGTATTCTCTGATGGTAGTTTGTATTTTTGTGGGATCAGTGGTGATATCCCCTTATTATTTTTTATTGTGTCTATTTGATTCTTCTCTCTTCTTCTTTATTAGTTTAGCCAGTGGTCTATCTATTTTGCTAATTTTTTCAAAAAAACAGCTTCTGGATTCAGTGATTTTTGGGGGAGTTTTTTGTGTCTCTATCTCCTTCAATTCTGCTCTTAGTTATTTCTTGTCATCTGCTAGCTTTTGGATTAGTTTGCTCTTGTCTCTCTAGCTCCTTTAATTGTGATGTTTGGGTGTGGATTTGAGATCTTTCTAGCTTTCTGATATGGGCATTTCCCCCTTAACACTGCTTTAGCTGTGTCCCAGAGATTCTGGTACATTGTCTCTTAGTTCTCATTGGTTTCAAATAACTTCTTGATTTCTGCCTTAATTTCATTATTTACCCAGGAGTCATTCAGGAGCAGGTTGGTCAATTTCCATGTAATTGTGTGGTTTTGAGTGAGCTTCTTAATCCTGAGTTCTAATTTGATTGCACTGTGGTCTGAGAGACTGTTTGCTATGATTTCAGTTCTTTTGCTTTTGCTGAGGAGTGTTTTACTTCCAATTATGTGGTCAATTTTAGAAGAAGTGCCATGTAGCACAGAGAAGAATGTATATTCTGTTGATCTGGGTGGAGATTTCTGTAGATGTCTGTTAGGTCCACTTGATCCAGAGCTGAGAGTTCAAGTCCTGAATATCTTTGTTAATTTTCTGTCTTGTTGATCTGTCTAATGTTGACAGTGGGGTGTTAAAGTCTTCCACTATTATTGTGTGGGAGTCTAAGTCTCTTTGTAGGTCTCTAAGAACTTGTTTTATGAATCTGGGTGCTCCTGTATTGGGTGCATATATATTTGGAACAGTTAGCTCTTCTTGTTGAATTGTTCCCTTTACCATTATGTAATACCCTTGTCTTTTTTTAATCTTTGTTGGTTTAAAGTCTGTTTTGTCAGAGACTAGGATTGCAACCCCTACTTTTTTTTTTTTTTTTCTTTGCTTTCCATTTGCTTGGTAAATTTTTCTCCATCCCTTTATTTTGAGCCTATGTGTGTCTTTGCACATGAGACAGGTCTCCTGAATACAGCACACCAATGGAACTTGTAGCATAGAGAAGAATGTATATTCTTCTTTATCCAATTTGCCAGTCTGTGTCTTTTAACTGGGGCATTTAGCCCATTTACATTTAAGGTTAGTATTGTAATGTGTCAGTTTGATCCTGTCATCATGATGCTATTTGTTTATTTTGTGCACTGATTGATGCAGTTTCGTCATAGTGTCATTGGTCTTTATATTTTGGTGTGGTTTTGCAGTGGCTGGTACTGGTTTTTGTTTTTCATATTTACTGCTTCTTTCAGGAGCTCTTGCAAGGCAGCCCTCGTGGTAATGAAAGCCCTCAGTATTTGCTTGTCTGGAAAGGATTTTTCCTTTGCTTATGAAGATTAGTTTGGCCAGATACAAAATTCTGGGTTGAAAATTTTTTTCCTTAAGAATGTTGAATATTGGCCCCCAATCTTTTCTGGCTTGTAGAGTTTCTGCTGAGAAGGCCACTGTTAAGTCTGATGGGCTTCCCTTTGTAGATGACCTGGCCTTTCTCTCTGGCTGCCCTTAACATTTTTTCCTTCATTTTGACCTTAGAGAATCTGATGATTATATGTCTTGGGGTTGATCTTCTCATGGAATATCTTAGTGATGTTCTCTGTATTTCCTGAATTTGCATATTGGCCTGTCTTGCGAGGTTGGGGAAGTTCTCCTGGATAATATCCTGAAGTGTGTTTTCCAACTTGTTTCCATTTTTCCTGTCTCCTTCAGGTACTCCGATCGATTGTACGCTCGGTCTTTTTATGAAGTCCCACATTTCTTGGAGGTTTTGTTCATTCCTTTTTATTCTTTTTTTCCCTTGTCGTGTCTGCATGCCTTATTTCAGCAAGGTGGTCTTCAAACTCTGATATCCTTTCTTCCGCTTGGTTGATTCCGCTATTGATACCTGTGTATGCTTCACGAGGTTCTCATGCTGTGTTTTTTAGCTCCACCAGGTCATTTATGCTCCTCTCTGAACTGATTATTCTAGTTAGCAGCTACTCTAACCTTTTATCAAGGTTCTTAGCTTCTTTGCATTGGGTTAGAACATGCTCCTTTAGCTCAGCGTAGTTTTTTATTACCCATCTTCTGAAGCCTACTTCTGTCAATTTGTCTGTCTCATCCTCCAACTAGTTCTGTGCCATTGCTGGAGAGACATTGTGATCATCTGGAGGAGAGGAGGCACTCTGGCCTTTTGGGTTTTCAGTGTTTTTTCATTAATTCTTTCCCACCTTCATGAGTTTGTCTAGTTTTGATCTTTGAGGCTGCTGATCCTTGGAGGAGGTTTTCCTGGGGGCTTTTTAGTTGTTGTTGATGCTGTTGTTGTTGCTTTCTATTTATTTTTCTTTCATTGGTCAGGTCCCTTTTCTATAGGGCTGCTGCTGTTTGCTGGGATTTCACTTCAGACCCTAGTCATCTGGTTGACTCCGGGGCCTGGAGATGTCACTCAAGGAGGCTGGAGAATAGCAAAGAAGCGTGCCTGCTCCTTCTTCTGGGATCTCTGACCTCTAGGGGCACCAGCCTGATGCCAGTAGTATTGCTTTTGTATAGGGTATCTGACAACCCCCGTTGGAGGGTCTCACCCAGTTGGGTGGCAGGGGGAACAGGACCCATTTAACTAAGCACTTTGTCCCTTGGTTGGGGGGGTATGCTTCGCTGGGGGGAAACCCACTTGTCTGGGCTGCCCAGATTCCTCAGAACTACAAGGAGGAAAGTCTAAGTCTGCTGGTCTACAAAGACTGCGGCCACCCCTCCCCCTAGGGGCTCAGGCCCAGGGAGATCCGGGTTCCTGAGCCTCTGGCTGGAGTTACTGCAGTTCCTGCAGGGAAGCCCCACCCAGGAGGAAGGATCGGTCAGGGCCAGGCCTGAAGAGGCACTTTGGCCACATTCTGCCATAGTTGGTATGTTGGGCTGTGGGGAACATGTCTCGGGACCAAGCTGTTCAGCCTCCCTGACTCCAGCAGAGGAAAAATGCAGCCTGGAGCTATAGAGATGGATGATGCCCTTCCCCCACCCAGGGAGCTTAGCGTGTGAGGCAGTTGCGAGTCCCAGTGCCGGCCGCTGCCCCTCCCCCAAGGAAGTCAAACAGCTTAGACAGCAGGCAGCCACAGCTGTGGTGCTGGTCATGCCTCCCCTGGGGCATTCTGTAGGCTTAAGCAGATTCCAGCTAAGAGGCGGTTGAGAATCTTCACGGCTCTGGGGTTGGGACACTAGGCCCTGGTGGCATGGGTTCGTGAGTGGGATCTTCCAATCTATGGGTTCCACAGTTCTGTGGAAAAAGCACGATTTCCCTGGCTGGGTAGTACACTCACTCACCACTTCCCTTGGCTGGGGATGTAGGGGGGCGCTCTCCTGCCCTGTGTGGCTCTCAGGTGGGCTGCTGCACTACACTGTTCTTCCTTCTTCTCTGTGGATCACACCAGCCTCCTAGTCAGTTCTGATGAGAGAACCTGGATACCTTGCTTATTATGGTTCTTTTCAATGGCAGCCTCCGAATGCCGCTGTTTCTAGTTGGCCATCTTGGCCCCACCCTGGAGAATATTTTTGATTCACGAGTTACTCAGAAGTATGTTATTTAGTTTTCAAATGTTTAGGTTTTTTTTTTTTTCCTATTACCCTTTGGCTATTGATTTCTAGTTGGATTCCATTGTGGTCAGATAATACACTTTGTATGATTAAATTATTTTAAATATGTTGAGGTTTATTTCATAGCTAGGATATGTTCTATCTTGTTATATGATCCACGTACACTTGAAAATAATGTGTATTGTGCTGTTGTTGGGTGAAGTGCTCCTTAAATGCCAGTTAGATATTTATATTCTTGGTGAATTATTTTATATCCTTGCTTATTTCTATCTAATTATTGAAACAATTGTGAATTTGTCTATTTCTCCTTTCTGTTTCATCAGTTTTTGCTTCACATATTTTGCAGTTTTTTGTTGTTTTGTTTTGTTTTTTGAGATGGAGTTTTGCTCTTGTTGCCCAGGCTGGAGTGCAATGACACGATCTTGGCTCACCACAACCTCCACCTCCCAGGTTCAAGTGATTCTCCTGCCTCAGCCTCCCAAGTAGCTGGGATTACAGGCATGAGCCACCACACCTGGCTAATTTTTGTGTTTTTAGTAGAGATGGGGTTTCTCCATATTGATCAGGCTGTTCTCAAACTCGCGACCTCAAGTAATCCACCCACCTCAGCCTTCCAAAGTGCTGGGATTCCAGGCGTGAGCCACCGCACCCAGCCAGTTCTGTGATTTTACACACACATCCAAGATTGCTGTGTTTCTAGTGGATTGACCTTTTAAACATTATATATAATGCCCCTCTTTGATAATTTTCTTTCCTCTAAAATCTACTTTATCTAATATTAACATAGCCATTCCTGCTTTCATCTATTAATGTTTGCATGATGTATCTTCTTCCATTCTATTACTTTCAGCCTGCCTCCATTGTCATATTTGAAATGAGTTTCTTGTGACTGCATATTGTTGGGTAATGTTTTAAATTCATTTTATTAATCTGTCTTTAACTGTTGTATTTAGATCATTTACATTCAGTGTAATTGTTGATGTCTTAGGACTTAAATCTGTCATTAAAAAAAATGTTTATTCTTTGTTTTTTGTTTGTTTTCTCTTTCCTGCCTTCCTGTGGGTAATGTGAACATTTTTCAACAATTCCATTTTGATTTATTTAGTGTTTTTTAGTATATCTCTTTGAACAGCTTTTTCAGTGGTTGCTGTATTATACTACATATGCATAACTTATCACAGTCTATTGGCTAACTTAGTAATCTGAGTGAAGTACAAAGCCTACCTCCCTTTATGTCCTTTTACCTTCTCACATTTATAATGGTCTTAAATATGTCTTTTACATGCATTTGGAACCACATCAATATTATAATTTTTGCTTCAACCATCAAATATGATTTAGAAAAATTTATATTTACCTGTATTTTATATCTACCTGTATTTTTGTTTACCATATTCTTTCTTTCCTGATATTCCTTCTTTTATCATTTTCTATCTGTTTAGCTAAATTCCGTTAGTCATTCTTTTAGAGTAAGTCTTCTGGTGAAAAATTCTCTTAGTTTTCTTTTATCTGAACATTTCTTGACTTCTCCCTTATTTTCACTGGGTATAGGATTCTAGGTTGACAATTTCTTCCAATAATTAAAAATATTGTGCTACATCTGGCCTTTGTGGGTTTTGATGAGAAATCCACTATCATTCTAATTGTTTTTCCTCTGTAGGAAAAACAATTTTTTTTCATTTTCAGAAGTTAAATTTGGGGGGATGGGCATGGTGGCTCATGCCTGTAATCCCAGCACTTTGGGAGGCTGAGGCAGTCAGATCACTTGAGGTCAGGAGTTCAAGACCAACCTGGCCAACATGGCGAAATCTCATCTCTACTAAAATACAAAAATTAGCCAGGTATGGTGGTGGGCACTTGTAATCCCAGCTACTCGGAAGGCTGAGGCACTAGAATCACTTGAACCCGGGAGGCAGAGGTTTCAGTGAGCTGAGATTGTTTCACTGTACTGCAGCCTGGGTAACAGAGCAAGACTTTGTCTCAAAAAAAAAAAAAAAAAAAAAAAGTAAAATTTTGGGCTATCTTGGCATGAATTTCTTTGGGTGTATCCTATTAGTGGTCTGCTCAGCTTTTTGATCTGTAGGTTTATGTCTCCTGTCAAATTTGGCAACCTTTCAGACATTATTTCTTTGATTTCCTTTTCAGCCCTGTATTCATTCTCCTGTCCTTCTGAAACTATGATATGTGAATATTAGATCTTGTCTTACAGTCTTACAGGTCCCTGAGGCTCTATTCATTTTATTTTAAGCCTATTTTTTCTCTTAGGTTTGGTTGGGTAATTTCTGTTTTTCTCTTTCTCAATTCACTGACTCTTTCCTCTATTTGCACAATTATACTGTTGTGCTCAGCCATTAAGCTTTTACAATTTCAGTTGTATTTTTCAATTCAAAAATTTCTATTTGGTTCTTCTTAATATTTTTTTTTCTCTCTCTGCTGAGGCTTTCTATTTTTTTTTTATTTCTTCTAAGTGTTTATAAGTGTTTTTTGAAGCATTTTAATTATGATTGCTTTAAAAATCTTTGTCAAAAAATTCTAACATCACTAACATCTCAGTGTTTGTGTCTACTAATTGTCTTTTTTCAGTTTTAGATCTTCCTGGTTATTGGTACAACAATTTGCTTCTGATTAAAACATGGGCACTTTCGTATTATGTTATGAGACTCTGGATCTTATGTAAACCCTCTGTTTTAGCTGGCTTTTTGTTACTTTGCTCCAGCACAGGGAATGGGGAGATAAGACCTCATTACTGCAAGATGGAAGTGGAAGTCCAGGTTCCCCATCTGGACTCCATTGACACCAGAGATGGGAGGCTTCTAATCATTATTGGACAGATGTGGAGGTTCATCTCCATATGTAGCCTCCATTGAGACTGTGGTGGGGTCTAGATGACAATCAGGACATGGCTTGATTTTTAGTCATTACTTTCATAAGAGGTTCCTTATATATTAATACTTTGAATCTAGAAATGCACTCAATGAGGATGGGCCTGAGCATGAAGGTACAGACAAATAGTGAGGCATTAACTAACACCTCTTTGGTTACAAGTAACAGAAACCAATTCAAGCTAGCTTAATTTGCAAAAGCATAAGGTAGGGTAGGGGAAGAATTATAAGAAAGTACGAAGCTACTCATGGAAACAAAGGGAGAGGGAATTCAGTCAGGCTTCAGGAAAGGACTAGAACTAGAAAATGGAAAACTTCCAAGGCTTTTTATTCATCTGCAGTCTCTGCTTTTCTCTCTCCACAGGAAAGTTTTTACTTCCCTTAGCTCAAATTTGCATCCTACAGCAGTTTCATGTACAAGACTGATCCACTATCTCTCATTCCAATTCCAAAGCATAGGGAAAGATAATCTGAGTGGCAACCATGCCAGTGGGTAGAGGTCACATAATTACAAACGCAACTTTTGGAAGTGCTACCCTTATGTAGACACCCCCAAAAGTATCTGATATAGGTGTATATGGAAATATTAACAAGTAGGAAAGCCGCAAGCAAGGCCTTTCTTAACAGATGATCTCACTACAAACTTAAACATTGTCAGGTTGATTTTTATTGTTGTTGTTATTCTTACAACTTAGTTCTTTATGGCTGCCTTTTCTGTTTTATATATCGTTTGTTTGACTGTCTCAACACTCTTGCATACTATTACTTATAGTAAGTGATTGCAGGGTAAAATGAGAATAAGCAAAGAATGAGAAGATCACACTTTGCTAAACCATCTTAGACATTGGTCTAAGTTAGGATTAAGGAGAAACTAGTTAATGTGCTGTACGAGTTTGCTGAATTATCATGTTGAACATGATATAACATCTGAATGTAATCATAGGGCTGAAACTTCATTGTCTGTTCTGTTCTTAAGCCAAAATGAATAGGGTCTAGGTGGATTAATAGGTGGATTGCACGTTAACAAGATGATTTACATACCTTAAATTTCTCTCTGGTCAAACATGGGTCAGATTTCAAATATGAAGGAATAAATCTCATGCTTGGCATTCCATTTGGTAATGATGAAAATTCTTGAGAAAGATTATGCAAATCAAAATATAATTGGAGAGATTTTTCACTTCCAGGAGGATGAAGTAGATGCATTTTCCCTATTCTTTGCACTAAAAATAACTACAAACCCATATAAAATGAACAAAAGGCAACTCCAAAAGGTAGAAAGCAGGCAGGCTAGCTAGGGACTTCAAGAACCAAGGAACAACACAATGGTGTCTCCTGGGTTTTCTTTTTGCCTCATATATCCAAGACTTGGAGCTGAAGAAGCTAGCAACCTGAGAACACAAAAGTGCCCAGAAACATGCACAAAAACCTCTCAACAATAGCCTGTATTATGTAGAAAAGGACCAGGAAAGGGACAGCCTACTGATACAGAAAATGTTAGGCAATAACCACTGTACTCCAGCCAAGTGCCACTGATAAACAGTGCCCTCACTCCCACCCATGTAAGCAGAGGCTGAGGGGCTTACGCTTCCACTCTTATGAGGTATAATGAGGGATCTCAAACTTCTGCAAGGGTGGTGTCAAAGAAGGACAAGTAGAAGCCAGAACTTTGACTCTCCCATTGGCCTATAAAGAGTCTCTCTCCTCCCGCAGGGTGTCATTGGAAACCAAATGGGGAGCCGAGATTTCCACACTCAATGGACAGAAATGAAGTACCTCTTTCTCTCCCCATTGGGCTGGTGTCAGAGGATGCCTAGTGAAGAGTCAGGGTTTTCACTAATGCACAGTAGCAATGCTTCATAGCCTTCACCCATTTTCTTATGAAAGTATTTGTAAGTTTCCAGTTGATATGTAAGCACTCTTTGTATATTAAGTATATTGGTCATGTTTTTCACTTTATAAAGAGAAATGGCAACGCATAATGATAAAGTTCAGGAGGACTCTGGAATCAGAAGGTCTAGGTGGATTTGACTCCAGATTCCACTATGTATTGGCTTGTGAGGCTTTGGACAAATTATTTAACCTCTTAGGACCTCAATTTTCTCATGTGTAAAATGTAAAGTGTATACATGTATAACTTAGAACAGTGTGTAGCACATAGGAAGTACATTACAAAAATCTGTTGATAATATTACTATTGTATTTATTATTTTCAGCTTGTTACTGTCTTTACTTTTATTTACACATGTTTTCTTTTGGCCTTAGAGGTGGTTCTATTTTTTATCTTTAGAAGAAAACTGGGCTCACTCTTTCTGCTTTCATCTGAGTATCAATAAACTGAAGTAGCTCAGGTTAATTATTTTTAATCCTGGTTACCCCATAGGATTAGAAAGTTACCCCATAGGATTTAGAACAGCTGACAATATTCAAGTCAGGCTATAATCATACTTTATTTATGCATACTTTATTAATAGATCTAAATTAATGAGTAGTTTCATGCAAATAATCAATTAAATAAGGCCTGATAACTTACTCCTTCACTTATCCAGTGTTTTCTGACAGCTTTGGGTCTTTGTTCTTTGCCAAATGTGATGCAGCTGACATCATTTTCAAGAGCAGATTTTTTTCTTAGGATAATAAATTAATAAGCCTTGCTTCCTTTAAAAAGATTATTAAATAGCTAAGATATTTGATAAAAACTGTATTGACTTACTGCTGTTGGATTGGGAAGTTGGTTCTTGGATTGAATAGCTGTTTTATCTGAGTGGTTTGCATGTTTTTAGGGTTATGCATGATGGGGAGCAAATACTGCAATATTTCTTGAGTTTGAACTATTCCTTTATCCTTGTAGCTCCTTTTTTCATCATCTGTCCAATTTATGCCAGTCTTCTTGCTTTGGAAAGATATGCATTCTTTTATTTTGCTTTTTAAGTTGTGGTGCAGATCTGGGGAGCAACCACAAAAATATGTACAGGGATATAAACTCTACTCACAATTACTTATTGGGCATTATTATATGCCAGGGATTTTATCTAAAATTCCTTGCCCATCTGAAGCTTGTACTTTAATGACAGTGGGCAGAAAATAAACAAGTAAAATATATATTATGTTAGATAATGATAAAGTTTACAGGATAAAGTAAAGCTGCAGAGGGGAGTAAAGAATTCTTGAGGGGTTGATTTCCACTTTTAAAAAGGTGTTAAGAGAAAGCCTCCTTATGAAGCTGACATCTCATGGAATTTAGGAAGCAAATCAAGCAGGTTTCAGAGGAAAGATAATTTGAGGCAAAGGCCCTGAAGTAGGAGAATAGTAGTATGTTCAAGAACACCAAGAATGCAGTCAGTGGCTGGAGGAGAATGAACAAAAGGGAAAGTTATAAGGGATAAGTTCAGGTAGGTAACATGGACTCAGCTCATGTAGGGCCTCACAGGCCAGTAGAAGGACTTTGATTTTTACTGAGTGTGAGATGGAGAAGCATTGGAAGGCATTGAGCAGAGGAGTGTCAGTCTGAGATTTGTTTGGACAAGATTATGCTGGTTGCCAAGTTGAGAACAGATTGAAGAGAGGCAAGAGTGAACAAACAGGGAGATCTCTTGGAAGGCTGCAGAAACAATCCAGGAGAGATGGTGGTAGCTTGGACCAGGGTCGTGGAAATGGCTAGAAGGGTGAGAAGTGGGGTGGGAGTATTCTGGGTACATATGTGGATTTTATAAAGAATTGGATATGAGATAAGAGAATAAGAGTGGAATCAGTGGTGGCTCCAAAGCTTCTAGTTTGAGGAAATGGCAATATAGGGATATGGGGACTGGGAAGAGCATGTTAGAAATCCCTTTTTTATTAGATGATACAAAGGAATTATTGTTTTGTTAATGGAGACACTGGAATATAATAACATTTTTAAAAATGTTTATCCTACCCCATATTAGTTAGGATGGCTTCTATAAAAAAACAAACAAACAAAAACCTCCAGAAAATAACAAGTGTTGGCAATGATTTAGAAAAATTGGAACCTTCACACATTATTAATAAGAATGTAAAATGGTACAACCATTGTGGAAAACAATATGATGGTTCCTCAATAATTAAAAACAGGATTACTATATGACCCAGCAATTCCACTTCTGGCTATATCCCCAAAAGAATTGAAAGCAGGGTCCCAAAGAGACATAGATACATTCATCTTTATAGTAGCAATATTCATAATAGCCAAACGTTGTAAGCAACACATGTGTTCATTCATGAATGGATTAATAAAATGAGGTATATTCATACAATGGAATGTTATTTAGTGTTAAAAAGGAAGGAAATACTGACAAATGCTACAGTATTGGTAAACCTTGAGACTACTATACAAAATAAAATAAGACAAATATCATATCTGTCATTCAAATATTTGACTCCACTACCTAATTTGACTAGAATATTCCATTGACTAGAATTCTATTTGACTAGAACAGTCAAATTCATAGATACAAAAGTAGAAGGATGGTTGCCAGGTGCTGGGGCGGGGGAGGGGGAAGTGAGGAAGACTAGGCATAAAGTTTCAATTTTAAAAGAGAAAAAGGAGTTCTGGAGATTGCATCACAATGTGACTGTACTTAACACTACTGAATTGTACACTTAAAAATAGTTAAAATGGTAAATTTTGTTATGTGTATTTTATCACAATTTAGAGTCAACATACTTGGTAAGCGAGGGTAACCCTGAGTAAAGCCTGAAGGAAGATCAGTAGTCAGACATTTAAAAAAATGTCATAATTTATAATTGCCATGCTTAAATTGGTCCATAGACAGCATAAGAGAAAGTAGAATACATTCAGAATAAAAGCAAGAAATACACTGTGCTTTGTTAGTGTTTATCTAGTGATATACACTAAACTGTTTATAGGCAAAATAATATAATTTATAGAATTTATTTTAAAATGCTCTAGGGAAAAAGTGGTGGGAAAACAGATGAAACAGGAGTAGCAGGATGCTGATGAGGATGGGTGATGGGCATCAGTGGACTCATTATTCTATTCTTTCTACTTTATGTTTGAACATTTCTACAATAAGTTTTTGGTAAAAAAATTATTCTTAAAAGGAAAATAAAAAGATAAAGCATGCATTGCATTAAGCTAGATCTGAAAGATAATGTATGATTACAATATCTGGCAATACTGGCATATGAAATGAACTTATTTACAGTTTCTTGATAAGCCATTCTGAGGCCACTCAATAAACATTCACTGAATGTAGGCCAGGTGTTGTAGCTTATGCTTGTAATCTCAGCACTTTAGGAGGCTGAGGCAGATGGATCACTTGAGGTCAGGAGTTTGAGACTAGCCTGACCAACAGGGTGAAACCCTGTCTCTACTAAAAATACCAAAATTAAGTGGGCATGGTGGTGAGTGCTATAATTCCAGCTACTCAGGAGGCTGAGGCAGACAAATTGCTTGAACCCAGGAGGCGGAAGTTGCAGTGAGCCAAGATCGCATCACTGCACTCCAGCCTGTGTGACAGAGCAATACTCCATCTCAAAAAATAAATAAATAAATAAATAAATAAATAAACAAACAAACATTCACTGAATGCTTATTGTATATCTGGCACTATTTTTGTTTGGTAAATAGATGTGAAAAACACAGTTCCTGCCTTCAATATGTTAAGAATCAGGACTAGAGAGCAAAAAGTGAACTATCTATTAGAATATACTTCATAGAGATAAACCAGGACACTTACTACATACATATACTTATAGCCATACTTATAGATGGGGGCAAAGGGTATTGGGTAAATGAATGAACACAAGTCAGCCAAGTAAAAAAGGAGAGTGATCTAGGATGTGGGACTAACATGGCACATTCAGGAAATCATAAGTGTGGTATAGAATAATTGGGATATCAGGTAGGTATGAAGACATGGTTCAAAACTGGAAGCCTTGTTTGCAGTAACACTTTTGAGAGATCCTCTAAGATGGGAATAATTCATGACTGATAACGCTAAATAACTGTGTTTTGAATGATACAGTTAGGGGGCCATTGAAGACTTTACGCAAATAATCAGATTTGCAGTTTTGAAAGATCACACTGGGACCCAGGAAAACAAAAGGTGGAAGAAAAGTGAAACACAAGGCAGGGAGACAAATTAGGAGGCTAATGCAGTTCTTCAAGGGAGGCAAAATGAGGGTCTGAATTAGCGGTAGCATTAGGATGAAGAGAGCAGATTCAAGAGAATTTTTAGAGGTAGAACGGATAGAGCTTCATGTTATTAGAGACCAAAAAACAGAAGTTCACAACATTAGGATAAGTCTTGGGTTTATTACTTAGATAACTGGATGATGGCAGTACACTGACTGAGACATGGGATGCAGGAGAAAGAGATTGGCAGTGGACAAGTTGAAGATAAGTGCCTGTGGGGAAAAACAGATGGAGATATCCAGTAGGCAGAGGAATATGAAATTTAGGAGAGGCTTAGACTGAAGATTAAAAAATATCATGGTCATCAGTTGCTGGTTGAAGCTGCAGGTAGAGATGAGAGTGCTCAGAAATAAAGTATGTGGTGACAAAGACCAAAGGATGGACTACTGGAAAATAGCCTACTTAAAATTTAGGCAGAAGTGATGTCCTACATGGGCTCCTCTTCATATATTTCAACACATGTTTCATGAATGGCTAGAGAAACAGGAGTAAAACCAGGAGACAGTAGTGTCACAGATATGACACTCAGATTGTGAAATAGCTCAATGAATCAAGGGAGTTTAAAGGCCCTGGGAATAATCAACAGTAGAGAAGTCAGTATGGCTTTGTAAATAACCATTTCATGGTATGGCAACAGTAGAAACATTCTCAAGCACTAGGTTGAGAAGTATACAAGTGAGGAAGTGAAGGTAATGAATGTTGGCTATATTTGAGGAAGGTGAGAAAGAGGGCAATAATTAGAGTTATTTCACTAAGGAAATTGATGGACATGGGATCTAGAGCACTGCTGAATGAATTAACCCTAAACAGAGGGATATTTATTTCTGTGAAACAAGAAGGAAGGATGTTTGAAATGAGTTGATTTATTGATGACCTCTCTGGTTTTTGTTTCTGTTTTATATGTGAAGTAAGAAGTGAGGTTATCTACTGAAGGTAAAGTTTTATATGTGAAGTAAGAAGTTAGGTAGAGAGAGAGAGGAAAAGATTTAGAATAGTTACTCTGGAGAATGGAAGAGGTAGTTGATCAAGTTTATGTATATGTAAATTGTGCAAACAAGAATGTATAGTGCCATTTGGTAATGTAGTTTTTCTTCAGCAGGGCTCTGTAATCTAAGATGGGATAGAGATGGATAGTTAGATTCACCTAGAATTACAGTTGTTCAGCACTGGCTTAGTCAAAGGATAAGAAGGCAAAACGAGATCTAATTAAACTTAAGAGCTTCTGCACAGCAAAAGAAACTATCAACAGAGTAAACAGGCAACCTACAGAGTGGGGAGAAAATATAGGAATCTGACAAAGGTCTAAATATCCAGCATCTATAAGGAACTTAAAGCAATTTACAAGAAAAATACCAAACAACCCCATTAAAAAGTGGGCAAAGGACATGAACACTTTTCAAAAGAAGACATACATGTGGCCAACAAGCATATGAAATACAGCTCAATATCACTGATCATTAAAGAAATGTAAATCAAAACCACAATGAGATACATCTCACAGCAGTCAGAATGACTATTATTAAAAAGTCAAAAAATAACAGATGCTGGCAAAGTTACAGAAAAAAGGGAATCTTATACTCTGTTGGTGGGAGTGTAGATTAGTTCAACCATTATAGAAAGCAGTATGACAATTCCATAAGGAGCTAAAAACAGAATTACCACTCAGCCTGGTAATTCTATTACTGGGTGTATACCTAAAGCAATATAATTCATTTTATCATAAAAATACATGCATATGTATGTTCACTGCAACACTATTCACAATAGCAAAGACATGGAATCAACCTAGATGCCTAACAATGGTGGGCTGAATAAAGAAAATGTGGTATACATGTACCATGGAATACTATGCAGCCATGAAAAGAATGAGATCATATCCTATGCAGGAACATGGATGGAGGTGGAGGCCATTATCTTTAGCAAACTAGTGCAGGAACAGAAAACCAAATATCACATGTTATCACTTATAAGTGGGAGCTAAATTATGAGAACACATGGACACAACAAGGGGAACAACAGACACTGGGGCCTACTTGAAGATGGATTGGTGGGAGGAGGGAGAGGACCAGAAAAAGTGTCTATTGGGTACTGGGGTGATGAAATAATCTGTACAACAAACCCCCGTGACATGAGTTTACCTATATAACAAACCTGCACATGAACCCCAAACTGAAAAGTTTAAAAATAAAATAATATGATGAACATCCTTACATTAAAAAAAAAAGCAGTTGAAGCAGTTGAAGCAGTTGAAGAAAATTACAACACAAGGAATGGAGAAAATGTGCTGGAGACGTGGATGAGGTTGCAAGAGCTGAAATGTAACCTATATTCCTTAGATTTGGAATCGAGCTAATGTAGATTCTCAATCTGCCTGGCTCTGCTTATTTATACCTGTCCAGATTCCAACTTTCAGTGAGATATGATGTGACTACAGATATCTAATTATTCCCCTCTCAGTCTCCTACTGAGATGGAATGTGAAAAAGAGGAAGCTGACTACCATGAGAAAACAGTAGGGATTATGGGTTCCCATATGTCAGAAACTTGAAGGTCTTTCTATTAAATACAGTGCAGATGGATCAGATAAAACTCCTGTAGACTGATTTTTAAAAATCTCTCCTAAGGAAAAGCAGCATGCATATTAAGAAAATAAATAAACACCAGAAACGTTCTATAAACATACTCTAACTCACATGGATGAGAGTTTGATCCAAGAACAGATTATTGATAGTTGTGAGAGTATATTTTTGACTTCATTTAAAATATTTTCTATATTCCTGAATATAAAGAGACTAGGATAAGGAACTCCCTCTTAAACCTATCACTCAGCTTCAATAATTTGATTTCTTTTTGCTGCAGTGATTGACTAATATTTAGAATCCACCAAGAGCATTAAAAGAAATGATTATAGACAGCTAATATAAGCAGAAAATCTATGCCGGTGAAGCATGTTCCAAAGAAAGAGAAGTAATTCCTGGAATGCCATGACTTATTTCCAGGTGCAGATGGTCTGGCCAGGTAGAAGAGTGGATTCTGCTGGAGTATTGTGTTTGTGTTTACCAAGCTCAAAGAAGAAATGACATAGGTATAAAACAAGGCCTTTATTGATTATACATTTGGTAAATTTTTTCCAATATGTCTCATGCATTTTAATTTTCTTAACAGTGTCTTTTAAAGAGAATGATTTTGATGAAGTTCATTAACCAAATTTTTCTTTTCGATTGGTGTTTATGCGTACTACTGGAGGAGTCTTTTCTTATTCCAAAACCACAAAGATTCTCTCCCATGCTTTTTCCTGTGAGTTTTTATAATTTTAGCTTTGATATTTAGATCTATGATACATTTTGAGTTAATTTTTCTGCTATGGTGTAAGACAAGGGTTAGTGTTAATTTTTACATGAATAAGAGCCAAACAGATGATCATTTTATGATCTGGAGATGGAAGATGGGGTAAAACCTCCCAAGCATTAAAGCAATTAAAAAAAAAAACCCATGAGAGAGGACCAAAGTTCTCTCATACTGAAATTACTCTTGGTGAAAATTTAAGCCTTCATGAAATGGTCTATTGGCTTGTCATAGCCTCATAATACTGAGAACATAAGTAAGTGTGGTGCATATTTTGAGATGCATTTTTTCAATGCTTTGGATTATGTCAATGGAGTATAAAATTATATTGGCTAATTATTCCATATTGTTATCTTTGATATTATTAACACATTTCAAGAATTACTGAATAGAATAACTTTTTGATAAAACACTTTAGGGAAGGTAAACTAAAAATGTCAATTCATTCCAGAAACAGAAGAAAATATTATGATAATTATAATTTCCATGGTAGTCCAATTTTTAAGACCTAATGAATAAACTTTATGTTCCATTGAAGGTCAACAGATAATATTTAAGTAATCACAGATTTGGAGCAGGTGAATTTGACTTTAGCCTTACTTCCTATAATTTAAACTAACATGAATTACCGTTGTATTAGTCTGTTTTTATGCTGCTGATAAAGACATACTCGAGACCGGGTAATTTATAAAGGAAAAGAAGTTTAATGGACTCACAATTCCATGTGGCTGGGGAGGCCTCACAATCATGGTGGAAGGCAAAAGGCATGTCTTACATGGAAGTAGGCAAGAGAGAATGAGAGCAAAGTGAAAGGAGAAACCCCTTATAAAACCAATGGATCCCAAGATTTATGTACTATCACGAGGACAGCATGGGGGACACCGCCTCCATGATTCAATTATCTCTCACGGGGTCCCTCCCACAACATGTGGGAATTATGAGAGCTACAATTCAAGCTGAGATTTGGGTGAGGACATAGCCAAACCATATCAGTCCACCCTGGCCCCTGCCAAATCTCATGTCTGCATATTTCAAAACCAATCATGCCTTCCCAATGGTCCCCCAAAGTCTTAACTCATTTCAGCATTAACTCAAAAGGGCGAAGTCTCATCTGAGACAAGGCAAGTCCCTTCCACCTGTGAGCATGTAAAATCAAAAGCAAGTTAATTACTTCCTAGATACAGTGGGGGTACAGGCATTGGATAAATACACCCATTCCAAATGGAAGAAATTGGCCTAAACGAAGGAGCTAAAGGCCCTGTGCAAGTCTGAAATCCAGCAGAGCAGGCAAATCTTAAAGCTCCCAAATGGTCTCCTTTTACTCTATGTCTCACATCTAGGTCATGCTGATGCAAGAGGTGGGTTCCCATGGTCTTGGGCAGCTCTGCCTCTGTGGCTTTGCAGGGTACAGCCTCCCTCCCAGCTGCTTTCATGGGCTGGCAATGAGTGTGGCTTTCTAGGTGCATGGTGCAAGGTGTCAGTGGATCTACCATTCCGGAGTCTAGAAGACACTGGCCCTCTTCTCACAGCTCCACTAGGTAGTGTCTAGTGGGAACTCTGTGTGGGGGCTCTGACCCCCAGCCCCCACATTTCCCTTCCACACTGCCCTAGCAGAGGCTCTCCATGAGGGCCCTGCCCCTGCAGCAAACTTCTGCCTGGACATCCAGGCATTTCCATATATCCTCTGAAATCTATGTGGATGTTCCCAAACCCCAGTTCTTGACTTCTGTGCATTTGCAGGCTCAACACTATGTGGAAGCTGCCAAGGCTTGGGGCTTGCACCCTCTGAAACCATAGCCCAAGCTGTACCTTAGCTCCTTTTAGCCATGACTGGAGCAGCTGGGATGCGGGATATCAAGTACCTAGGGTATACATAGCAAGGGGGCCTTGGGCCCAGCCCATGAAACCATTTTTTCCTCCTAGACCTCTGGGCCTGTGATGGAAGGGTCTGCTGCAAAGGTCTCTGACATGCCCTGGAGACATTTTCCCCATTGTCTTGGGGATTAACATTTGTCTTCTTGCCACTTATGCAAATTTCTGCAGCCAATGTGAATTTCTCCTCAAAAAATGGGTTTTTCTTTTCTATTGCATAGTTAGGCTGCAAATTTTCTGAACTTTTATGCTGTTTCCCTTTAAAACTGAATGCTTTTAACAGGACCCAAGTCACCTCTTGAATGCTTTGCTGCTTAGAAATTTCTTCCACCAGATATCCTAAATCATCTCCCTCAAGTTCAAAGTTCCACAACTCTCTTGGGCATGGGCAAAATGCCGCTAGTCTCTTTGCTAAAACATAGCAAGAGCCACCTTTGCTCCAGTTCCCAACAAGTTCCTCATCTCCATCTGAGACCACCTCAGCCTAGATTTCATTGTCTATATCATTATCAGCATTTTGGTCAAAGCCATTCAACAAGTCTCTAGGAAGTTCCAAACTTTTCCACATTTTCCTATCTTCTGAGCCTTCCAAACTGTTTCAACCTCTCCCTGTTACCGAATTTTGGGTATCTTTACAGGAGCACCCCACTCTACTGGTACCAGTTTACTGTATTAGTCTGTTTTCATGCTGCTGATAAAGACATACCAGAGACTAGGTTATTTAGAAAGGAAAAGAGGTTTAATAGACTCACAGTTCCACATGGATAGGGAGGCCTCACAATCATGATGGAAGGAAAAAGGCACATCTTACATGGTGCAGGCAAGAAAGAATGAGAGCGAAGTGAAAGGGGAAACCCCTTATAAAACCATCAGATCTTGTGACTTATTTACTACCATGAGTACAGCATGGGGGACACCCCCTCCATGATTTAATTATCTCTCACTGGGTCCCTCCCACAACACATGGAAATTATGGGAGCTACAATTCAAGATGAGATTTGGGTGAGGTCACAGGCAAACCATATCAACCATGATGGAATCAAGGCTGAGCCAATCTTTTCTGCCCTTCTGTAGGGCACTTCAGTATAGAAATATCCCAAGACAGAAACTATGCACTATATTAGTCTTCAATTAGTTAAGGGCCACTCTAAAGAGTGATAAAGTAAAAAATGGTTTCCAACTGAAAACCCTATGTCTAGGAAGCAGAAGTTACCAGAATGCCTTTTTGTTTTCTTGGTGGGTAGTGGTGAGGATGAAAGGCATCAAGTAACAGGAAGTATTAGGAATACAGCAATTAAGTTTTTTTTAAGGCTGTATTAAACTGAAATAATTTCCTTCTATATTCAACTCATATGCAAATTAAATAAAGCAAGTATTTTTCACAGACAGGACTAAAATAGCTATCAATCCCATCTTTTTACAAAAGTAGTTCCCATAATCCAAGTTTCACAGGATATTAATGATGATATAGTGAAAACTATCTTTGTATGTATGAAAATCTTAAACAATAAAAACCAGTAACAACCTTCTGTTGGTATCCTTGTCTTCTCAGTCCAAGTAGAAGTTTGTTTGCCCATAGGAGACTTCAAGGATGTCACTTTGAAACAGTTTCCATACAAATCAGTTCCTTAGAGGGGAATTTTTTTCCTAGATTGGCCTCTCAGTGATTTCTAAAAAATGTTCGTGTTGGTCTTTGCTATGACTCTGAGTCATACTTTGGGAGATGAAAAAAATTGGGTCCTCTGATTTCATTGTCAACAGTAAACTACTCATGTAAGAGTAATGTAATAGCTATGTTATATTTGCATATTACACCTCAGGGTATGCAAAGTCTTTTAATACATTATCATACTTGGCGCTCTGATCAGTCTCATGATGTAGGCAGGATGGCCAATGTTATTCTCATGTTACACAAGGGGAATCAGACAGGTTAAGCTATTTGCTCAAGATCACATAACTTGATGTGTAAGGGGCAGAGGCAGGTCTAGCATTCACATCTTCTAACTTCAGTACTTTTTCTATTACATTCTTTTGTCTTGATATATCATTTGATTTCTCTCCATAGGACATGATAAATAATACATGTTTAAAAATTAAGTCAGTTTAAAATAATCAATTCTAGATCCGAGTAAAAGTAGGCCCAAAGATGCTTTACATGTTGGTCTCTTACCTAAATTTCTATATTTCTGGAGCAAGAGAGTCTACATCTTTCATCAGAACCCATTTTATTAACAGAAACTAAGTTTTTAGAAGAGAAGCCAGGAAAGAAGAAAGGATATACCACGGTCTCTCTGTTGCACAAATCTAGCTGGTTCTCAAATACTTACCTATGGTTACCTATTCCACCGTCCAGAGAGTTGTTTATATTATTCCTAAGTAAGGGGAAACTTGCCAAGGGCGATAGAGATATAATAATTACTGGTTTAGACAAAACTATAAAGTTTGTCTGTTATATTTGATTTCCCATTCTCTTCTTCCTCCAGTCTTTAGTATTATTCTTATGCCCCCATGACCAGTGCTCCAGTTGCTACAATGGATAGTAAAACATTTGATTGTCATTCATTCTAAAGTGCTAAATAATTATCTTATGCCAGCAGTGTTTCTTTTTAAAAAGAGAAACTCGCCGGCTGGGTGCAGTGGCTCACGCCTGTAATCCCAGCACTTTGGGAGGCCGAGGCGGGCAGATCACGAGGTCAGGAGATTGAGACCATCCTGGCTAACACGGTGAAACCCTGTCTCTACTAAAAATACAAAAATTAGCCAGGCGTGGTGGCGGGCACCTGTAGTTCCAGCTACTCTGGAGGCTGAGGCAGGAGAATGGGCGTGAACCCGGGAGGTGGAGCTTGCAGTGAGTCAAGATCCTGCCACTGCACTCCAGCTTGGGCAACAGACCTAGACTCCGTCTCAAAAAAAAAAAAAAAAAAAAAAAGAAACTCAGACAATGTAATGCTAAATGCACAGAAATAAATATCTAACTAGATTTTAAGGCATCTATTGGGGTAATCTGGGGATATTGAAATCTCAGAGCCTGCTAAAACACATCTTGTGGGGCACTAGGTGTAAAACTGACCTAGTCCCAGGTACTATGTAGAATATGAGGAGACATCTGATTAGCAATGGTTATCCAAAAGGTCACTTTTACCTGTTGCTTTAGTTCAAAATCAAAATCTCATAAGACAGAGGAAAAGGTGTAAGGTAGTCAGGTAGAAGAAATCAAGTACAGTTCTCCTACCTCAGATATTTTTTTAGAAGCCAAGAAGGGGCTCATTCAGGTATTTTCACTAAAAAAGAGAATATGCCATAAAATATCTGAAGTTAGGTTTTAAAAATCAATAAAACTTAATTTTTAACTTTCTTGACAATTACTTCATCCACATATTTAATGGCTAGTTTAATCGCGCTTATCTTCAATTAACCTACCATTGTTTCATTCAGACACACAAAATACATGCGTACATATTTCCCCTGGAAGCCTTTAAATTAAACTGTTTCAAGAGAACAGCAAACAATATAAATACCTAACCTATCTAATAAGTGTTAAACATTTCAGAACTGAATATATCTATGTTAGGATCTATGAAAGACAGTGACAGGTACACTAAGGTGACCAACTTTTTTAGAGAGCCAATCTAGGACACAGATATACCAGGCCAAAAAATAGTCTAATATATAATAATTGCATACACATATTATTTTAAAATGAAATATGAAAATAAGTGTTTACCATTTTTACTATTCTGTATTATTTGCTTTGTTGTTATATACAGGCGATTATTTAGGCAAAACAACAACAGGACTAGGTAACAGTGGCAATTAGTAGTAATAGAACACATTAATAGTATGTGTCAGAAAAGTAATATTTTTATAATGTTTCTCTCCTCTGATACAGATTTTAGCTCTTTAGTGGGTATTTAAGTTTTATATGTCATATTGTTATTGTATATTCTTAGGTTATAGATAAGACCTTTTGAAAGATCAATGTAAATATTTATTAAAAACTAACAAGGATATATTTCTTAGTATCCCATGATAAAGTAGGATATTTTTGCTCTTTCTGTTTCTTTTTCCAATAATACTTCTTTGAACTGCCTGCAGCCTTTGGGATATCTTTCTTTGATGTAGTGATTAAACAGAATACACTTGAATGCCAAATTCCCCGTGATAAGATCTGCTCTTATCAAGCCCACATTACACTGCTCTTGGTATCGTTCCAATGCAATGACATCAAGTTAGATATCCTGTCGACAAAAATGTTTTGAGCATGGAATACAGTTGGCATTGTTTGTGTGGGCTCCACATCTGTGGATTTAACCAACTGAGGATGGAAAATATTTAGGAAAAAAATGCATCTGTACCAAACGTGTGCAGACTTTTTTCCTTGTCATCGTTCCCTAAACAATACAGTCTCACAACTTTTTACGTAGCATTCACATTGTGTTAGGTATTAGAAGTAATCTAGAGATGATTTAAAGCATACTGGAGGATATGCATAGGTTATATGCAAACACTATGCCATTTTAGAGCAGGACTTGAGCATATATGCAGATTTTGGTATCTGTAGGAGATCCTGGAACTAATCCCCCATGATACCAAGGGATGACTGTATTTAGACTTCACTTATTAGCAATGGCCGGTATTTAGACTTGTAGGAATTGGTTTCCAGCTTTTCAAAACTGTCCACTCACTTTGTATCTATAGACCTATTTTGGTAGACTAGCTGTTTGTCTATAAACAGCATCTATAAATTCTTTGCATCTATAAATTCGTCATGTAGGGTTCCATATCTAAAACGTCCTGTTTATAGATTATCTAAAGCACACTGAATGTCACTACAAGTTAAACTTCTCTTTCTCAGGGAAAAATGTTTTTAAAGCACTGAGGTAATTTGAACTTAAACTGAGCATAGATTACAAATAAATTATAATTTTAGTACTGTTTAACTTGTATGCTCCTTTCTGGTGACATAGTTTTGAGTTCTGAGTCAGTCTTATTTCCTCCCAAATGCCATTTTTTACCATACATGTCTTTGTCACAACCTACATATAATATCAAACAACTCAGGTACATGTCTAAGGAGGATATCTTCTTCTATTTCTATAAAGTCAGAAGTCTCATTCAGTGCTTCTGTATGTTTTCAGGAAATTAAAAAGTGACCCCAAACTTTTATTACAAAAGCCTCAATGTCACAGGCTAGCAAATCATACCCTTCACAGTACAAGGTGTGGAAGACATTTAGTGGGTAAGATCTTTTCATTTTCTTTGATAAGAAGTTCACAGACTGAATGAAACGTGCCAAAATTTACATTTTCACTGCCAATAATGCAGATTGATGAGCAAAGTCTAGTCAGTATTTGGACAAAATATTAGCTAGCAATATTTGGTTTTATGTTTTCTTTGGTTTCATTAAAATATTCATAGAAATCAAGATTATTTGAAACCCTGCTTTTCAAATCAAAGTACCTAAAAGCCATGGGGATTTTTTCTTTTGTTGCCATGATTCAGTGTATCACTTGATACACTGTAGAAAACATTATTGCTGGTAAGATCTGACAAAATGAGCTCTACCCTTTAAGAGGCCAACACATCTTTTACAAAATTTTCCCTTTGTTGACCCACGGGATATTTTAGTTGTAACCTTTGAACCAGGAAATGTAATTTTACTTTGTTTCATCAAGCAATCAAGGGAATGAATGATGTGATAAGCATTCATTTGTGTGGTATGCCCAAGCAAATTCACCAGCTATTATATTCAACTGAGCATTGGTATCTTCTTGGGTCATAAAAACACTTTCAATTGATTTAGAAGTACTTGCTTGTCTCTTCCAGGACTCCTGAGGTTCAATCTTCATATGTGCTTTCACATCCTTTCCTTTATGATGCACAGTCCCAAATTCTTTTCTGCATATTTTGTCATATGCTCTATTTTGGGTATCTTCCTAGTTGTATATGTTCTTCCACCAGTCGTTAAAAGACTAGCCATATATATCCCTCCTTCCTTTTCCCTCCCTTCCTTCCTTCCTTCCTTCCTTCCTTTTCTTTCCTTCTTTCTCTTCTTTTTTGGTGATGTTCTATTTTGGGTATCTTCCTAGTTGTATATGTTCTTCCACCAGTCGTTAAAAGAATAGCCATATATATCCTTCCTTCCTTTTCTTTCTTTCTTTCTTTCTTTCTTTCTTTCTTTCTTTCTTTCTTTCTTTCTTTCTTTCTTTCTTTCTTTCTTTTTCTTTCTTTCTTTCTTTTTTTCTTTCTTTCTTTCTCTTTCTTTCTTTCTCTCTCTTTCTTTCTTTCTTTCTTTCTTTCTTTCTTTCTTTCTTTTCTTTCTTCCTTCCTTCCTTTCCTTTTCTTCCTTTCTTTTTCTTTCTTCCTTCCTTCCCTCCCTCCTTCCTTCTTTCTTTTCTTTTCCTTCCTTCCTCCCTCTTTCTTTTCTTTCTTTCTTTTTCTTTCTTTCTTTCCTTTCTGTCTCTCTTTTTCTCTCTCTTTCTTTCTTTCCTCTTTTTCTTTTTTCGTGACGTTTGGGCCATGCTGGCATTGGTATTATACTAATTCTCTTTTCATTGTCTGACCTCTTAAGAAACATGATCCCAATATTTACAACACTGAAATTAAGTTAGTTCTATCTCAATATAAGCAAAACAGTAAACTCACAGGTAAAGTCAAAGATTAATTTTTTTTGAGAGCGAGATAGAGTCTGTCTCTGTCACCCAGGCTGGAATGCAGTGGCACGATCTTGGCTCACTGCAACCTCAGCCTCTCAGGTTCAAGCAATGTTCCTGCCTCCGTTTCCCAAGTAGGATGCACTACAGGCATGTGCTACTACACCCAGCTGATTTTTGTATTTGTAGTAGAGACAGGGTTTCACCATGTTGGCCAGGCTGATCTTGAACTCCTGACCTCAGGTGATCTGCCTGCCTCGGCCTCCCGAAGTGCTGGGATTACAGGTGTGAGTCACTGCGTCCTGCCCAAAGATGAATTGTTAGCACTCCAGATTGCAACACACTTAAGTTGCACGTCAGTCCACCTCTACTCAGAGTGATGCTCCCCTGGATGATCTATTATTGTGAGCAGCAAAAATCATGGTTGCCAACATCAGCAGTCAAGGGGAAAAAAAGTGACAGTGACTTTGAATGGTGGATAATCTATGATGTATCCAATTAGCACAAAAAAAAGTGTTGCTTCCATTTTCTATTTTGGGGAACTGAAAGCAAAGATAACATATGGCTTTTGTATTTTCTTGCCTTTTAAAATGCTTTAAAATCTTTTGTTGGTCATAGGACAGTGGGTAACAAAAACTGAAGTTAATAGGCCTTTACTATGGGGTTTTATATTAATCTGACAAAGAATTAGACTGTTTAATGTTTGCTGTAGCCACTGGTATCAAAGGCTTGGAATTCCTCTAGGATCTTTGTTTTTGTCTCTCCTGTTGTCTTTAGGATTTCCAAAGAACAACTTATCAGATAGAATCTGTGTCTTTCTTGCTGCTCTATCAGCTGTAAGCCACTGTGATTATACTGGAGTCATGTTGGTGTGGTGGTAAGGTATGGGGGAGAGGAAGTATCCTATAAACTTATTTTTAAATCTCAGTCTAAGTGGGCCTGTGTTCCTGGGCTGTGACCTTAATAAGTGTTTCTTAGCTTTTCTTCCTCCAACCTTCCAGTGAGACAGGAAGGCTGGAGTTGCAGATATATCCCTCCCCCAAAATGGGATAAGGTTCTGGTAAAGCCTGTTCACCTTGTGAACTTAGCAGAGTTCCAGGCTTAACATCAGTGACTCTATCTTGGGCTACTGACTCCATGCTGAACTGCTGATGAACTTTGAGACCAACAAGGGAACCATGAAAACCAAGTTCTTTTTGCAAACATCTGTACTCTCAACAATACAAGGGAATGGATCCCAGTCTTGAAGGGATTCTGTATGTAGTTTTTCCTTGCCAACTGATGCAAATGCACCATGCTACGAATGATTATAGCCTTCTTTGTTTGGTAAACCAATGAAAAATCTGACAAACAACTTATGTAATCTGAATAAATTCCTATAAATGTAAGGCCTCTTGCCCCTCTTGGGTGGTATGGTCTCTGACTACTACCCAGGTTGCAATTCCTATTCTGAATAAATGCTTCATTTGTCTCTAACCTATTGATTTTCTCCTTTTAGAGTTAACACCCTAAGAGAATAGGCCCTTGTTATGGAGAATGCTCTGGGTGTATTTCACAATGTTTACTCTTCTTCTCTCCTTCCCAGAGCAACTAAGAGGTCTTTCTTGGCTCTATGAGAACCTGGTGGGATTCCTGAAGATAAAGTCCATGAAAGTGAAGCTCCATACAAGACTATGGCCACCAGGAGTTTCTCACTTTCAAGCTAGTGTGCACTCAGCCTCTGGTAATTTGTTAAAATCACTGTTTAAATGTTCCTACCAGTTTATGATTCTAGCAGCTTCTGCTTCAGACAAGCAGATCTCAGCGGTGACTCCCTGGATTCGTCTGTCTCTTCAGATTTCAGGGTGATGGTTTACTTGTCAGCCTCCGTTCTCTGATGGATCCAATAAGATGCTGATTTTTAGTTTGTTCGGCTTTTTCTTGTAAGGACAGGAATGTTGACTTTCAAGCTTTATTCATGTTGGAGCTAAAACAAGAAGGACCCTTACTGTCTGCTTAAATAGTAAGTCTATGTTTTCTTCTAAGAGTAGTTTTAACTCCTACATTTGTTTCTATGATCCATTTTCAATTATTTTTAGTGTATTGTATAAGGAACAGGGCCAACTTCATTCTTTTGCATGTAGATATCCAGTTGTCCCAGTACAATTTGCTGAAAAGACTATTTTTTCCCCATCCAATTGTCCTAGCATCTTTGTTGAAAAATCAGTTGAAATATATATAAAGTTTATTTCCATATTTTCAATCCTATTTCATTTATCTATATATTTACCCTTAGGCCAGTACCACACAGTCTCGATTACTATAGCTTGGTAGTCAGTTTTGATATCAGGAGTCCTCAAACATTGTTCTTTTTAAAAATTGCTTTGGTTATTCTGGGTCCTTTGCATTTCCATATAAATTTCAAGCTTGGTTTGTTAGTTTCTGCACAAAAGGTCGCTGACATTTTGATAGGGATTGCACTGAATCTGTCAATTTGAGGATTATTGCCATCTAGCAATATTAAATCTTCTGGTCCATGACCATAGAGTTATCTTGCCATTTATTTAGAGCTTCTTTAATATAGTTCAACTGTTTTTTGTAGTTTTCAGTTTATAAGTCTTGTACTTCTTTTGTAGAATTTATTCATAAGTATTTTGTTCTTTTTGATGCTAATGTAAATGGAATTGTTTTCTTAATTTCATTTTCAAAATGTTCATTGCTAGTGTATAGAGGTATAACTGATTTTTATAACAGATTTTTGAAGATGTAATTCACATACCATACAGTTCATTCATTACAACTGATTTTTGCCTATTGATCTTTTATGCTGCAACCTTGTTGAACTCATTTAAATATTAGTGCTAATAGTGTGGTATGTGTATGTGTGTGTGTTCCTTCAGATTTTCTGTATACAAGAACATATATTCTACAGATAGAGATGGCTTTGCTTTTTTCTTTCTAATCTGGATGCCTTTTATTTTTATTTTTTATTTTTTGCCTTATTGCCCTGCCTAAGCCTTCATTATAATGTTGAATAGAAGTGTTGAGAGTGAATATCCCTGTCTTGTTCCAGGTCTCAGGGAGAAAAGCATTTAGTCTTGCACTACCAACTATGACATTAGCTGTAGAATTTTTGAAGATGGCTTTTTTTTTGGTAGAGGAAGATTCTATCTTTCCTAATTTGTTCAGTGTCTCTTTTTTATCATGAAAAAAATGTTGGATTTTGCCAGATACTTTTTCTGCATCTATTGAGATGACCATGTGTCTTTTTCTTTATATTCTATTAACATGGTATATTATATTGTTTAATTTTCATAATTCCATATGTTAAACTAACCTTGCGTTTCTGGGATAAATCCTATTTGGTCATTGTGTATAATCTCTTTTGGTTTGCTAGTATTTTGTCTTACTTTTTCATTCTAATTCTTAGTAGATATAGAAGTTGGTTTAAAAAAAGTTCAATTTATTTGGTCCCTGAAATCTTAACAATTACCTTTTCTGAGGAACCTTTTCTGATTTGCTCCTACACACAGACAACTCCCATGTAACCCCATAACACAGTAAGTAGCATTTGTTTCATATTACTATGTCTATTGACTTGTCACCCACTCTGCTATATTTTATTTACCATTGTACCCAAGTATCTAGCACAACCACTCACTATTACAAGTTGGCACCTCTGGGAAGCAGAGAAACATCAGATTTTTTTAAAAGAACGTGAACAACAATGGAAAGATTATGTAACAAAGGTTGAATATAAGAGAGTGGCTAAACCATAGAATAGTTTCAGGATGATTAAACCTCAAATAAACTAAGATTTGAAGAAAATGTTGACAACAAAATTTTACATAGCTATATTCAGAATAAAAATATGCCAGTGAATGTTCAGATTTATACTTTGGAATTATTTTGTAATACTTATGGATGACAAAGAGCAGAGTTCCTCAGCTCATAAGTTACTTTTCTCTTTTCTATTAAACAGAGTTTTCCTCTAACTGGAAAGGGGAGAATAAATATTGAAAGAGATGAAAGAAATCATAAGGCTCTGAATGAGTTCTCCCATCCCAGACATATTACATTATAAGTAAGGAAAGCATTTACATATAAGATAATAGAACCATTGACAATAGTCTTTTAAGAAGTCAAGGAAGTGATTTTCCTCTCCACCCTAAATGCCCAACTTCTCAGTTAAGACTACATCATGATTTAAGAATTAATTTATTTAAGAAATCATTCTTGCAGATTTCCAGGTGGATTAGATTCCCTTCGCTGAGCCAGCAGACTAACTTGTGCATAACTATGATTCAATCTATCTCACTCTTATTTTAAGGAACTGTTTGAATCTTATTAAACCTTGGTGCTTATTCCTTAAATGATGAGTAGCTAGTCTAGCTGAAGAGAGGGAGAAGTATGTTTCAGGCAGTGAAGTCAGTATGAGCAGAAGCAAGGAGGTGAGAAGACTGATATACGGTGAGGCAACAAGATCATCTTTGTAAAGGTCAGGGTCACAGGATCACTGGAAGTCTTTCATGTCATGTTAGAGAACTTGGTTTCTATGCTGCAGCTAGAAGTTGTCAAAAATTTTTTTTTTATTTCTCAGAGCAGTGTCAGCAAGATGGCTGACTAGAAGACCCTAGTTCGCACCCCTCAAAAGGAACAATAAATAAACAATGAATAAACAATTACACGTGACCTGTGAACAACACAGGTTTGAACTGTGTGGATCCACTTATACATAGATATTTTTCAAGCAAACATGGATCAAAAATACAGTATTCAAAGGATGTGAAACCCGTGTACATCAAGGGTCAATTTTTTGAAAATGTGGGTTCTACAGGGCTGACTGTGGGACTTGAGTATGTGTGGATTTTGGTATACATGGGGGTCCTGGAACAAATCCCCCACATATACTGAGGGGCAACTATACGTTTAATGAAAACAACTAAGGGAGTGCACCAGAGTGCATGACAGGAGTGACAGAAACCCTGGTGAGTGCAGAAACTAGGGAAAGCTATATAGAAAATGGAAGGAAATGCCAGGCCTCTACCACCCCATCCTCCAAACACGGTCAGCTGGGAACCAGGAGGAACTTCTTCCTACAGCAAGGAAGAGAAAGCAAGAAGATCCCAGCAACCTCCATCAACACATTGGACACCCATTGACTTCACCACTGGAGTCCCCTGCATTCCTTACAGGCACAGTTCTTCCTCACAGCTGAAGGAGCTTCCTGGACTCCACTAGCTGTCCTCCCCACGGAGAAGGAGCTGTCATTCTGGAACTGGAACTACAGCAGAAGTATGTCTTGCACCAGGGGTAAGTAGCTATAGCTCCCCTTCATCCCTGAGACTAGGCTCTATAGAAACACCCCAGGGCTGGTGGTCCAACATCCTCAAACTGAGCTCCCTGAAACTCAACTGAAGCTGTTACGCTCTCCCTCCCCTTTCATCCTTAGGGTGAAGCTTAGGTGGTACCCTGCCTCCTGGGAAAACAATACCTTGGTTGCTCAGTGTAGTCATGCCTCCCCAGTGCCTAAGTTAAAGCAGTACACTGTATCCCAGGAAATGGTGCCTTGGTCACTCAGAGTGATCATGTACCCTAGTACCTAAGCTGCAGTAGTGCCCTGTATCCCAGGGAAATATTGCCTGGGCCACCCAGAATAGTCACAGCCCCCAGCCCTGAGCTGTAGCAGTACATTTCTGCCTGGAGGATTGGTGTCTTGGCTAAGCTGAGCAGTTGTGCATCCCAGGACTGAGCTGATGTAGTATCCTGTGTCCCAAGGAAATAGCAGTGGCTGAGCTGAGACACCCCACCCTACAGGCCAAACAACTAGACTATTCTGTTTCCCTAGAGTTGAACTAGCCCCTTAGAGTCTGAGCTGCTGAGATACCTCCTCCCTGGAAAATGGAGTCATTGCTCTGCTGGGCCCTCTAGGGCCCAGATGACAGCTGTACTTCACCACTCTGGGGTACTTGCACCTGGTCTCACAGAGTCTGTGATATACCAACCCTCACTATTCCAGGGTCTAAAGTCACTACTACACAGTGCTTCATCCACTGGAATCTGGGTTATCACTGAGTCCTATTGCCTCAGGTTCCTGAATTGCAACCATATCCTGCCTGCTAGGCTCAAACTTCCAGAGTGCTCCTTCCTCCCCAGAGTCAGGCCAGTGCTGAGTCCAGCTTAGGAGTAGAATCACAGCTACAACCTGGCCCCATGGGATGCTTCAGATTCATAGACCCTGGCTCTGTGGGGGAACCTACATCCAACACTGCCATAGAGAGTGAACATGCACCAGAAGATCCAGGTGCCACAATAGTTTCATGAGTCCTTGAGTCTAAGACCCTGGTCCCACAACCACTCCAAGCACCTGCACCTGGAACCCCATACCACTGCAACTGCTTGTAGGTTGTGTCAGGTCTGACAACAAGAGGGATCTCTTCAGCTAAGTCTCCTCAGTATGGGGAAAACAAAAATAGGAAGACCTCAAAAGCCCTTAAGAGTGAAGAGATTAACAACCTTTGCTGCTGCTGCCACAAACCTCTACAGCCTTTACCACTGAGGCAACCACAGTTATTGCTGATGTTGAACACAGATGAAAACTTCATGGAGACTATACCACTGCATCTATCCAGAAACAAGTCAGCACATCCTTCCCAAATAGCACACAGATACCCAACTGCAGGTGAAAGTCTCTCTACAAAAGCCACTCTGGAAAATTTGGAAGGGGCAATCATTCCACCAGATGCACAGGCATCAATACAGGGACACAAACAACCCTAAAAAGCAAGGAAATATGACACCACCAAAGAACCATAATAACTTTCATAACCAAACTCCCATGAAAAGGAAATCAACAAATTGCTGGAAAAAGAATTCAATGAGAAACTGAGGAAACTCAATGAGATACAAGAAAATACAGACAGATAATTCAGTGAAATTAGGAAAACAATTCATAATATGAATAAGAAATTCAACATAAATAGATATAATAAAAAAGAATTATCACAGCTGAAACATTCAATGAATGAAATAAAAATTACAATAAAGAGCTTTAATGGCAGACTTAATCAAGCAGAGGAAAGAATCTCAACTTAAAAACAGGTAGTCTGAAACACCCAGTAAAAGGTTAAAAAAAAAAGAAGAATGAAAAACAGTGAAGAAAGCCTGCAAGACATATGGGACACCATTAAGCAAACAAATATTCATATCATGGGAGTTCCAGAAGAAGGGAAAGGTATAGAAAACCAATGTCTTGAAATAATAGCTGAAAACTTCCCAAGTCTGGGGAGACATATGAGATCCAGATCCAGGAAACTCAAAGTTTCCCAAATAGTCTCAACTGAAAAAAGGTCCTCATCAAGGCACATTACAGTCATATTGTCAAAAGTCAAGGACAAAGAATTCTAAAAACAGCAAGAGAAAAGCATCAAGTCACACACAAGGGAATCATCATTAGACTAACAACAGATTTCTTTGCAGAAACTTTACAGGCTAGAAGAGAATGGGATTATATAATTCAACGTGCAGAATGAAAAAAAAATTGCCAGTCAAGAATATGAGACCCAGCAAAGCTATCCTTCAGACATGAGAGAGAAACAAAGTCTGTTGTAGACAAGCAAAAACTGAAGTAATTTATCACCACTAGACTGGTCTTACAAGAAATAATCTAGGGAATACTACATTTCGAAGGAAAAAGATAATCACTATCATTAAAACATATAAAAGCATAAAACTCACTGGTAAAACAGATATACAAAAGAGAGAAAAGAATTAAACCTTATCAGTATAGAAAACCATTAAATGACAATGATAAACAATAAGAAGGAAAAGATCAAAGGATATACAAAACAACCAGAAAACAATAAAATGATAGGAGTATGTCCTCACCTATTAATAAAAACTTTAAAGGTGAGTGAATTAAATTCCCCACTTAAAAGATATAGACTGTCTGAATGGATTTTAAAAACCAACTATATGCTGCCTACAAGAAACTTACTACACCATAAAGACACATTTAGACTGAACTGAAGGGATGGAAAAAATATTCCACACAAACAGAAACCAAAAGTGAGCAGAAGTATCTATACTTATATCAGATAAAACAGACTTTAAGTCAGAAACTATAAACAAGAGACAAAGAAGGTTTTAAGGATGAAGGATCAACTCAGTAAGAAGATATAATGATTGTGACTATATATGCACCCCACACTGGAGCACCCAGAAACATAAAGCAAATATTATTAGATCTAAAGGGAGAGATAGAATTTGATATAATAATATCAAAGAGGACTTTAACACATCACTGCCATCACTGGACAGATCATCTAGTCAGAAAATAAAAAAGAAACATTGAACTTAAACTGCGCTTTAGAACAAATGAACCTAGTAAACATTTACAGAACATTTCATCCAACAGGTGCAGAATACACATTCCTTCCATCAGCACATGGAACATCCTCTAAGACTTATGTTAGGGAACAAAATAATTTTCAATAAATTTAAAAGAACTGAAATGATATCAAGTATCTTCTGACCACAATGGAATAAAACTAGAAGTCAATAACAAGAAGAACTTCCAAAATTGTATAGTTACATGGAAATTAGACAACATACTTCTGAATTACTGCTGAAGAAAGTAAAAAAGAAATTACAAAATGTATTGAAACCAGTGTAAATAGAAACACAACATACCAAACCTATGGGATATAGCAAAAGCACACTAAGAGGAAAGTTTATAGCAATAAATGCCTATAGCCAAAAAGTAGAAAGATTTTAAATAAGGAACCTAATTATGCACCACAAGGAACTAGAAAAGCAAGAAGAAACCAAACCAAAAATTAGTAGAAGGAAAGAAATAATAAAGATCAGAGCAGAATAAATGAAATTGAGACTAAAAATTATAAAAGTTCAATGAAATGAAAAGTTGGGTTTTTTTTTTGAAAGATAAAATCAACAAACCATTAGCTCATAACCAAGAGAAAAAAAGAAAAGACCCAAATAAAATCAGAATGAGGAAGATACTACAACTGATACCATGGAAATACAAGGATCATTGGAGACTATTACAGACAACTGTACTCCAACAAATTAGAAAACTTAGCAGAAACGAATAAATTCCTAGACATGTACAATCTACTAAGATTAAGCAAAGAAGAAACAGAAAACCCAAACAGACCAATTATGAGTAATGATTGAATCTGTAATAAAGTCTTCCATTGAAGAAAACCCCAGGACTTGATGACATCACTGTAGAATTCTACCAAACATTTAAAGAAGAACAAATATCAGTTCTTCTCAAACTCTTTTAGAAAATTGAAGATGAGGAAATTCTTCCAAACTTATTCTGTGTAACTAATATTACCCTGGTATCAACCAGACAAGGACACAACAAGAAAAAGAAACCTATTGGCCCATGTTCTTGATAAAAAAAGATGTAAAAATCCTCAAAAAAATACTAACAAACCAAATCTCCTAAATCCAGAAGCACACTGAAAAAATTATTCACCATGATCAAGTGGAATTCATCCCAGGGATACAAGGATGAATCGATAAACACACATTGATAAACGTGATACATCACATCAACAAAATGGAGGACAGAAACCCTATGATCATCTCAATATATGCAGAAAAAGCATTTGATGAAATTCAACATCTCTTTGTGACAGAAACTCTCACCAAATAAGGTATGGAAGGAATGTACCTCAACACAATAAAGGCCATACAAGACAAACCCACACCCAATATCATACTGAGTGAGGAAAAGTTGAAAGCTTTTCCCCTAAGATATGGAACAAGATAATGATGCTTACTTTTGTTCAACATAGTAATGAAAGTCCTGGCCGAAGCAAATAGGCAAGAGAAAGAAATAAAGGGCATCCAAATTGGAAAGAAGGAAGTCAAATTGTCCCTGTTTGCAGATGACATGAGCTTATATACAGAAAACCCTAAAAGCTCTATTGAATACTCCTTTGAACTGATAAATTTAGTAAAGTTGAAGGATACAAAACCAACATATAAAGATCAGTGGTATTTCTATACCCCACCAACAAACCATCAAAAGAAGAAATCAAGAAAGCAATCCCATTTACAATAGCTACAAAAAATAATACCTAGGAATAAATTTAGCCAAAGAGGTGAAATATCTCTACAAGGAAAACTATAAAACACTGATGAAAAAAATTGAGGAAGATACAAATAGACATCCCATGTTCATGGACTGGAAGACTTAACAGTGTGAAAATATCCATACTATCCAAAGTTATCTGTTGATTCAATGCACTCCCTATCAAAATACCAATAACATTCTTCACAGAAATGGAAAAAACAATCCTAAAATTTGTACAGAACCACAGAAGACCCCAAATAGCAAAAGGAATAAATCTGGAGGGATCACACTACCAGACTTCAAAATGAAGGCAATAGTAATCAAACCAGCATGGTTAAAAACATAAAAACAGATATGCAGACCAATGAGACAGAACAGAGAACCCCAGAATAAATCTACTTATTTACAGAAAACTGATATTTGACAAAGGTGCCAAGAACATTCATAGGGGAATGATAATCTCTTCAATAAACTGTGCCAGGAGAACTAGATATCAAAATACAGAAAAATGAAACTGGACTCCTATCTCTCACTGTAAAAAAGGTCAGTTCAAAATGGACTAAGAACTTAAATGTAAGACCCCAAACTATGAAACTACCAGAAGAAAACATGAGGGAAATGCTTCAGGACATTGGTCTGATGAAAGATTTTATGGATAAGACCTCAAAAGCCCAAGCAACTAAAGCAAATATAGGCAAATGGAATTCTATCAAACTGAAAATCTTTTGCACAGCAAAGGAAGCAATCAACAGAGTGATGAGATAACCTGTAGAATGAGAGAAAACATTTGCAAATTATCTGACAAGGGATTAATATCCAGAATATATAAGGAACTTACCTCAATAGCAAAAATAAACAAATAAAAATAACCTACTTTAAAAATGGGCAAATGAGCTGAATAGACATCTCTGAAAAGAAGACATACAAACGGCCAACAGGTATATGGAACAATGCTCAACAGCACTAATCATCAGAGAAATGCAAATTAAAACCACAAGGTGATATGATCTCATATCTGTTAGAATAGCTATTATCAAAAAGATAAAAGATAATAAGTATTGGAGAGGATGTGGAGAAAAGCGAATCCCTGCACAATTTTGGTGGGAATGCAAATTTATGCAGTCATTTGGAGAATAATATGGAGGTTACCCAGAAAACTAAAAACAGAACTACCATATGATACAGCAATCCCACTACTGGGTATATATCCAAAAAGAATGAAATCAGTATGTCAAAGAGATATCTGCACTCTCATGGTCATTGCAGCACTATTCACAACAGCCAAGATATGAAATCAACTTAAGTGTCCATCAACAGATGAAATGATAAAGAAAATATGGTATATATACACAATGGAATGGTATTTAACCATAAACAAGAACAAAATTCTGTCATTTGTGGCAACATTGATGAGCTTGGAGGACATTATGTTAAGTGAAATAAGCCAGCCACAGGAATATAAATACTGCATGTTCTCATTCATATGTGGAAGCTTAAAAAGTTGATCTCATAGAAGTAGAGTATAGAATAGTGGTTAATAGAAGCACAGAGGGATGGGGGTGGAAAGATAGTCAAAGGTTGCTTAACAGATACTAATTACAGCTACATAGGAGGAATAGGGACTAGTGTTCCATAGAACTATAGAGTGACTATAATTAACAATTTATTATGTATTTTCAAATAGCTAGGAGAGCAGATTTTGAATGTACCAAACACAAAGAAATGATAACTGTTTGAGGTGATGCTAATTACCTCAATTTGATCATTATACATTGTATATATGAATCAAAATATCACACTGTACCCCATATGTACAATTATTACATCAACTAAAAATAATAATAAAAGGAAAAAATTTTGAGTTATAGACCATTATTGAAAGAAACATTGCATAAGAAAACTATTCAGGATGAAATAGACTTGGTACAATTATTATGTCAACTAAAAATAATAATAAAAGGAAAAAATTTTGAGTAATAGACCATTATTGAAAGAAAATTACATAAGAAAGCTATTCAAGATGAAAAAGGTTTGGATGGGCTAGGCCCCAACTGCTTGGCCTCCAACCAATTTTCACTGTGGCCCCCATAGTGGTAACTTGCAAAGTGTGGTCTGCAGGCCATCAATGCCAGAATTATTTGAAATCCCATATAAACAATACAAATTAAGGGGTGACATCAAAGACCTACTCACTCAGAAGCTGAGATTTACATAAACTCTTTTGGTAATTCTTTTGTTCATGAAAATTTTAAAACCAGATATTCTATAAGACGATTTGCCAATAATCTTTAAAAATGACAGTGTTGCGAATGACAAAGAAAGGCTGAGCCAATGTTCCAAATAAAGAAAATAAAGAAATATGATAATTCAATGCAATTCACGATCCTGAATTACACGTTGAATTAGATAGTAAGTTTGCTCTAAAGAACACTATTGGGACATTTGGCAAAACTGTATTACATATGATACAAAATCGTGTTGTATCAAGTTGAATTTCCTGATTTTAATGTAAGAGAATGTTCTTTTTCTTAGAGAATATAGGTGGAGGTTTTTAGGGGTACAAGAGCATGCTACAACTTGTGGATAATGGGAAAAAAGATAGACTGATTAATAGACAGAGAAAGTTTTTTTTACTATTCTTGAAATTATTTTAAAATTAAGTGTAAAAAGAAATTAAAATGAGAAAGAGAAAGCCTAAAGAAAAGCCAGTGCCAGTCTTAGGGCAGTGTCAGTCCAGCCCCTGTTAGATGACTGGGAATCACTAAAAGGCTTTAGGTGGTGATGTTGCATAGTCGGATTTGTGTTTCTGGTAAATCACTTTGATGGTAGTATGAAGGGTGTAATTAGAATGACAATATTGATGGCAGGGAGACAGACTAGAAAACTGTAGTACTTCTGGTAAGTGGATGATGATAAGAATCTGAAAAGAATGATGGTAGTTAATGATGGTAGTCAAGATAGAGAAAAAGAGATTCTGAGGTAAAATCATCTGGATTCAGTGGTTGACTGGATATGGGCGACAGAAGTGAAAGTGAGAAAAAAGGATACCGATCAGATTTGTAGCTGGAGTGGTTATAGAGATAGTACTGCCATCAATGTTATTGCGAATATGTGAGGAAGAGTATTTAGTGTGGAATTAGATGAATTTGAATTTGGATATGTGGGACAGCTGTGTGGAGATGTATAGCAGATAGTTACATACAGGGTCTGAAGCTTTGACAAGAGGTCAAATACATGTATCTATGTATATGCATATGCATGTATGTATATATACGCACATATGTATTCACACATGCATATACATATAGAGTATAACAATATGACATAATAAAGATCAATAGTTCGTGAAAGGCTGAATCTAAGAAGGTTAAATTTAAATTTAACAGGAATAAATTTAAGGTCAAGCATAATGAACCAAATAGCAAGTGAAGAAGTAGAGAATGGAGGAAATACAACTTAGCAGTAGCACTATGAAAATAAAACATTAAAGGTTTGAATATATGAAATCCAATATGTCAATATTTTAGGATAATTTTCAAAAGAAGAAATATAATCTTAAACCGCATTAATGGAAACCTAGTATCTATAAAGGAGCAAATAAAAATGAAGATATATTTTGCACTCATTAGACAACATCTGCAATACTGTGCTCAGTTTCATTTAAGCTTGAATAGCAACAAAAAAAAGTAAAATAAAATGGTAAAGGGACTTGAATCATGGTGTTTTATGGATGGTTGAAAGAAACACGGAACGTTTCAGGGAAATAAATGACAACTTTTTAAACAATAGAGAAGGTATTACAATTGCATTATTTCAAGGAGAATTGGGGAAACTGCATCAGTCAAAATTATCTACCTTTAAGGTTTCTTCACTATTTCGTGTTATTAGAGAGGACAGATTAAAAGAAGTGGATGAAATTTACAAGGACATGTATTGTAAACTTTTTATTGTTAAAGTTTATTGAAAATAAACTTTTTCAATGCTATAGCTCTTTAGCAATGGAATGAATTATACTGCAGTTTAGTAAAGTACTTGTCACCAAGTGTAGTCAGCCAGAGGCTGGATGAGCCTGGGGCCTGTCATGAGCAGGTGAGACTAGAGCCCTCTCAAGGCCTCTCTCTGCTCTAAGACTTGGTGAGATGCGAATGAAAAGATTAGACAATGAGATGAATATTCTTTTGTTTTGGTTTTGACTGGATGAAATTAAAAGAAAGCAAATTGACATACAGTAAATTTCTACTGTTTCCCCTGTGTATTTCTAGAGCTAGAGAGAAAAATAACATTCAGATCATAGGGGACCACTCATTACTGTCTGTGTGCCTATTTTACTCACCCAAACCTTGATTAGGTAACTGTCTTCTGAAATAATCAACCATATAATCACCTGGTTCATTTGGCCTTGTATCTAGAGAAGATGATAAAGATCATAGTAGCATGAAAATAATTAATTCGCCCATTTACATTTCATATTTTTCATCTTTTTTCAAACTGACAAATGCTAGTAAATAACTTGTAGACAGCAGTTTAGTTCAGTGAAATTAAAATAAGTAGTCTTCAAATGTTACAAATTTTTGTTGCATTTAAAAATGTTCATACCTTTTGGGTCAGCGATTCCTTTTCTAGGAATTTGTTATAAAGAAATAATTAAGAAAACACACAAATAGAGAGTTATAAAGTTTTCATTGTTGTTTACAATAGGAAAAAAATTGGAAACAAAATGTAAGTTTAACACTGGGGATGGCTTAATTAATAGAATGGAATACTTTGCCACCATTTATTTACATATGAAGAGGTTTATAATATACTGGAATTTAAAATTAAAAAGTAAGTTGCAAAATAATGCGATGATTATGTGATTCATTAACATGGTGTGTATGTGGATGAATATGGGAAAGCGTTTAAAATAAATATTCTAAAATGTAATTTTTGCTTTCTTTTGCTTATCTTTATTTTTAATTTTTGACATTAAAATGTTAATAAAAGAATACATAAAAGCTACTTATAAAAAGCAGCTGAATATGCCTAGCTGACCATTATCAGAAAAAATAAAGTTTAAGTGAATTAACTATTTTAATTATAATAGTATTCTCCCCTTTCCTTGGCATGGTTCTTAGGTTCTTATCTCCATTTATATTTTTTATTATTTTGCTACATCATAAACTAAATGGATATATGAGTGTGTCTGTGTGTGTGTGTGTAATTAAGTTACCTCAAATCCTTTTGGGAAATAGGTAGATAAAAATGAACAATAAATATATATATACACACATAAAATTAAGTATTTTAGATAAAATTAAAATATTGCCTAAATTATATGATTCCCCCTGCAAAGGACCTCAACTAAAGATAAGATGACAGAAATTAAGAAAGAAAAAAAAAAACCAGAGATGCTAGAGAGTCAGTTAAAGATTCACATCAGACTTAGCAGGTGGCAGTAGAAGCCAATGAACAGTCTATGAATTAATTTGTCTCCTGGGCTCATCTTCTATTAAATTATGAAATGAGAGGAAAAAGATGGTTTTTAAAACATAAAATCCCTTTCCCTTTGGGGGCAAACTTTCAAAACCTTGGGGATAGCCCTCAAATACGTGGACCTCTCTATTATTCAGTGTAATTAACCACTCCTTTCTCTGTGCTCCCTGGGGACCCTGAACAGACTACTGGCATTGCGTCTATGACACTGCACTTGGCTTGTTGTTTCTTTCCTGATTAAAGGATGAGGTCCTGCAGGGACGAAATGGTATCATATACATTTAATATCCCTAGCACCAAGCACAGTGGCAGCCTCAAAGTTGTGGCACCAACAATTCCTAGATGAGTAAATGAATTAACTGTTTATGAGAAGGTAGAAGCAGAATATTACCTTTCACATCAGAATTTGATTGTTTGTGCCTTTGCAGTAAATGTCCTCTATCATAAACCTAATGGAATGTAGAATCAAGGAAAACAATGCTATTTTATCAACATGAAATGGGGTATATTTCCTATACGATTTATAGTATTGTGCATTTTTAACAAATATTCCTCATTTCATCCTTACAGGTTTAGAATGACCAAAATTAACTTATAAATCAGAATCTTCTAATATTTTTCACTACACTATTCTCCTGCATCAATGAGTAGAAGAAAATATTGATACTATATTTTGGCAGTAAAGGAGGCTTAAAATTTTTCCACATCACATAGAATTTATTTGTAATAAGAAAGAGACCAAAAAAACGGTATTCTTATAATCTCACTTAAGTTAGAAGAACAAACATATGGGAAGATAAAAGTGTGAAATGGGTGAAAAGATATAAAATTATGTAAAATATATAAACAGATTGCAAAACTGTGCTTATATATAAAAAGATGAGGCCGGGCACGGTGCACACCTGTAATCCCAGTACTTAGGGAGGCCGAGGCGGGCGGATCACTTGAGGTCAGGAGTTCAAGACAAGCCTGGCCAACATGGTGAAACCCCATTTCTACTAAAAAAAAAAAATTAGTGGGGCGTGGTGGCAGGCATCTGTAATCCCAGCTACTTGGAAGGCTGAGACAGGAGAATTGCTTGAACCTGGGAGGCAGAGGTTGCAGTGAGCTGAGATCATGCTGCTGCACTCCAGCCTGGGCGACAGAGCTAGACTCCATCTCAAAAAACGAAACAAAAACAAAAACAACCCATAATAAAAGTAGACTATGAAATGGAGTTAAAAGCTCAAACCCACCTCTTCATGTATATAATTGATTGGCAGCAAAAAAAATGGGCAAAATCAGTATGAAAATGGGAGAAAAATGTAAATATCAAAATTTGATTATTGAAGAAAGAAACAGTCTAGAAAAAATTACACAAATTTAAAAGTAGTGATATTATGTAATCACCAGGCATTGGCAAGACAAGGAGTGAAATCAGGCTGAAGAAAATTAGTAAGACTTGATTTGATAAACTCTTGTAATTTTTGGCTCCCATCTCTTGAGTGAAATGATTCTGTGAGCCATAATAAACGATTACACTTGTCCTACAGAAAAATATCACCAGGTCAGTGATCTTATGTACATGAGCTACAATTTCTAATCACAGTAATTTATAATTGTTTTTGTTGAAAGTCTTCAGAATCAACAAGTGAGTGTCATGGTGGGAAACAAAGTTAACTGAAATATTTTAAAAATAATTTACCAATATTATTTTAGGGATGTATTGATATAAGCAAACAAAGTAAGAAATAGTCAGTTCAAGAGCATGAATTTAAGTTGTCCTCAGCCATTTACCTGAGTGAAAATGAGATTGTTCACTCTTTCTATGAAAGACGGGTAGGAATTTCAAGGTAAGTGGCCACAATCTCCTGTTAGCTTATGGGCAGACTTAGAATGTATGCAACTTGCTCAAAGCATTTGACCAAATGAAGATTATTTTCCATTTGGAAGTATCTAACATTAAATATAATGATTTCATACAATTTTAAAAGCTCCAATCAAGAAAGATGCAAATACATGAGCATTTAATATAAAGGGATTTATAATATTTTACATTAAATGTAGCTTGGATAGGTGAAGAAAACCACTCTATGGATATATTTGTGAGAACTAAATAAATATGTGTCTTGCAATACATACATTAAAAAAATCCCCTAACAAAACCTATTTTGGTTATTGGGTCCTGCAAATGACTTAACACAGGGGTATCAATGAGAGGATGTGTTTACCAAAAAAAATTTTTAATTCCTATTCATATTACATTCCTGAAATAATGTAATTCTAGAAGGCAGAGCAGAGGGAAAGGAGCATCACTCCTTTATAGCCATCTCTGCTCCCTGCAGTACTGAGCCTCTGATGTTGGTCCTCAGGGGTACAGACTTAGGTATATCCACATTCACTTGGGATGACAGTGCTAAGGCAGGGCTCTCTTTGTCTCTTTCCCTGACCACATTCAGCTCTGCTCTTCAGACTAATCCAATCAAATTTGGACTTCTTCAAAAGGATAGTTGCAGAGGTCAGTGTTTAAGATTTTTTCTGACTCCAGTAAGGCTCCTCCTAGCTGTCTCTTTCTCCAGTTCTCTCTGGCAAACTAGTCAGTATTCAATTTAGCTTGTAGCTCCAATGAATCTACCAGTGTTGTTACAGTAGGTAGCTAATAAGGCATGAGCAGGGCAGGAGAGGGCTCCACCAAAACCCCACTAGGAATGTCAGGCATCAGGTGATGGTCAGGCGGTTGTTAACTGTCTCTCTAAAATAGTAATTGGTTGCAGCCAGCAGCAGGGAAAGGTAGTCTTCCTACAGATAGGAAACACCTGAGACTGGTGATCAGCTGCTTCCTGATGAGATCTTAGGAGTGCACTCAAGCATGCGTAGTAAGAAACAAAATGGCAGAATTTAACTGGTATATTAACTTTTTAAGATTTGACTCCGGGGCATGAGGCAGAAAAAGAGGCTGAAGCAAGTTTTAGGGCAGGAGTGGAAGGCAAGAATTGACGCTGCTGCAGACCTGTACAGATTTGCTGCTGGTAAGATAACTTCCACCAGTAATATATTTGTCCTCCAGAATTTTTTTTTAGCCATAATTGCACTGGTTTTGAGACTGTCCTTAAGCTTAACTTCTCTTTTTCTGGAAGAGATTAGGAGCTATCTGTTTTATGACCTAGTTTTTCATCAGGGCAAAATTTATAAGCTATGGCTTATGAGCTGGGGGTGGCGGAAATAGCACTCTTCCCTCCAAGTGGACACCCTGCTTTAGGAGCTGAACTGTAGGTGCAGGGGAGGCAGTAGCCTTAGGTCTCCTCCATTTGCCTCTCCCAGTGTGGAACCATCATTTTACAAACCAAGATAAGGGCAATCAGCCCAAGAATGCTCAGTGGTGGAGCACCTGAAGTAGAGCCTCTGTCTCATCAACGGGGACTGGGAGAGGAAGGCAGCCCGCATCTCTTGTCGGCACTCACCTGACTTAGCAACAGGCAGCTGGGGGAAGAATAAGAAATACTGATATTCTGCCCCTCCTGGGATAGCCCTTTGGTAGCTCTGGGGAGAGGGAGCCCTAACTTCTTGTCTACACTAGTGTGGAGTTTCTGTCTTACTGAGCTGGGGAGTCCGGTGGGGGGAGGGGAAGAGGCAGTCTTGATTGAAATACCACAGGCTCTCACAGTTTTAAATGAATTTTAGTAGACTTTCTTGAATAGATTTTTGTTTCACTTGCTGTATAACCTTCAGACCATTTCAGAGACTTTAAATATCTGTTGTTGTTTGTTGTTGTTGTGGATAATTTCACTAGTTTTGCTGGTGAATGGGTTTGCAGAGCTCTTCCTGCTGTCATGGTAGAAGCTGATCTTTCAGTTCCACTATTTTTATTTTTATACCCTTATATTCCCATTTAATTTTTCTTAATTTCTTTATTCTTGCTACCCTGGATGCATCTTTGTAAGCTTCCTCAAATACTTTTTAGAGTAAGGTAAAAGTACAAATGAAATTTAAATATGGCATCTTAATAAGGCCCACCTCTCATCTGTCAAGGATCTTTTGTGTTTTTATAAACAGTAAATAATATGAACAAAGTTTTACTTCTCCTGGGGGAAAATTCGGGTATAAGAAGTGTAAGAGAAAATAACTTGCCATTCTCTTTCATTCATTTAAAAAACTTTTAATAACTAGATCAGTGAAGATTTACCTCTTGTCCTTCTCTGGCATTTTGGTGGCTTGCTGTAGTAGAATTCCTTTCCTTCTTTGTTTTCAAATGTTTTTTCTAGTAAAAGAATCATACTTAAAATCAATATTTAATCAACATATCAAAGAGTACATATGCAGACATGAGACTGTTATGAGATTCCCACTTATAAGAAGATGAGAAGTAATTTATTCCTCCCACTAAGTACAACCAAAAATTCTGGGTATTACATAAGAAACTCTAAAAGATGGAAAGGAGAAGGAGACTAGCTAGGGAGTTCAAGGCCAGAAGAGTGGCATGATGATGAGTTCACTGTGTTTCCTTTTTGCTTCATACGTTCTCACTTTAAAGCTGGAGAGGCTGGCAATCCAGAAATTCCAATGAATGCAATTTTTAAAAATCCCTACATAAGCCTGTTCCTTCTAGCCCAAGGACCAGGAGAGGGACAGCCTAAAGAGACCAAAACCTTTTAGATAGTAACTGTTCTACTCCAGCCTAACACCACAGAAATGACTGTGACTCCTACACCCACCCATGCCAACAAAAGCTGAGTGGGAATGCCCCAATCCCTTCTTCAAGGTAGTGTCAGGGAAGGCTAAGCAGGGGACCAGGCAAATACGCATGTGAAAAGATATTCAACATGGTTGAACTGTTATGGAAATGCAAATTAAAACTACAATGAGATAACACACTTGTCAGAATGGCTAAAATAGAAAATAGTGGCAACACCAAATTTCAGTGAGGATGCATAGAAAATGGATTACTCATAAACTGCTTTTGGGAATGGAAAATTGTACATCCATTTTGGAAAACAGTTTGGCAGTCTGTTAAAGAATTAAACATGTATGTACCATAACTACCATACCATCTACCAATTGAACTCTTGGGTTTTTATCTCAGGGAAATGAAGACTGATTTCACATAAACCTGTACACTAATGTTATGTTCATAATGGCCCGAAACTGAAAACAACCCACATGTTCTTCAACAGGTGAATGGTTAAATAGGCTATGGTAAATCCATATCGTGGAATACTGCACAGAAATAAAAAGGAAGAAACTGTGGATGTATGCATCAACTTGGGGGTGGGGGATGAGTATTCCAAGAGGTAGGCCAACTGATAAAAGCCAATCCCAGCATATTACATATTGTGTGATTTCACAGGGATGTGGAAAAACATCTGTGAATGATACATTTACAGAAATACGGAACAGATTTGTGGTTGCCAGGGGATAACTGCAAGGTAAGGACAGCAGGGAGTGGGTATGGCTTTAAGAGGGCAATATGAGGGATCCTTATGGTCATGGAAATGGTCAGCATTTTGACTGCACGAATATAAATATCCTTATTGTAACACGGTGCTATAGTTTTGCAAGATGTTACCATTAGGGGAAACAGAAAACAGGGTCCCTGGCATCTCTCTCAATTATTTCTTACAACAGCAAGTTAATCAAAATTAAAAGTTTAATTTTTAAAAGTTAGAATTTAATTGGTATTATGTTTTATCTGTTTATTCTTTAAAAGTTAACATTTTTATAATGCTAGAAAAATATCTTGATAAAGATACCTATACCCAAAATATGGCACATAATCAATGTCTGACCATTGTAGATCGGATTCATTTAGTTTTTGAAAATGATCACACAGAATACAAACTTGCTCTTTTTACTGTTATTTTTTACTCCAGAGGGTGTGTGTGTATGTATAACTGCCTGAATTGTGGGCATGGGTATGAATATTTATCCATGAGTGTCCTGATATATATATAACTTGGAAAGACAAGGTGTTTGTGAAGTAAAGACTTGCATGGTATTTTAACAAACCCACTAGAATATTTGAGTATAATCCTTTAAAGTATTGAGGATGGAGAAAGGAGAAAGGAAAAGATTGGCAAATGGAGGGAAAGGGAGAATGTGATGGCACAGGAGAGAATATGGGAGGAGGTAAAACATTTATTCTTGTGCTACGTGATTGTTTAAAATTTTTTTGAATTTGGACTTTGTTCAAATTTGTTGTTCATGTCCCCAGAACTCATTCCCTCTTCTTCTGGCAACTGTCTCTAATTTTGTTAGGGAATTTAATCCTACCCACTCTCAGTTCTTGGAGTCTGGGTGAATCCTATGAGGGTTTGTCAAAGAACCCAGGCTGAAGCCAATCAGCACAGTCCATCCTGTTAGTCACAGTGAGTGATTTATGGGTTGACACATGTCTAAACCAGCCTGATAAGAATCATCTTTGCTTTTTTCCCTCCAGCTTTATTGAGGTCTAAATTGACAAATAAAAATTGTATATATTTAAGATGTACATGATGTTTTAAGTATACATTTTGAAATTATTACCACAATCAAGCTAATTAATACATCTATCACCTCACATAGTTACCACTTATTTTGCTTTTCGTGATGAGAATACTTAAGACCCATTCTCTTAGCAAATTTCAAGTATAAAAAACAATATTATTAACTATAGTCATCACGTTGTACATTAGGTCTTCAAAATGTATTCATCTTACAACTGCAAGTTTATACCCTTGACTAACATCTCCCTGACCCCTGGTAATGACCTTCTATTCTCTATTATGTCAACTTTTTTAGATTTCACATAAAAGTGAGATCATGTACTATTTGTCTTTCTGTGTTTGGCTTATTTTACGGAACATAATGTCCTCTAGGTTCAAAGGCTAAATGATATTCCAGTATGTACACACACATACACATACCCCTCATCTTCTTTATCCGTTCATCCATTGATAGACACTTGTTTCTGCATCTTGGCTATTGTGAATAGTACTGCAATAAACATGGGAGTGCTGATATCTCTTTAGTGTCTGGATTTCCATTCTTTTAGATAAATACCAGAAGGGTGAATACTGTATCATACAGTAATTCACTTTTAAACTTTTTTGGAGGAAACTCCATATTGTTTTCCATAATGGCTGTACCAATTTACATTCTCACCAACAGGATATAAAGGCTTCATTTTCTCCACATCCTTGCAAACACAGTTTTTTAACTTTTTGACCTAGCAGGCGTGAGATGATATCTCATTATGGTTTTGATTTGAATTTCTCTGATGATTAGTGATGTTGAACAACTTTTCATATAATTGTTGGCCATTTATACGTCTTCCTTGGATAAATGTCTATTCGAGTATGTAGCCCATTTTAAAATCAGCTTAGTGGGTGTTTTTGCTATTAAGTTGTAGGAGTTCCTAAAAATTTTGGAGATTACCCCCATTCAGATATATGATTCACAAGTATTTTCTTCCATTCCATAGGTTGCCTTTTCCTGCTATTAAATATTTTCTTTGTTGTACAGAAGCTTTTTAGTTTGTTAAAGTCCCACTTGTTTGTGTTTGTTTTTGTTGTCTATGCTTTTGGTGTTACAGCCATGAAATTATTGTCAAGATCAATGTCCTGGTGCTTTCCCCTATGTTTCTTCTAGGAGTTTTATGGTTTTGGGTCTTATGTTTAAGTGTTTAGCCCATCTTGAGTTGACTTTTTGTGTAGTATGAAGGTCCAGTTTCATTTTGTTTTATGTATATATCCAGTTTCCCAACACCATTTTTTTTCTTTGACACAGGGTCTCATTCTGTTGCTCAGGCTCAAGTGCAGTGGCCCAATCATGACTTACTGCAGCCTTGACCTCCCGGGTTCATTGATCCTCCCACCTCAGCCTCCTGAGAAGCTGGGACTATAGGCATGAGCCACCATGCCCAGATAATTTTCTTATTTTTTGTAGAGATGAAGTCTCACTCTGTTGCCCAGGCTGGTCTCAAACTCCTAAGCGCAAGTGATTCTCCTGCCTTGGCCTCCAAAAGTGCTGGGATTACAGGTGTGAGCCACCACACTTGGCCACCAACACCATTTTTTCAAGAGACTATCTTTTCTTCATTGTGTATTCTTAGTGCCCTGGTCAAAGATCAGTTGACTGTATATGCATGGTTTTACTTCTGGGCTTTCTATTTTGCTTCATTGTGCTGTGTGTCTGTTCATATGCCAGTGTCATATACTTTTGGTTATTGTAGCTTTGTAACATATTTTAAAATCAGGAAGTGTGATGCCTCCAGCTTCGTTGTTCTTACTCAAGTTTGCTTTAGCTATTCAGGCTCTTTTGTCATTCTATACAAATTTTAGTACTGTTTGTTCTACTTCTGTGAAAAATGTCACTGAAATAGGTATTGCATTGAATTTGTAGAGAGCTTTGGGTAGTATGGACATTTTGACAATATTCTTCTGATTCATGAACACAAAATACTTTCCATTTATTTGTGTCTTCGATTTCATCAACATTTTAGTTTTCACTGAAGAGATCTTTTACCTATTTGTTAAAAATGTCAACATCTGCATTTTTGAGGGAACTACTATATAGGAGGATGTCTCAACTAGACTTAGTATGGTGAGGATGTGAGGCTGGATTTCTATAGTCATTTTACCACCATGAGAGGAAAGTCTGTCTGAGAATGGAACCAACCAAGAAAAGGCAGAAATGAGATGAAAGCAGGAGAAAAAACCCTCCAGGATCTTAATGACATCATTTGAGCCCCTCATTTAAGCCACGACAAAAGCCAGCCTTGTCCCTAGACTTTTTATTTAGTAATCCAACAAATATCCCTTTTGACTAAGCCATTTTGGAAGGATTTTTTTGCCTCTTGCAATGGAGAGAGTCCTGATACATCTTCAAAATATGGTTTAGTAGCTAGAGAACAAAATTAAGTTTGCTATTTTACCATTGTCCTCATGGAATGGAAACTCTAATCTCCAGATGCTCAGGTCCCAAATTCTAGAGACCACCTTCTCTCCTTTCTATTTTTCAATCTTATAAACATGTCATCAGCAGATTCTCTTAACACTATCTTGAAAATATGTCTAAAACCTAATCACTTCTCATTCCCTCTACTAGTATCACTTTGGTGCAGCCACCACTTTTATCTTGCCTGGATTATTATAAGAGCCCCCTAATTGGTCTCCCTTATGGGTCATCATTGTACTCTTAACACAGCAGCCAAGGTGACCCTGCTAACCACTTCAGGCAGATCATGTCATTCTTCTGATCAAAGATTCCCAAACTCAGAGGCAAAAACTGAAATCCTAAGCCTACCAGGCTTTACATGACCTGCTCCTGCAACCTTCAATACCTATCTGATTTCATGTTTTACCATTGTTCTCCTTGTTCATTCTTCTCTAGCCACATTAGCTTCCTTGGTCTTCCTAGAAAATGACAGACACACTCCTTCCTCAGGGCCATTGCACTTTTAGTACTCCTGGCCTGGGAAAACATACCCCTGGATTGTTCCTAAATGTTCACTATTATAATTATACTTCCCCACCCCATTGATGTTGAATTTAGACATATGTCTTGATTTGGCCAGTGGAATGTTAAACAGAGGCTTTAAATATATTTGCATGGTTTGGCTTGCCCTCTTGAACTCTTGTGATTGGCCATGAGCAGAATATGCTCTAGTTGGCTGCTGGTCTAGGTGAAGAAAGAAAGGTGGAATAAACCTGAACCCAACCCACAATTAGGAGCTAAGTTTGGCTGATTTCTGATTAGTTCAGTAGAGCCACAGCTGACCTTCAGATTCATGAACAAGACAATAAATGTTTGCTATTGTAAGTCATTAACAGTCTGAGGGTGTTATGCATTAAAATCTGAAAACTACAGAAATTGATATGCAGAAGTAAGATGCTGTCCTAACAAAACCTAAACTTTGTCATAGTCATTGCTTTTGTGACTGGATAGTAGGTAATTAGGAAAATATAACAGAAAAATAGTGACACATTCACAAGCACATGGAAATTAAACAATACGCTCCTGAACAGCCAATCGGTCAGTAAAGAAATTCAAAGGGAAATTCAAAAATATCTTGAGACAAACAAAAAATGGAAATACACTATATCAAAACTTATCAGATGCAGCAAAAGCAGTTCTAAGAGGGAAGTTCACATCAATAAACACCTACATCAGAAAAGAAGATCTTTTGAGCTGGGGCTGGAAAAAAAGGAAAGATAAGTTCTGAAATACACAATTTAGTGTTACACTTCAAGGAACTAGGTAAAGAAGAACAAACTAAGCATGGGTTAGCAGAAGGAAGAAAATAATATCAGAGCAAAAATAAATGAAATAGGGACTAGAAAAACAATAGTAAAGACCAATGAAATGAAGAGGTTTTTTTTTTTGTTTGTTTGTTTTTTGTTTTTTTTTTTTAAACAAAATGGACAAATCTATAGCTAGACTAAGGAGACAGAGAAGACTCAGATAAAGTCAGAAAAGAAAGATGAGACATTATAACTGACACCACAGAAATAGGATAATAGGATCATAAAAGACTGCCATTATAAACAATTATATGCCAACGAATTAGATAACCTAGAAAAAATAAATTCCTAGCTACATATAACCTACCAAGACTGAATCATGAAGAAGCAGAACATCTGAATAGATGAATAATGAATAAGGAGATTAAATTAGAAATAAAAAGTTCCCCACCAAAGAAAAGCTGGGGACCTGATGGTTTCACTGCTGAATTCTACCAAACCTTTAAAGAGGTACTAATATGAATCCTTCTTAAACTCTTCCAAAAAATTGAAGAAGAGGGAGTATTTCCAAATTCATTTCATGAGGCTAGCATTTCTCTGATACCAAAGCCAGACAAGTAAGCTACAAGAAAAAGATAACAGGCCAATATCCCTGATGAGCATAGATGGAAAAATCCTCGACAAAATACTAACAAACCAAATGTAGCAGCACAATAAAAGATTATTCATCATGATCAAGTGGATTCATCCCAGGAATACAGGGATGGTTCAACATATGCAAATTGATAAATCTGATACATCACAACAGCAGAATGAAGGACAAAAACCCTATGATCATCTCAATATATGCAGAAGAAAACATTTGATAGAATTCAACATCCTTTCATGATAAAAATGCTCCACAAATAAGATATAAAATGCATGTACCTCAATACAATAAAGGCCGTCTATGACAACCCAAAACTAACATCATACCCAGTGGTGAAAACTTGAAAGCTTTTCCTCTAAGATCAGGAACAAGACAATGATGCCCACTTTTACCACTTCTGTTCAACATAGTACTGAAGTCCTTGCCAGAGGAATTAGACAAGATTAAAAGGAAGAAGTTAAATTGTCCTTGTTTGCAGACAACATGATCTTATATATAGAAAACTCCATCAAAGAACAGAATTTAAAAATTCAGCAAAGAACAGAATTTAAAAATTCAGTAAAGTTGAAGGATAAAAAAACATGCAAAATCAGTAGTGATTCTATACAAACTATAATTAATAAACTATCTAAAAAACAAGCTATCTAAAAAAGAAATCAAGAACATAATTCCGTTTATAATATCTACCAAAAAAAGTAGGAATAAATTTAACCAAGGAAGTGAAAGACCTGTATACTGACAATGATAAAACATTGATAAAAGAAATAGAAGACATGGAATATCTTCTATGAAGAAATGGAAAGGTATCTTGTGCTCACGGATCAGAAGAATTGTCAAACTGTCTATACCACCCAAAGTGATCTACAGATTCAGTACAATCCCTATTAAAATTCCAATGGGATTTTTCAGATAAATAGAAAACAAATTCTATAACTTATATGGAACCACAAAAGAGCCCAACTAGCCAAAACAGTCTTGAGCTACATGAACAAACCTGGAAGCTCACACTGTCTGACTTTAAAATATACTATAAAATGACAGAAATCAAAATGGCATGGTACTGGCAGAAAAACAGACACATAAACCAATTGAATGAAATAGCCCCAAAATAAATCTGTGCATTTGTAGTCAATTGACTTTTGACAGAAGTGCCAAGAACACACAATGTGAAAAGGACAGTATCTTTGATAAATGCTGTTAGGACAATAAGATATCTACAGGCAAAATAATGAAATTAGACTCATCTCACACTATGTACAAAAATCAACTAAAATTGGATTAAAGACTTAAATGTAAGACTTGAAACTATAAAACTACTGAAAAAAATATAGGGGAAAAGCTCCATGTCATTGGTCTGGGCAATGATTTTTTTGGATATGAACTTGAAAACACAAGCAACAAAAGCAAAAACAGATACATGAGATTACATCAAACTAAAAAGCTTTTGTACAGCCAATGAAACAATCAACAGAATGATGAGACATCTAATGGGATGGGAGAAAATATCTGCAAACCGTACATCTGATAAGGGGCTAATATCCAAAATGTATCAGGTACTCAATAGTAAGAAAACAAATAGCCTGATTAAAAAATGGGCAAAGGCTCTGAATAGATATTTGTCAAAAGAACAAATACAAATGGCCAACAGGTATATTTAAAAATGCCCTGCATCACTAATCATCAGAGAAATGCAAGTTAAAACCAAATATGGGTATTACCTCATGCTTGTTAGAGTGGCTGTTATTAAAAAAAAAAAAAAAAAAAGATAATCAGTGTTGGAGATGTGGAGAAAAGGAACCCCCGCACACTATTGGTAAGAATATAAATTAGTACAGCCATTATGGAAAACAGTATGGAAGTTCCTCAAAAAATTAAAAATAGAATTATCATCTAAACTAGCAATCCTACCACTGAGTCTATATCTACAGGAAAGGAAATCAGTATGTCAAAGAGATGTCTGCACTCCCATGGTCATTGCAGCACTATTCACAATAGCCAGTGTATGGAATCAACTTAAGTGTTCATCAACAGATAAATGGATAAAGAAAATGTGGTATGTAGCACGATGAAATATTGTTCAGCCTTTAAAAAGAAGGAAATCTTGTCACTTGGAGTAATATAGATGAACATGGAGGACATTATATTAAGTGAGATAAGCCAGGCACAGAAAGATCATGATCTCACTTATGTGTGGAGTATTAAAAACAAAAAAACGCTGAGCTCATAGAAGTTGAGAGTAGAATGGTAGTTACCAGGGGCTTCAGGAGTGAAGGGGTGTGGGTTGGGCAGGTGTTGGTCAAAGGATGCAAAATTCCAATTAGATAGGAGGAATAAGCTCAAGAGATCTATTGTTATATCATTGTGACTATAGTTAATAACAACATATTATACTGAAAATTGCTAAGAATAGATTTTAAGTGTTTTCAGTGTTCTCACCACAAAAATAAGTATGTGAGGTAATGAATATGTTAGCTCAATTTCACCATTCCACAAGGTATACATATTTCAAAACAATGTGTCATATACAATAAATACATATAATTTTTACTTATTAAAAACAAATGAATTAAAGAAGAATTATGACACAAATTATGTAGAAGTGATACATTTAGTAACACTGTCTCAAGTGATAGTTTGAAAGACAGAAAATCTGCCTAACAGATTGGGTCACTGGAAAAAGGTTTTGAGGTAGACTATTAACAGTGTGTGTTAGGGATTATATTGCTTGGTTTCCCCTTATATACTCCAGGTTTTCACCATAGGATCTTCCCTGTGTATTCTCTAGCCCAAGCAAATGAGAAACATGTGGAACATAACTGAACTCAACCTGTGGCCTGAATCCAAGACCAGTTGACCCAACCCATGTCTAATAGAGCCAACCTGCAGACCCATGAGTGAGAAAATAAAAGTTTGTTGTAAGCCACTGAGGTTTTGAAGTTGTTATGTACCAAAAAGTAGTTAATATACCTAGTATCTACTTGGCTTGTCCCTCATTTCCTTTGAATTCTTACTTAAGTATTTATCTTTTACTTTGGTAGCCTCTATCCAAAACTGCAATATCCACCTAAACTCTTTATTCCCCCTCCTGCTTTTTTACTCCTTAGGCACTTATCCCCATGTAACACATCATGTGTTTTACTTACCTTCTTTATTTTTTATCTCTCCCTGCCAGAATGTAAGATAACAAAGGGAAAGCTGTTGTCTCATTTTGTTCACTGCTCTATCCTCAGCACTCAGCCAGCGCCTGATAAGTAGTTGGAGCTCAATACATAGTTGATAATAAATTCATAAATTAAGCAGTCAGGTGATGTATGTTAGGCTACCACCTCTGTCACTAACAAGTTGTATGGCTTTTAAGAAATAATTTCATCTCTATGGATCTTAAGTATCCTCATCTATAAAGCAAGGATGTTAGAATAAGAAACCCTAAGGTTAAATAATTCTATGATTTAAAATATGTACATAGTTGGAAAATAAGTAACAGTGATGATAAAATAATGACATATCTGCAATTTTTTACCTGATTATTAGTCACAATAAGAACAGTACCTACACAGCATATCCACATATAAGCAAAAATATTCAGTCATACCTGAGAAGTTAACTTGAGAAGGTCAGTCAGAGAGTCAATGGATTCTGAACTGTCAGAGCCTCGGCTACTAAAAAAAATAATAATAATTTTGGTTTACACAATGTTTTGGTGGCATCTTAAAATTTCAGCTGTTGCTTTTATTCTCTTATTTGAATGGTTGAAAAGTTCTAATTATAAGAAGTGGCCAGGCGCAGTGGCTCACGTCTGTAATCCCAGCACTTTGGGAGGTCAGGGCAGGTGGATGACTGTCAAGTTCGAGACCAACTTGACCAACATGGTGAAACCCCGTCTCTACTAAAAATGCAAAAATTAGCTGGGCATGGTGGCACATGCCTGTAATCCCAGCTACTCAGGAGGCTGAGGCAGGAGAATCGCCTGGGCCCACGAGGCGGAGGTTTCAGTGAGCCAAGATTGTGCCATTGCACTCCAACCTGGGCAACAAAAGCGAAACACCATCTCGGAGCGGGGGTGGCAGAGGGGTGGTGGGGAAGAAGAAGAAGAGGAAGAATGTTTACAAAGGTGGTTTAGATATTTAGTAGTTCCAGACAACTTAGAGGGTTTTTGTTGAATGTGTGGAGAGATATAAAGGTTTGGGAATGTGTTAATGGAATGTAAGCTCCAGAAAAGTAGATTTTTTTTTTTCCGTCTGGCTCACTGCTCTATCACCAGAGTGGAAATAGTGCTCAGCATGTAGTAGGCACTCAGTAAGGTTTGTTAATATGTTAATGAATAAATGCGATATCAGGGGAGTTTCCTAGATGTCATGGGTATCAATAGCTCTTAAAATTCATTTATTTTTATATCACTATATCCATTCTACATAAAGCAATGCAGCACCATATGAAACATAGTACCTCAAGAAAAAAGGGTCAAACAAATCTATTTCTAATTATAATCATTTATTGCAATGGTAGGACATTTTTTTTTTTTTTGCTTGAGAGCCAATACAAGAAAGAAAACATTTCTGGGTTATATTTTTCATGTATTATTTTAAAATTAATATAATTTATGTTTTTAGAAAAGTTCTAGGTTTACAGAAAAATTGAGCAGGTAGTACAGAGTTCCCATACACATGCCCCCATTCCCCACATAGCTTCCTAAATTATAGTATGTAGTACATTTGTAAATTAGACATCTGATAGTATGTGGTACATTTGTTACAACTGATTAAACAACACTGATACATTATTAAAAATTATAGTTTACCTTAGGGTTGACTCTTGTGGTATATATTCTATGAGTTTTGACAACTGTATAATGATATATCTCCATCATTACAGTATCATAAATAGTAGTTTAACTGCCCTAAAATTCCTCTGTGCTCCATCTATTCATCCTTCCTTTTCCCAGAACTTCTGGCAACCCAGTGTCATATAGTTGGAATCATATAATATGTAGCCTTTTCAGACTTAACATTTTTCACTTAGCAATATGAATTAAAGCTCTGCCATATATTTTTATGGTTTGATAGCTCACTTAAAAAAATCACTGAATAACATTTCATTGTCTGAACGTATGTTTCTTTATCCATTCACCTACTGAAGGACATTTTGGTTACTTCCAGTTTTTGGCAATCATGAATAAAGCTGCTATATGAATGCAATCGCTAGATCAAGTGTTGAGTTCTTGTTGCTCCTCATCCTCACTGGCATTTGGTATTGTCAGTGCTTTGGATTTTAGCCATTATAATAGATGTGTCATGATATTTCACTGTTGTTTTAATCTGCAATTTCCTAATGAAAATGATGTCAAGCATCTTTTATTTTTATTTTTTTCACGTGTCAAGCATCTTTAGACTTACTAATTTTTTTCTTTCATGGATCATGATTTTGTCATATCTAAACAGTCATTACCAAATTCAAGAGAATTTAGATTTCCTCCTATGTTATCTCCTAGGAGTTTTATAGTTTTGTATTTTACACCTAGGTCTATAATTCATTTGGAGTTAATTTGTGTGAAAGGTGTAAAGTTGCTTCTAGTTCACATTTTTGCCTGTGGATGTCCGGTTGTTCCAGTAACATTTGTTGAAAAGACTTATTTCTCCATTTAACTAGGGATTTTTGTTGCTCTTTTTTCAAACACCATTGACTATATTTGTCAGCGGTGACAAATATGTTGGATATATTTCTGGGTTCTCTGTTTTGTTTTATTGGCCCATTTGTCTGTTCTTTAGTACTGTACTGTTTTAATTATGTAGCTTTATAGTAAGTCTTCAAGTCAAGTAGTGTAGGTCCTTAGATTTTGTCCTTCTTTGTTAGCTATTTCAGGTCTTTTGCACACCCATACAAATTTTAGAATTAGTTTGTCTGTAGCCACAAAATAACTTTCTGGGATTTTGACTGGAATTACATTGAGTCAAAAATCATGCCAGGAGGAACTGACATCTTAACAATATTGTCTTCCTGTCTATGAACACAAACTCTCTCTCCATTTATTTAGATCCTCTTTGATTTCTTTCCTCAGAGTTTGTAATTTTCCTCATATATATCTTACACATATTTTGTTAGCTTTACTCCAAGTATTTTAATTTTTTGTGCCAGTGTAGATGGTATTTTGTTTTTAATTTTAAATTCCAATTGTTCGTGGCTGGTATATTGAAAGGCAATTGTATATTAACCTTGTATATTTAAATCTTTCTATAATTATTAGTTTCAGGGTTTTAAAAAATTATTTGATATTTTCTACATTGGTAATCATGTCCAGTGTGAACAAAGATAAATATTTTAACTAAATTAAATTTAAAATACAACTTATCAATATTTGTAGAATAGTGCACAAGCAGTGCTTAGAGGGAAATTTATAGCATTGAATGCATATATCAGAAAAGAAGAAAGCTTTAAAATGAACAACCCAAGTGTCCACATTAGGAAATCAGAAAAAGGAGAAATAGAGATGTAATGCAAGCAGAAAAAAAGAAATAATTTAAAAATCAGAGAAACTGAAAACAGGGAATCAATAATCAATGAAAACAATGCTGCTGTTTTGAAAAGATCAATAAAATAGATAAATCCCTAGCCAGGTTAACCAAGAAAAAAGAAAGGACACAATCTGGTAACATCAGAAATAAAAGAGGGGTCATCACTACTGATGCTATTGAAATTAAAGAGAAAAAGAAGGAGTACTAACAACTGTGTCCTCACAAATTTTATAGCTTAGATGAAATAGACCAGCTTCTTGAAAGACACAATCTACCAGAACTCACAATGGGAGATATATAGCTCTAATAGATATATAGATCTACTAGATCTATTATCAATTAAAGAAATCAAATTGATAATTAGTGACCCTGCAAAACAAAGCACAAGTCCCAGATGGTGTATTGTGGATTCTACCAAACATTTAAGGAAAAAATAATACTAGTTTTCTAAAATTTGTTCCAGAAAATAGAAACAGAGAGAACACTTACTTTTTCTAAAAGGCTAGCATTATCCTAATACCAAAAGCAGACAAAGATACTGTCAGAAAGAAAAACTACACCAATATGTCTTAGGAACACAGGTGCAAAAATCTTTGAGAAAATATTAGCAAATTGAGTCCAACAAGGAATAAAAAGAATTATAAACCATGACCAAGTAGGATTTATTCTAGGTATGCCAGGCTGTTTAAACATTCAAAAATCAGTTGATGTAATCCATCACTTTAACAGGCTAAAGCAGAAAAAAAAATGTTATCAATAGGTGGAGAAAAAGCATTTGACAAAACCCAACACATATGCATGACAAAAACTCTCAGCTAACAAAGTAGAGGGAACCTTGTTCAACTTGGTATCTACAGAAACCTTATAGCTAACATCATACATAATGGTGAGAAACTAGATGCTTTCCTGCTTTGACTGAGGACAGGACAAGGATGTCTTCTCATAGCTCTTCCACTCAGTATCATACTGGAAGTTCTAGCTAATACAGTAAGACAAGTGCTATAATATGGTTTAGCCCTTATGCTTTGTCCGCACTCAAACTCATGTTGAAATTTGATTCCTAATGTGCCAGTGTTGGGACGTGGGGCCTAGTGGGAGATGTTTGGGTCATGGGGGTGGGTCCCTTATGAATGACCTGGTTCTCACTCTTGTGAAACTGGATTAGTTGTTGTGGTGATGGATTCGTTCCCACAAGAGTGGGTTATTATAAAGCAAAGATGCCCCTTGGATTTTTGCCTCTTCGCCTGTGTGCACTTCCCCTTTGACCTTCTCTGCCATGTTATGATGCAGCATGAAAAGCCCTCACCAGAAACTGAGCAGGTGCTACCATCGTGCTTGTACTTCCTTACCTGCAAAACCATGAGCTAAAGAAACCTCTTTTCTTTATAAATTACCCAGTTTTAGGTATTCTGTTGTAGCAACATTAAACAGAGTAAGATAATAAGAGAAGCAAATAAGAAGCTATACAGATTGATAAATAAGAAAACTCTCTGGGTTGTATTTTGGAAATAAACAAGCAAACATACAAATATATGTGTGCATGCATATTTTTATAACTACAGTAATATGTATACACACATATTTATGTTTTTAAGCATATTTTAATTGTCTACCATTAAATATTTTCCTTTTTTGGCTAAGAAACTACATAACTAGTTTATTATATTTACCATAGTATCTGAATGAATGTGCATCAGAAAATATTTTTTCATTAAACAAGATACCTTTTAAAGTTGCTTTATCTTTTTTATATTAATTATAAAATATTGCTTGTACTAGTGGCACTATTGTATTCTCTATAAGGAAATATTTTCCATTGCAAATCAGAAAATGTATCAATGCTTTTAAATCAAAGAAACTTCTACATTTCCTTATTTTGAAACACAATGCTCCTTTTTAAGCAGCAGCTATAAAAGGAATTTAAGTTTCATTTGGAAAATTTCTCCTCTGCACTCACAATTTAAGTTCCAATGGATTTTATTTTACTTTGCTTCTCAGACACAGCTACAAAGTACTTATAAAATGGCCCTCCAGGTAAATTTACTTATCTTTATTTCTGTGTTAGATCCAGCTTAAAGAGAGCCAAAGGCAAGAGAACACGCTGAGGTTAATTCACTGTAGGCCTTAAACTCCTCATTTGTAATATGGAAACTCCTAAAATTATATAGAAGGCTGCCACATATGGTTAGAAAGTTAAGGGTTTCTCAATACTGACTTGATGTGTTTCACTTATGCCATCATAGAAGGTAACCAAATTTATGAAAAAATAAAAGCAAACAAATTTTTAAATAATAATTAACATATCATAACTGTTGTTCATATCAGCCTTGATTTTATAACACAGTAGGCATCTATACTGAAAGGTCTGTGTTTTAAATTGCTTTATAATAGTATTTTCTATTTAATATATACTTCTAAAAATCAAAGACATTGACTGGCAGGCTGTATTTTAAATGTCTATTTCCTATTTATTAGAAATGTTTTTATTTTCTTAAGATGAATTGTTAAATTGATAGTATCCATTAGAATCTTATAATTTTTTAGGCCTCAGGAATAATTTAACTAAATCTTTCTCACAAATAGGAATTATTTAATTAAGTCCCATAGCAGACGGTCCTCCAGCTTTGGCTGAATCCTTTCTGTTTTTGTTTTGTTTTGTTTCATTTTGTTTTTTGAGACATAGTTTTGCTCTTGTTGCCCAGGCTGGAGTGCAATGGCACGATCTCGGCTCACCACAACCTCCGCCTCCTGGGTTCAAACGATTCTCCTGCCTCAGCCTCCCAAGTAGCCGGGATTACAGACATGCACCACCATGCCTGGCTAATTTTGTATTTTTAGTAGAGATGGGGTTTATCCATGTTAGTCAGGCTGGTCTCAAACTGCCGACCTCAGGTGATCTGCTGCCTCGGCCTCCCAAAGTGCTGGGATTACAGGCGTGAGCCACCATGCCCGGCCTGGCTGAATCCTTTCTGTAAGGTACTAACTACTTTCCACTAACCCTTCTCAGACTCATTATTAGGGAGTTCTTCCTTTTATTGTCCTGAAAGTCAGCTTCACCCATTTTTCACCCATCACTACTGGTGTGGCCTTGCTTTCTTAAGCATAGAATGAAGCTATGCCTTCTACGTGTTTCTGCATGCGAAGTTCTTAAAATATTTGGACGCTTTCATTTGAAATTGGTTTATATCTCTGGAAAAAGTAGATGGTGATTATTATGTTCCTTTTTAAAAAGGGCAATATACATAAGTAGCACATTTGTAATATTTCTGCACATGTAAGGATGAAGCTTTCTTCAATGTGTATCAGATGTTACAAAGTTTCCAAAATAACCAACATGGAATGATTCTGCAGCCTCAAAAAACAGACTCCAGACTCCTGTAGAATATTGATTGGTCCTAGGAAATCAAGTTTATGTCCCAATTTACCATAAATTCCTGAATTTCTTATAAGGTATTCTAGATAGATAACACATGATATATATTATTTATATAGTATTTTACAGCACAAAGTTATAGAGGATTTACTTACACATTATCTTATTTGATCTCACTTCTCTTATCCTAATTTAGAACCACATTTAAAAGTAAATCGTTTTCAAATACCGCATGTTCTCTCTTATAAGTGGGAGCCAAACAAAGGGTAGACATGGACATAAAGATGGAAACAACAGGCATTGGGGACTCCAAGAGTCAGGAGGAAGGTGGAGGAGAGGGGTTGAAAAACCACCTGTTGGGCATTATATTCACAATTTGGGTGACGGGTTCAATGGGTGCCCAAACCCCAGCATTATGCAATAAATCCATGTAACAAGCCCACACATATACCCCCCTGAATCTATGAAAAAAATACTATTTGGAAAAAGTAGGTTATTTTCCAATGTTCCATCAGTAGAGGACAGACTGAGTAAATTATGATATACCCAAACTGTAGAGTACTACACAGAAATAAGGAAAACCCCTATGTACTGAAAAATCTACAGTGACTTCCAGAGTATTGTAAGTGAAAAGAGCAAGATATGGAACAACACTGATGGTATACTACCTTTCGTATAAGGTACAGGACATGAAAATATGTGGTTATTCACTCATATTTTCAAAGTAAAACAAAGTAAAAAAAATAATGAAAACAGTTACCCATGGAACAAGGAAGGAAACAGGGTAGAGAGAGGAAGATGGGGTAGAATCAACACTTTTTTGAATGTTCCCTGTTATATAGTTGTGATGTTCTTATGTAAACATGTTATATAATTTAAAAACAAAAAAATTAATAAAAGTTATTCCTAAAAATTAATATAATCAAAAACAAAGACACTTAACTGTCAGACTGCTGGCATAGCCACACAGAGAAAATAATCTCTCCCCTTTTAAAAACTACTTTATATGAAGCTTAAAAAGAATTACAAAGAAATGTTAAACTGCATTCAATAGTGATTTTATTGGTGGCATTATTATGGGTATATGATAGGAAAAGGAAGAAGTAGGTAAATATTTACCCTAAAGTAATTAGGAATGAAGATTTTTCAGTATACGAGAAAAGAGAAGTATAAAAAATAAGAATAAGTTCTATAATCTTAAATTTGAACTGGAAATATAATTATGAACTGAAGATTTTTTCTTATGAAAATACATATTTCCCAACTCAATCCCCTGGAAAAAAAACTAGAAGCAATAATAACTATCATCTAGGCTATGTTATCTAAATATCCCTTTTCACTGAAAAGAACCAGGACTTCTGAGAGAAATGGTAGATTCCAGTTCTGGTGCAGGAAATATACAAGATGAGCCTGGGAAATCCCATCATGGCTGAAAGTTACTGAAGACTATGAGAGTCATGTCAAAAAACACAGGCCAACTTAATCGGTCTTGTCAAGGTTGAGGAAAATTTGAGCATTCAAATAATAATGACTGAAATTGATTAGAGTACATCAAATATTATATAAACAAACTCATGAGCTCAAAATGATACTCTGCATCTGGAAACAAACATATTAGTCACCAGGGAAAGTTGCAGGGGCACTAACTCAAGACTGAAAAATGTGTAAATATAAGGGAAGAATCATACATTTGTTTTACCTTTCCTGTAAGTACTGTACTCACCTATAAGTGGGAGCTTATAAAATTAGTACATTGTTTCTTCCAACTATATTCCCCTGGTACTGAATTTTCCAGTTATTATTCATTACCTTTTATTATACTGCTTTTGTGTCATCTCACTTCTCTGTGGATAGTGACAGCATAAGAAATAATTTGAAGAGAAGAAAAGAAAAAAAAATACTATAAGACTAATAGAAAACAACAAAATGGCAATAGTAAATCTTCTATCAATAATGACCTTAAATATAAATGGACTAAACTCAATCAAAGGACATAGAATGGCTGAATGGATTAAAAAAAGAGGATCCAACTACAATGTATCTACAAGATACTCCCTTTAGATTTAAGGACATACATAGGCTGAATTAAGGGATGGGAAAATATTCCATGCTAAAATGGCAACTAAAAGAGAGCAAGAATAGTTATAGTTATATCAGATAAAGTAGACTTTAAGTAAAAAACTGTCATGAGAGACAAGGATATTATATAGTGATAAAAGGGTCAATCCACTAGGAAGAGATAACAAATAAAAGGATCAATACACTATGAAGATATAACAATCACAAATATATATGCAGCCAACATCAGAGCACCTAAATATATAAAACAAACATTGATAGAACCAAAGAGAGAAACGGCAATACAATGATAGCAGGAGACTTCAATACCTCATTTCAATAATAGAATATTGACATAGATGATCAATAAGGAAACAGAGGGCTCGAACAACATTATAGACCAAATGGATCTAACAGACATATACAGAACATTGTACCCAACAGCAGCAGGCTACATAGTCTTTTCAAGCACATCTGGAACTTTCTCCAGGATAGATCACATTTTAGGCCACAAAACAAGCCTTAACAAATTTAACAAGTATTATTACTGACCATAATGGGGTGAAACTAGATAAATAGCAGAAGGAAAACTGGAATATTCACATTTACAAGTATAAAGAAATTAAACAGCACAATCTTGAACAATCATTGGGTCAAAGTAGAAATAAAAAAGGAAATTAAGAACAATTTGAGACAAAAATGAAAACATAATATACCAGAATTAATGGAATATAGCAAAAGCAGTACGAAGAGGGAAATTTATTGTGATAAATGTTTATGTTTAAAAAAGAATAAAGATTCTCAAATAAATGACCTAACTTTATACCTCGAGGAGATAGAAAAGAACAAACTAAGCCTAAAATTAGCAGAAGAAAGGAAAAACAAAGATTAAAGCAGAAATAAAATAGAAAATAGAAAAACAATAGAAAAAAATCAGTGAAACTAAGAATTAGTTTTTTGAAAAGCCAAACTTGACAAACTCTTAGCTAAACTAATTATGAAAAATGGAGAAGACTCAAATAAAATAAAAAATGAAAGAGGAAACTTTATAGCTGATACTGCAGAAATAAAAAGAATCATAAGAGACTATTATGAACAGTTGTATAACAACAATCTAAATAATCTGCATGAAACAGATAAACTCCTAGAAACATACAAATTACCAAGACTAAATTTTGGATGAATAGAAAGTTTGAACAGGCCTATAACTATTATGGAGATTTAATGAGTAATTGAAAATCTCCCAACAAAGAAAGCCCAGGATTAGATGGCTTCATTGGTGAATTCTATCCAACGTTTAAAGAATAATTAATGCCAATCATTCTCAAACTCAAATAGAAGAGGAGCAAACTTTCAATTCATTTTAGGAGACTCACATTAACCTGATACCAAAGATCTAGACAAAGATACCACAAGAAAAGGAAGCCACAGGCTAATATCCTTCATGAACATAGATACAAAAATTCTCAAGAAAATACTAGAAAACTAAATGTAAAAACACATTAAAAAGATTGTCCACCATGACTAGGTGGGATTTATCCCTGGGATGCAAGGATGGTTCAATATATGCAAATCAATTAATGTGATAAGCCATACAAACAGAATAAAGGATAAAAATCCATGATTCAATAGAGAAAGAGCACTTGACAAAATTCAATATCCTTTCCTCAACAAACTTAGAAGGAAAGCACTTCAACATAATATAGGCCATATATGAAAAGCCCACAGCTAATAACATACTTAATGGTAAAAAACTGAAGGCTTTTACCCTAAGATCAGGAACAAGGCAAGGATGCTCACCTTGCCACTTCTATTCAACATAATACTGGAAGTCCAAGCCAGAGCAATTAGGCAAAAGAACAAATGAAAAGGCATGTAAACTGGAAATGAAGGAGTAAAATTGTCCCTGTTTCTAGAGGACATAATCTTATATATGTATATAGAAAACCCTATGGACTCCATTAAAAAAAAAACTGCGAGAACTAATAAATAAACTCACAAAGTTACAGGTTACAAAATCTGCATACAAAAATCCATTGTGTTTCTATATACTAATAATGAGCTATCTGAAAAGGTGATTGGGAAAATATCCCATTTACAATAGCACCAGAAAGAATAAAATAGGAATAAACCTAACTAAGACTTGTATAATGAAAACTATAAAACATTGATAAAAGAAATTAAAGAAGACTGAAATAAATGGAAAGACATCCCCTGTTGGTGGATCAGAAGACTTAATATTGTTAATATTGTTAAAATGCCCATACTACTCAAAGTGATCTACACATTCAATACAAACACTATCAAAATCCCAATGGTACCTTTTACAAAAAATAGGAAAAACAGTTCTGTGATTCATATGGAATCACCAAAGACCATGAATAGCCAAATCAAATCAATCCTGAGAAAAAAAAACAAAGCTGGAGTCATCACTTTCTCTGATTTCAAATTAATATTACAAAGCTACAGTAATCAAATGAGTATGACACTGACAAAGAGAGAGCGACATCTATACTTACAGGATAGAATACAGGGCCCCAAAATAAGTCCACACATATATGACCAAATAATCTTCAATAAGGGTGCTAAGGATACACAATGGGAAAAGAATACTATCTTCAACAAATAATGCTGGGAAACTGGATATCCACATGCAAAAGAATAAAATTGGTTACTGTACAAAAAAAAAATCAACTCAAAATGGGCTAAACACTTAAACATAAGACCTGAAACTACAAAACTTCCAGAAACGTAGGGGAAAAGCTCCATGGCACTGATCTCTGCAAAGATTTCATAGATACAACACCACAAGCATAAGCAACAAACCCAAAAATAAACACATGGACTACATCAAACTAAAAAGCTTCTGTACAACCAAGGGAACAATAGAGTGAAAAAACGGCCTACAGAATGGAAAAAAATATGCGCAAACTATACATCTGATAAGGGGTAGTCTCCAAAATATATAAGGAATTCCTTCAACTTAATAGCAAAAACCCCTATAACCTGATTTTTTTATAAAATGGGCTAAGTACTTGAATAGATATTTCTACAGTAAGACACACTGGTCAACAGGTATGTGACAAAGTGCTCAACAACGTTTATCAGGGAAATGCAAATTAAAATACAATGAGATATCACCTCTTGCCTGTCAGGATGGCTGTCATCAAAAAAATCAAAAGACAAGTGTTAGGGAGCATGTGGAGAAATAGAAACCCTTGTACACTGTGGTGGGAATATAAAACAGTGCAGCTGCTACTGAAAACAGCACAGAGGTTCCTCAGAAACTCTAAAAATAGAACTGCCATATGATCCAGCAGTCTTCTGGGTATTTATCCAAAAGAACTGAAATCTAGACATTAGCACTCCCGTTTTTATTGCAGCACTATTCACAATAGCCAATATGTAGAAACAACCTAAATATCTTTTGACAAATGAATGGATAAAGAAAATGCATATCCATACAGTGGCTTCCTATTCAGCTTTAAAAAAGAAGGAAATTCTGCAATATGTTAACAACATGGATAAACAGCGAGGACATTACAGTAAGTGAAATAAGCCAATCACAGAAAGACAAATACTGCATGATTTCACTTTTATGAAGTATCTAAAATGTCAAATTCATAAAATAAAAGTCAAATGGTGGTTTCTAGAGGGTTGTGGGGGAATGGGACTTTCTAATTAAAGGGCAAAATATTTCAGTTAAGCAAGATGAATAAACTCTAGAGATCTGCTCTACAATATTGTATCAAAAATAATAAAATATTGTACAGTAAGTAAGATGGTAAATTTCATACTAAGTGTTCTTACCACAATAAAATAAAAAATGAAGAGGTAACATCGACTCCAATGCTGGAAGAAGAAAAGCCACGAAACATATTCTTATCATACTGTCTAGCAACCATGCTCCTTGATATCTACTCAAAGAAGTCAAAGACTTATGTCTACACAAAAACCTGCACATGGATGTATATAGCAACTTTATTTATAATTGGCAAAACTTGGAGGCAACCAAGATGTCCTTCAGTAGGTAAACTGATATATGAACTGTGTTCATTAAGACAATGGAATATTACTGAGTGCAAAAAATAAATGAGCTATTAAGCCATGAAAAGAGATGGAAGAAACTTAAATGCGTATTACTAAGTGAAAGAAGCCAGTGTGAAAAGGCCACATACTGTGTGCTCCTACCTATATGCCATTCTGGAAAAGGCAAAACTATGGAGACCGTGTAAAATATCTGGTTTCCAGGGGTTAGTAGGGAGAGACGGTTGAATAGGTGGGTTCTTAGGGTGAATCCATACAGTGAAAATACTCTGTATCATACTATAATAGTGAATACATATATTATACTTTTGTCTAAACCTGCAGAATTAACACCAAAAGTGAAGCCTAACATATACAGTGGACTTTGGATGATAAAGATGTGTCAGTGTACACTCATGAACTGTAAACAAGTACCACTCTCATAGGGGATATATGGGAACTCTCTGTACTTCCCATTCCATTTTACTGTGAATCTGAAACTGCTCTAAAAAACTAAAAAAGTATATTAAAAAGAAAGAGAAAAACAAAAACAATAACCAAACAAAAATCAATTTCATATGTCTTTCACACCTAGTACGCTGTACACAGTAATGTTCATGTTACTTGATAAAAATAATAAATGAAGTCTTAATGAGGTCTGGCCAAAATAATGGGCATGGGAGAAATTTTCCACCACTTATAGTTGGGATTTTCAGTTGAGAATTGACAATAACATGCTGGTATAATTATGAAGCACATAGTAAAGCAGCACAACAAATTGCATTACTTCAGTAGCCTTGAGTTACCTAGACTCTAGATCCAATGTAATGTGTATCACAGGAGTGTCTGAATCCTCAAAGACTTTTTCCAGTGTTATATGTCTTTCCATTTCTTCTAATTCTTTCAGGCACCGATAATACTAGGGAAAAATAAATACATGAGCTCATTACAAAATAACTTTATTTCCTAATTAAACTATTTGAGTATTTATAGACACCTGGGACAACTGTTACTGGGAAATTAAGTGCCAAACCCCCAACAACACTGTTGGGACATTAAAAGGCAAACACCGCATAGGCCCATAGTCAGCTTATGGTATCTGATAGGCTGGAGTCTGATGCATTACCAAATGCACTTTGCTTACCTTAGTCCGGTCGGGATCACAATAGTCCAAGAGAGAATCACAAAAATGATATCCCATTGATTCCAGGTCTTTTGTGCTGAAATGAGTGCCTCGTTTATTACCTAAAACATCAATAGGTTTATCCACCCTTGAGGGTAAGTTAATAATTTTTCTTAGCAGGTACATTGCAAAACAGTATAAACAAAAGATTGATATGATTCCATATCCTGTTCTTTAGATTTTCTTCTCCAGGGCAGGTTATTTAACAGCTCATTGCTTTCCCTTGTCCCTTTTCCACCATCTGGACCAAAGCTGATTTAACACACATTAGTATATGTTGTAAAGGCAGAAAAAAATTCAGTAAGACAGTTCTAGAATATTTGGTTGCCAGTTAGAAATGGTGGTAATAATCACTTTGAGAAAAACTCGTGTAAAGATTTTATGAGAAAATATTTTCATCATCACAAATAATGTTATATCAATTTCAAAGTGCTTTAAAAACTAGCTGGAAAGTACATATGTGGATTTCTAGAACTTTCCTTTGATACATTTTTCTGATAATGTGACTATTATTTTAATATGGAGTATTCTAACCATGTTAGGATATGCTAGATGTAACTAAAAGATTTCTTAAATGGGACTACAAAGCACACTTTACGTTTTTGTTCAGGGAACCAAGTGCTTTCATTTAAACATATATTGACTCCCAAAAGTCCATTTTGCCTTGCAAATAGCAAATCCAATAAAAAATATTAAAAATCTGTAGATACCTCCTTAAAAATAACAAGCATTTAAAGATTACCATATGAAACAACCAATTAGAGTATTCTATTTATATGCTTAAATCTTCCTTTCTAAACAAAGGGAAATTAGGAAATAGAGATACCATATTGTGGGAGTTTATTCATCCTGTTTATAGAATTGATTAAATATTAGTATTATTTAAATAGGAAGAAAGTGCTATTGTCTGTACTATAACATTTACATTAAATTATGTATATTTGGTTTAAAGCTTTGAGAGCTGTGAATGAGAACCCTTGATCTTACCCAGAGTAGATCCACAAAAGGTGGCCTCCATGGTAAAGCTGTTCCTGATTCCCATTTTCCACATGACCACTCTTCCTGTTCCTTCTTTGCTCTTTTGAACATTAAACTTGCAAGCTGAGAATGAAAACTGAAAAGAAGCAAATAGAAATGAGACTTGTTCTGGTACTTATATCTTTTTTGGAAAGTAGTATTAAAAATGAAAGTGGTTATGCAAAGTCTATAATTCTCACTAAAGCTTCAGGAGCTACTTTTCACTTTCTGACCAGTGGAAATATCTCATTTTAAGGATGATATGTTCACATGTCTGAGAACTATAGATTCTAATTTCTGCAATAAAATTTACTATTTTTATAGAAAGATATGTATATATCTTTATGTAACATATATTCAAAATCAGTTCCTTTTTAATTTTTGCAGGTACATAGTAGGTTTATATATATAGGGTGTACATGATATATTTTGATAGAGGTATGCAGTGCGTAATAATCACATTGGGTAAATGGGGTATCTATCACCTCAAGCATTTATCCTTTGTGTTACAAACAATCCAATTATACTCTTAGTTTTTAAAAATGTATAATTAAATTATTATTGACTATAGTCACTCTCTTGTGCTATCAAATACTAGTTCTTATTAATTTTATTTTTTGTACCCATTAGCCATCCCCACTTCTGCCCTCCCCCATTACCTTTCCTAGCTTATAGTAACCATCCTTCTACTCTTTGTCTCTACAAGTTCAATTGTTTTAATTTTCAGCTCCCACAAATAAGTGAGAACATGCAAAGTTTGTCTTTCTGTCTCTAGCTTATTTCACTTAACACAGTGATCTCCAGTTCCATCCATGTTGTTGCAAACGACAGAATCTCATTCTTTTTTATGCCTGAATAGTACCCATTCTGTATATGTACCACATTTTCTTTATCCATTCATCTGCTAATGGAAACTTAGGTTGCTTCCAAAAGTTGACTAATTCTTGATGCTGTTGGGATAAAATTTTATACTTTTAAAAAAGTTATAGGAAGGGATTCAATCTTCATTCATGTTAGGAATGAAGATTAGTGTTGGAGATGTTCAAAAATAAAGATTCTTTATCTTCATATGAAAGATCATTTGAAATTATGTCCTGAAAGATTGTCTACAAAGAAAGTTGTGAGGTGCAATTTTATTTTTTCAGTAACATACAATAAAATTGACTTTTTGTGTTTCATTCTATACATCTTTTTGTTTTGGTTTTCGAGACAGGGTCTCTCTCTGTCACCCAGGCTGGAGTGCAGTGGTGCTATCATAGCTCACTGTAGCCTCAAACTCCTGGGCTCAAAGCTATCCTCCTATCTCAGTCTCCTAAACAGCTGAGACCACAAGCACTTACCACCACATGTAGCTAGTTTTGTATTTTTTTCACAGAAATGGGGTCTTGCTATGTTGCCCAGGCTGGTCTCAAATTCCTGGCCTCATGCGGTCCTCCTGCCTTGGTCTTCCAAAGTGCTGGGATTACAGGTATGGGCCACTGTGCTCAACCTCATTTTATGAATTGTAACACATATATAGATTCCTGTAACCACCATCACACTCAAGATACAGAACAGTTCTATTACCCTAATAGGTTAACACCCTCCTGCCACCTCTAACCCCTGGCCACCATTGATTTGCTGTCACTATAGATTTGCTTTTTCAAGACTGCTGTATAAATGGAATCATATAGAATGTAATCTTTTGAGACTAGCTTCTTTCATTTAGCCTAATACTTTTGAGATTTATCCAAGTTGTTGCATGTATGAATATTCCTTCCGTTTTATTGCCAAGTACTATTCCATTGTATGGGTGTACTAAAATGTATATCCATTTACCAGTTAAAGGACATTTTGGGTTGTTTCCAGCTTTTGGCAATTATGATAGAGTTGTTATAAATGTGTGTACAGGTTTATATATGAATGTACATTTTCATTTCTCTAGGGTAAATATCTAGGAATGGGATTGCTGGATGATATACGTGTACAATTTTCTTTATAAGAAATTGACAAACTACTTTTCAAAGTGATATACCATTTTGCATCTCCAACAAAAATGTACAGTATGAGAGATCCAGTTATTCCAAATTCTTATTAGAACTTGGGATTGTCAGTATTTTTATTTTAGCAATACTAACAGGTATGTAACTGTATCTCCTCAGTTACTTTGCAGTTCCCTGAGGGCTACTGATGTCAAACACCTTTTCATGTGCTTATTTGCCTTCACATATCATTTTTGGAAATGTGTGTATTTAAGATTATTTGGTTGGTTGTTTTATTACTACTGAGTGATTCTGGATAAAAGTTCTTTGTGAGATATGTGATTGAAAATAATTTCTCCTATCTGGAGCTTATCTTTGTATTTGCTTAATAGGATCTTTCAGAGAGCAAAAGGATGATGTCCAACTTATCAATTCATTACAATCCAATGGATAATGCTTTTGGTATTTTCTAAGGAAGGTTTGTCTAATTCCATGTCATAAAAATTTTCTTCTATATTTTCTTCTAAAGATTTTACAGTTTTACATTTAAGGTTTGAGGGTTAGGTGAAAGTTTTTTGTTTTTTATATGGATGTTCAATTGTTTCAACACTTATTTATTGAAAGGTTTCTTTCTCCATTAAATTTCCTGTGTACCTTTGTCAAAAGGCTGTATGTATGTGGGTCTATTACTAGATTTACTATTCTGTACCACTGCTCTTGGTGTTTACACAGTTCCTATTAACATACTATTTTTATTACTGTAGTTTTATACTGTCGTAAAATTTGATAGTGTGATTCCTTCAACTTCATTTTTTAAAAGTGTTTTGCCTATTCTAGTTCCTTTGTATTTCCTTATCCATCTTAGAATCAGCCTGTTTATATCTATAAACAATTATGCTGTGATTTTTGTCTGGAACTCTGTTAAATCTACAGATCAACTTGGGGAGTTGATATCTTACTATGTTTAGTCTTCCAATCCATAATACAACACATGTCTCCATTTCTTTGGGCCTTTGATTTATTTCATCAGCATTTTTAAGGTTTCAGCGTATAGAATCTATACATTTTGTTAGATTTATAACTAAGTATTTATTTTGAAGCTATGATAAAAATGGTATTGTTTTTAACTTTGGTTTCCAATGTTTTCATTGTGAGTATACAGAAATGCAATTGTTTTTTGTGGGTTGATTTTGTATCTTATGACCTTGCTTAAACTCCCTTGTTAGTTCTAGTTTTTTTTTTTTTTTTTTTTTTTTTTGAGACGGAGTCTCGCTCTGTTGCCCAAGCTGGAGTGCAGTGGCCGGATCTCAGCTCACTGCAAGCTCCGCCGCCCAAGTTTACGCCATTCTCCAGCCTCAGCCTCCCGAGTAGCTGGGACTACAGGCGCCTGCCACCTCGCCCAGCTAGTTTTTTGTATTTTTTAGTAGAGACGGGGTTTCACCGTGTTAGCCAGGATGGTCTTGATCTCCTGACCTCGTGATCCGCCCGTCTCGGCCTCCCAAAGTGCTGGGATTACAGGCTTGAGCCACCGCGCCCGGCCTAGTTCTAGTTTTGTGTGTGTGTGTGGGTGGCTGGGTGGGTGGGTGTGGGTGTGGCGTGTGTGTGTGTGTGTGTGTGTGTGTGTGTGGATCACTTTGGATTTTCTGTGTAGATAATTGTGCCACCATCATTACTTCTTTCCAATCTGTCTGCCTTCTCCTTTCTTTTGCCTTTTTGAACTGGTTAGAACCTCCAGTACAACGCCGCATGAATTGAGGAAGAGTGGACTTTCTTGTCTTCTTCCTGACCTTGGGCAGAAAACATTCAGTCTTTCATCAACTGTGTTGTTAGCTGTAGAGTTTTTTGTAGATGTCCTTTATCAGGTTAAGGAAGTACACTTTAATTCCTTATTTGCTGAAAGTTTTTTTTTTTTTTTCATAACTAGATGCTGAATTGTGTTAAAAACCTTTTTGTATCAATTGATGAGATCACACAGTTTTTCTTCTTTCAACTGTTAACATAGTGGATTACAGTGATTAATTTTCAAATATGAAGCCAGCCTTATATTTTGGGATAAACCCCATCTGGTCATGGTATATTAGTCTTTTTATATATTGCTGGATTTAATATGCTAATATTTTGGTGAGGATTTTTGCATCTATGTTCATGAGGGATATTAGTCTGTAGTTTTCTTTTCCTGTACTATCTTTGTCTTGTGTTGGTATGGTAATCCTGGGAAAGACTGCCTTTACATTTTTGGTAGAATGCTTCAGTGAATCCAACTGGATCTGGATATTTGTTTTCTGGAGTTTCTTTTTGGAATGCTTTTCAGGACTATTCAGATTATTTCACCTTGGGTGCGTTTTGGTAGTTTGTAGTCTTCAAGGAATGGGTTCATTTCATCTAAGTTGTTAAATTTATGTGCACAGAATTGAATTTCCCCTTATTGTCCTTTTAATGCCTGCAGAGTCTGTAGTGATACCTCTCTTTCATTCTTGATATTGGTAAGTTGTGCCATCATTGCCTCCCCTTCCTCCTCTGTCTCTTCCTCCTACTTTCTCATCAATCTTGGTAAAGTTTTATCAGTTTTACCAATCTTTTCCAAGCACAAATGTTGCTTAATTGATTTTTTTCATTGTTTCTCATTTTCCAATTTCATTGACCTGCTCATCTTTATTATCTGCTTCCTTCTGCTTGGTTTATTTTATTTTTCTTTTTCTATTCTTAATGTGGAAACTTAGTTTACTAATTCAAGGTCTTTGTTCTTTTCTTTTTTCTTTTTTGAGGTGGAGTCTCACTCTGTTGCCCAGGCTGAAGTGCAGTGATATGACCTTGGCTCACGACAACCTCTGCCTCCTGGGCTCAAACAGTTCTCCTGCCTCAGCCTCCCAAGTAGCTGGGATTACAGGTGCACACCACCATGCTTGGCTAATTTTTGTATTTTTAGTAGAGATGAGGTTTTACCATGTTGGCCAAGTTGGTCTTGAACCCCTGACCTCAAGTGATCTGCCCACCTTGGCCTCTCAAAGTGCTGCCCACCTTGGCCTCTCTCAATTACAGGCATGAGCCACTGTACCCAGCCTATTCGTTTCTAATATAAGCATTTCTTGCTGTACATTTTCTTCTAAGTGCTACTATTTAGCTGAATTTCACAAAATTTCATGTTACATATTTTCATTTTCTTTCAGGTCAAACTATATTCTAATGTTCCTTAAGAGTTCCTCTTGGGCCTAAGGATTATTTAGAAATGTGGTTTAATATCTACATGTTTGTAGATTTTCCTCTTTTATTGATTTATTCTAATTCCATTATGCTTAAAAACATACTTGTATGATATTAATTATTTTAAATTTGTTAGTAGTTGTTTTAAACCAGAATGCGATTTACGTTGGTGCTGTTCCATGTGCATTTGAATATAATGTGTATTCTGCTGTTTAATAGAGTGTATTATAAATGTCAAATCCAGTGGGTTGATCCTTGCCTAGTGTCTATCTACCAGTTCCAGATTAATGTAAGAAGTATTTAAAATCTCCAACTATAATTGTGGATTTGCACAAAAAGATTCTTTTTTTTTTTTTTTGAGACAGCCTCGCTCTGTAGCCCAGGCTGGAGTGCAGCGGCGCCATCTTGGCTCACTGCAAACTCCGCCTCCTGGGTTCACACCATTCTCCTGCCTCAGCCTCCTGAGTAGCTGGGACTACAGGTGCCCGCCATGAAGCTCAGCTAATTTTTTGTATTTTTAGTAGAGACGGGGTTTCACCATGTTAGCCAGGATGGTCTCGATCTCCTGACCTCGTGTTCTGCCTGCCTCAGCCTCCCAAAGTGCTGGGATTACAGGCGTGAGCCACCGTGCCCGGCCCAAAAATATTTTCATAAGAAACATTTAACAGAAAACCTAGAAATAAAGGCCTCTATGTTTTAAGCAACCTTTAGATGATGTGGAAGACCTGTTTAAACTGCAGAATGGTGGTTTGAGTTGTTCAAGAAATTGGTCCATTTCATCTAAGGCACAACAGGTTAGAGATCTAAAACCCTAAGGAGAATGTCAATAGACAAACATTAAAATATCTTAGTAACACAGAATTATTTTATAGGAGTAATGAACTATACCTAAGAGTATTGACAGTATACATTTACATAGGAATAGCTTCAGCTATGGGGTTGGGTTTTCCCGTCATTCTTTCTGACGAAATGAATCCTCTTTGGGGAACAAGCCTGTTCTTTCTTTAAATAGCTATTTTTATCAGATTATCCTGTCCTTTATATGTCTTTGGGCCCCAATTATCCCCAAAAGACAATTAGTTCTTCTCAGTAAGTCCTTTATAATTGAATTGGTTGGTTGGGAACTTAAGGGAAAGTCTGCAGGAATTTTCTTGGATCTTTTCCCTAAAGAATGATTAAAATATAATTTTCACATGTTGGTAAATCAGTCTCCAATATTTCCATAGTTTGTGAAAATAATAATATACTTTATTCTTTTCTCATTCTAATTTCTATATAGTTTTAAAATATTGATTATTGGATTAAGTTTTTTCCTGGCAAAATTCTAATAAATACTTTGAAGAAACTGTTACACATTTCTTAAGAATACAGTGTTTAATCTGTATAATTTAGGCACTCAATGACTATTAAAACAATAAACAAGACCCTAAAATTAACTGATAAAGATGACTAATAGAGGAAGCTTTCAAAAGGTAAAAGAGCAGTGGTATTATGGTGGTAGGTTTGGGGCATTTTTGCCTTTTTCCCCCATATTTTCAAATTATTGCTCACTAAGTAGTTCTATGTAGTTGCTTTCTTATTGTCAGTTGTATAAACTGGTCAAACTAACTAAATAACAAAAGCAGTTTGGAACAGTATTATCCATGTGGACCATTCTGCTATCCGACATGGGCAACATTTGGTAAAGGAAGAGTTAATACCTTAAAAGGTGCTTACTTTATCTGGACAATTTTTGCTTAGCATAAGTGGGAAGATTCGTTGCTGTAAGTATAATGTCTTAGATCTGTCACTACCATCACAGCCATACATGAAGATGTTCTCTTTCCTACTATGGCCATGAAGATCACAGTATAAAATAACCTCTCGTTTCTCCATCAGTCTGCCAGGAAGAAAGACAAGTTACTAACTTTTATCTCTGCATTTTTCTTCTATTGGTACAACTATGGATTTATACGTGTAATATCCAAATAAATACAATTTCTTATATCCTAGCTTTCTCTTATCTATATCACATATTATTAATATACAATTTTTAAAATCTACAATAATTTATTAACTATATAAAGATCTGAATGCAGGCCAAGTGCAGTTGCTCATGCCTGTAATCCTGATGCTTTTGGAGACCAATGCAGGCGAATTGCCTGAGGTCAGGGGTTCGAGACCTGCCTGGACAATGTGGCGAAACCCCCTTTCTACTAAAAATACAAAAATTAGCTGAGTGTGGCGGCACATGCCTGTAATCCCAGCTACTCTACAGGCTGAGGCAGGAGAATTGCTTGAACCCAGGAGGTGGAGGTTGCAGTGAGCCGAGACAACCTTACTGCACTCCAGCCTGGGCAACAGAGTGAGACTCCGTCTAAAAAAAAAAAAAAAAGTCTGAATGCAGTAGCTTTCCATTATAAGGACAAAATTTACCTTACTCCCAAGACTTTCTTCAACAAGATCTCTCTGCTTTATTTCACATATTTTCTTTCTGACTGTAATACCTTCTTTATCTTTGTAAATGTAAATACTACCTGCCATCTTTCAGTACTGACCTCATGTCTCACTTCCTTTCAATTTGTCAAGGCCACAGAGCTTTCTCTTTTTGAACTTCGGTACCACTTAAAGATATTGGTACTGTTTGCTTGGCCCTTGTCTAGAAAAGTTTTTATATTTTTCATATTCAAGCTTGTTAAGAATGGGGAATGCTTCAAATCATCTAGAACAGTACTATGCACATAATAAGCACCTAAATATTTGTTAAAAATTGAGTGCTTGATGACTTGGTGCTGAAGCCAATTAATATTTAACCCTTGAGTAGTGTGGTGATTAAGTTATTATCTTGAGAAAAATGGTACCAAAGTTTGAATTGACTTTTTCTGATAAATTTCTAACAAATATCTGAAAAAATATATTACACATTCCTGAAGAGCACAACCTTTGGTCTATATAATTTAACACTCAATATAAAAATAACAAAACAAAAAATAAGTCCCTCAAACTGATTGATAAAATGACTAATATTAATAGAAGAGGCTTTCAAAAGTAAGAAAGTATGGTGTTAAAGTGGTAGGATTATTACTTAACTAATCAAAATTACATATACTATTTGCTGTATCTGGAAGGATAAACATCAAAATGTTAGCAATAGTATTTATAATATTATTAAATACAGTACATTTATAACAAAAATATTAAAACCTAAAATATAAACATTCAAAGCATTTTGCTTCTATTAGAAACCATACTGCTTTAAACTATAGTGAAATTACAAACTAAAATGTATTATGTGTTAATTTATTACCCTTTTCTCATTTGCTGCCTAATAAGTTCTCATCAATAACAGAAGATTGATATAAAGCCACTAAATGATAGTTACAAGTTTTTAGAAAACTAACTAGATTATAAGGCATGAATATCAAGTTAAGTTCTTAAATATGAAACATGCTGCACATTTTTAAGCCACAAATTCTTCAGTCTTTCATTTTCTTATAAGAAAGTCAAAAGGAACTCTACTTCTAACAAATTAATTTCCAAAGAGATGGTATTACTTCTGAAGTGAAACAGGATATTAGGGTCTCTCATCTTACATTAATTTAAATAACTTTAGAAACAGTTTGGATTTTCTTTTTACCCATAGGTAAACAGAAATACTTAGTATAAGATTTTATCCATAGGTATCTTTATGGGTAAAAAGATATTCTACTTATACTAAGTATTTTACATAAAAATCTACTCTCTCTTATTCTAATATGCTTTAAATATACTTAATCTTATATATATTTATAGCTGCTCACCTTTCCACACATATGTGACTGACTTATCCTACTTACCTGCGTACGATTAACTGGATTAAGATATTTCTCTTTCTTCGAAGTCTTTTAGAAACTTGCTGAATAGACTTCTGCCTTAACCTTCTTACAAGACAATCAGAGACTAACTGATATTTAAAAGAGTTTCCAAAGAGAGACGCCAAAGGGCAGTGACCTGTAATCCATCATGTCTCAGACCAGAGACCCTTAATCTCAGACAGCATTAAGCAGACGTTATAGATATTCTATTAGACATATCATCAGCTCCCTTTATATGTATATATTTCATGTATATAATATATATATATTTATAAAAAATATAAAATTATTTTAAACATCAGTGCTACCATTATCTTTAGCAAGAAGCCAAATTTGGTATATGAAAGCTGATTAGTTTCATCGAGTCATCGAAACATTCTAGAATCTGTTTCATTATTTAAGGGGAGGTTAGTGAATCCAGTGGCATAATGCCAGAAGGGTATAGAATTACAGTTGTGAATAACGGGGAAAAAATAAAGTAGTTATATAGTAGTTAGACTATCTTGAGAAGTTACAGTAAAACGAATGAGATTGTGGGAGCAAAATTCTTACTACTAAGTTCACTAAATAAGCAGAGAGGTAATTTGAGGCTTATTTTACCTATGAACCATGTTCCGGGTATACCATACAGAAGGAAAAGATTCCTTCAGGAGAGACGTATAATTACGGTTTAAATCCCGTCCAGCTAAGGAACAGCGATAATTTCCCACAATCACACCATCTGGATTCAGCATGGGTACCACCTTGAAGACAAAAGTGTCCCGAAGCAACTGTGCATCACTTGAGTTTCCTAAAATATAATCTAGGAAGCCTTTCATGATCCAAGAGCTGTTGGTTTCCCCTGGATGGACCCTTGCAGTCAGAATCACAGCCTTCCGCTTTCTTGAGTCAGAGTTCTTCAAGGGGGTAGTGATTGTTAAAATATACACCATGTTCCTAGCAAGCGTGTGGCACAAAACACGTATTTTACAAAACTTTGACCGTACTGGATCATTATTGATGCCAGAAAGGTATTCTTGCAGGTTGGTGTAAGTGTATGGATAGCAATGAGCAAAGTAGCAGGTATCTTTGTTGTGTGGAAATTGAAATGTCCATGTAAGAGAGAAAAAATGGCGCCCATCTTGGCCTGGGTTGTTCCTGTAATACTTGATTTGGTCTCCTATTCTCTGCCAGCCAATATGATGAGCCTTGGCCTCTTTTTCAGAATAGAACAGTGGGCGCATACCCCGACTGTAAAGACTAGCAGGTTTGGTGAAGTTGACAATAGTGAATCTGTAGACTATTCCTGCTCGCATATTAGTGACTTGGAAATAGTACCACTGGGTGTGTTTATTTGTGAAGAGGTCAGGGCGTACAGTCAGTTGGTATTCATATTCTGCCCTAATACACAAGAAAGAAAGGGAAAAAAGCACGTAAGAATGTAAAAATGACATTTTATAAAAAACGAATGTAAAATTTTGAGTTAAATAAGGAAAATTATTTTATTTTTACTCATTCACAGAAAGCTTTGTTAGGAAACAATGTAAAAGATAAAAGTTTTGAAATTTTCCCTTTTATTGGATGAGAAACTGCTTCTATGCTAATTCTAAATCCTTTGTATTCCTTGGTAATTCAAGAGAGCACATAAAAACACAGGTGTTTGATAAAAGTTTATATATTTCAACCTAATTATATTTTCTATATAAGAAATGATTAAAGAGTTACCAAAACTGAAGCAAAGTCCAACATTTCTTTTTTCACTTCAGACATATGTATCTATTACAGTCTAAAACTAGGGATATAAAATAACTATCACTGAGAGATTTAAACACAGATAAATTAATATGATCACATAGATTACATAATTTGAACTATTTGAGAACAAGAACTGCATTTGATAACTATTTACATCCCTCTACTTAGTCATTGGAGATGCTTAAATAAAGGCAAAAATAATAATTTCACTGGAATGTTATTTATATACATAACAATATTACCTGGTTAGTCGTGACTATTTTTCTCTATCAAGTAACTTTCTATTCTATCAGCACTCTGCACTTAGCATGTAATGTGTATGTGTACAGTTGTAAATAATCACCTAGGAATAGGTAAAATAAATGTTGCAAAACCTTGATAGCTGTCGAGTCTAGGTGATAGGTATGTGGCAGTGAATGCAGAATTGTACTATTTTCTGTACTTAAGTGTATGTTTAAAGATTTCCATAATATTTTTAAATAAAATAACGCCCTTGGGATATTCTATGGAACACTCATCCCAAGAACTATTTCAATACAAAGTTTGAGAAGCACTGTGTGTGTGACAATTTATATTACTATACTGAAAATGTACAGTACAGAAGCCTTCTTAACTTTACACCTCATAGTTCTCCAAATTATTTGAACTCAGAATCTTTTATACTCCCCTCCTCCACAATAATTTCTAATTATTAATAGTATCTATACTTCAAGGAATTACAGTTTCATAATAGATACTAAGAACTTTAATGTACTTGATACAGAAAATGGTAAATAGTTGATGGTCTAGCTCCTTAAATAAAAATAATTAGAACCTACACTTTGACTACCTTCTGTAGATTACCACTCTCAAACCTTGCTTCAAACATCAAAGTATTGTCACGGTAATCCACAGGTTGCTTCAAAGGTGTTCGGTTACCCCCAACTCGGGAATACACAAAACAGGGCTCTTTGTAAGCTGATGAGAGAAGAAGATCATAAAGATGTCAAGGCACACCTAAAGTAAGAAGGTTATTCTGCACAGAGTTTGGAGCAATAGTACAAGTATAAGGATTGTAAATTTTCAAGTAACTGGACACTAATTTATATAGACATGTTGAAACAACAGAGTCTAAGAGTATTTAGACTAGAAAAAACAATGCCTAAAATAAATTTGTATATTTCTTACATTACATTAAAAATACTCATTTGGCCAGGTGCAGTGGGTCATGTCTGTAATCCTAACATTTTGGGAAGCCAAGGCAGGCAAATTGCCTGAGCTCAGGAGTTCAAGATCACCCTGGGCAACATGGTGAAATGCTGTCTCTACTAAAAATACAAAAAAAAAAAAAAAATTAGCCAGGTGTGGTGGCATGTGCCTGTAGTCCTAGCTACCCAGGAGGCTGGGGCAGGAGAATCGCTTGAACCTGGTAGGCAGAGGTTGCAGTGAGCAGAGATCGCATCACTACACTTGACCCTGGGCGACAGAGTGAGACTTGGTCTCAAAAAAAAAAAAAAATTCACTCTGTTTCTAGTCATGATGAAGTAATTGGTTCTGAACTTGCCCTTTCACCGTAAATGACTATAAAACTGGATAAAGGATATGAGCTGTTTTCATGCATTTGGACAACAAATAGAACAACTATGTAGGATATTTGAAAGATCAAGACATGATGTGAGCCTATGTTGAGCCCTGGCTTGCTGCATAGAGATACTTGCTGGACTACAGCCCAGGGAGGTGGCATTTTAGAACAGTATGACAGTCTTGAGCTGAAGAGGGAAGATTGTTGCTTGGGGCTGCTGAAATTTGCGGGTCAGGACACCAGGGAAAAGAAAGCTACATAGAGAACCTCAACAGTCTACACAGTGGTTTCCCAGTCCTTGGATGAGGGATTGGCTACCAGTCAAAAGATGAGACTGAGAAAGACGCAAGAGAGCACTACTGTGGGCTGAGATGCCAGAGGACATACACTTCTGGGATATATTAGAATTCCAACTAATCCAGAGTGGAAAGATTTTATGGAATACCTTAGGCATTCAACAGTGACTCCAGAAAGGCTGTATCTTAGGCATAAGTACCATATTCAAGAGTAAAGGTCACGACGTAGCACTGGGGATAAAATGAAAACAGACCTGCCCCTATACAAAATCAAAGCAAGCCTGAAAGAAGCAAAATGATCTCCCAGCAATTTAATTGCCAGAAAGAACAAAATTCAACATAATGTTTAAAAGAACATAATACAGGACAGATGCAGTGGTTCATACCTGTAATCTTAGCATTTTGGGAGGCTAAGGAGGATGGATCACCTGAGGTCAAGAGTTTGAGACCAACCTGGCCAACATAGTGAAAACCCATCTCTACTAAAAATACAAAAATTAGCCGGTGTAGTGGTGCATGCCTGTAGTCCCAGCTACTCGAGACGCTGAGGCAAGAGAATTGCTCGAACCCAGGAGGTGGAGGTTGCAGTGAGCTGAGAATGTGCCACTGTACTCCAGCCCAGGTGACAGAGCAAGACTCCATCTCAAAATGAATAAATAAATAAATAATAAATAAAAGAATATAATACAGACTCCCTAAAACATATCTTTTACAATGTTCTACATATGATAAAAACATAAGGCATTCAGAGAAGCAGGAAAATGTGATCCATGAATACATATAAAATTCAGCAGACTCCAAGATAATGCACATGTTGGAATTAACACAGAAGGACTTTGAATATATATTCAAAGACAAAAATGAAAATATAAGAGATCATGGGAAAATAGATAAGAAATCTCAAAAAAGAAAAAAACTAAAAAGAACCAAATGAAAATTCTAGAAATAAAACTACAATAACTGAAGGATTTACCAAATGACACAGAGACACAAAGTGAGCACATGTTGGAAAAATGGTGCTGATAGACTTGCTCAACACAAACCTTTAATTTGTTTAAAAAACAAACAAACAAAAAAACCCCAAAAAACACAGTATCTGTGAAGCACAATAAAGCAAAGCACAATCACCCAAGGTATGCCTGTATCATCATTGTTTCCTATACAGATATTCTTCAATTTACATTAGGGTTACCTCTCAATAAACCAATTTTAAGCTGAAAATATCATAAATCAAAGGTGCATTTTCAACTTGTGATATTTTCAGCTCATGATGGATTTATTTGGGCATAACTTCATTGTAAGTCAAGGAGGGTATTGAATATGTATCACTTTTACACCATTGTAAAGCTGGAAAATCATAAGTCCCATCATAAGTAGGAGACCATCTGTATGTAATGTGAAGATATAATTATTCCATACTATATTCATAAATCATAACATTTTGTATGCCATAAATATATACAACTATAATTTGCCAATTTATAATTGAAAATTTTAAAAAGAAAAAAAGAGTTAAAGCTTGCAAAAGAAATAATCAGTGAACTTGAAAACAAATACAAATTGTCCAAACTGAAAGACAGAGAGGGAAAAAAGTGGACAAATATCCAGTGACATGTGGGGACGTATCTAGAATCCAACATACGTATAATTGGAATTCTAAAAAACATGAAAGAGTGGTATGGAAAAACTATATGAAGAAATAATGGCTGAAATTTTATCAAATTTTGGTGCAAAACCCCTACTAAGCTATGGATCCAAGAAGTTCAGCAAACTCCAAGCAGGATAAATATTAAGATAACCAAATCTAGGCACACCATAGTCAAATTGCTGAAGACAGCCAGAGAGAAAAAGACACATTACATACAGATGGTCTCCTACTTATGATGGGACTTATGATTTTCCAGCTTTACAATGGTGTAAAAGTGATACATATTCAATACCCTCCTTGACTTACAATGAAGTTATACCCAAATAAATCCATCATGAGCTGAAAATATCACAAGTTGAAAATGCACCTTTGATTTATGATATTTTCAGCTTAAAATTGGTTTATTGAGAGGTAACCCTAATGTAAATTGAAGAATATCTGTATAGGAAACAATGATATAGGCATACCTTGGGTAATTGTGCTTTGCTTTATTGTGCTTCACAGATACTATGTTTTTTTTGTTTTTGTTTTTGTTGTTGTTGTTTTTAAACAAATTAAAGGTTTGTGTTGAGCAAGTCTATCAGCACCATTTTTCTAACATGTGCTCACTTTGTGTCTCTGTGTCATATTTTGGTAATCTCACAACATTGAAAACTTTTTCATTATTATGATATCTGTTATGGGTGATCTTTGATGTTACTGTTGTAATTGTTTTGGGCCACCATGAACTGCACCCATATAAAATGGTGAACTTAAGTGCTGTGTGTTCTGACTACTCCACCACCACCCATTCCCCCATCTCTCTCCCTTTCCTTGGGCCTTCCTATTCCCTGAGACATAACAATATTGAAATTAGGCCAATTAATAATCCTACAGTGGCCTCCATGTGTTCAGGTGGAGAGTCACACATCTCTTATCTTTAAATCGAAAGCCAAAAATGATTAAGCTTAGTGAGGAAGGCATGTCAAAAGCTAAGATAGGCCAAAAGCTAGGCCTTTTGTGTCAGTTAACCAGGTTGTGAATGCAAAGAAAAATATTCTTTTTTTTTTTTTTTTTTTTTTTGTGACGGAGTTTCGCTCTGTCGCCCAGGCTGGAGTGCAGTGGCCTGATCTCAGCTCACTGCAAGCTCCGCCTCCCAGGTTTACACCATTCTCCTGCCTCAGCCTCCTGAGTAGCTGGGACTACAGGCGCCTGCACCTCGCCCGGCTAGTTTTTTGTATTTTTTAGTAGAGACGGGGTTTCACCGGGTTAGCCAGGATGGTCTCGATCTCCTGACCTCGTGATCCGCCCGCCTCGGCCACCCAAAGTGCTGGGATTACAGGCTTGAGCCACCGCGCCCGGCTAAAAAATATTCTTGGAGGAGACTAAAAGTGCTACTCCAGCGAACACACAGATGATTAAAAAAACAAAACAAAACAACAAAAAAACAGTCTTATTGCTGATATGGAAAAAGCTTCCTGGTCTGGGTCAAACCAGCCATAACATTCCTTTAAGCCAAAGCCTAATCCAGAGGAAGGCCCTAATTCTCTTCAATTCTATGAGGGCAGAGACAGGTAAGGAAGCTGCAGAAGAAAAGTTTGAAGCTAGCAGAGGTTGCTTCATGAGGTTTAAGTAACGAAGCCATATTAATAACATGAAAGTACAAGGTTAAACAGCAAGCGATGACGCAGAAACTTCAGCAAGTTATCCAGCTCTAGCTAACATAACTGATGAAGGTAGCTACACTAAACAACAGCTTTCAATGTAGACAAACAGCCTTCTGTTGGAAGAAGATGACATCTAGGACTTTCCTAGCTAGAGAAGAGAAGTCAATACCCTGCTTCAGAGCTTCAAAGACAGACTGACTGTCCTCTTAGGGGTGAATGCGGCTGGTGACTTTAAGTGGAAGCCAAAGATCATTTACCATTCTGAAAATCCTAGGGCCCTTAAGAATTATGCTAAATCTGTTCTGCTTGTGCTCTATAAACAAAACAACAAAATCTAGATGACACCACATCTGTTTACAGCATGGTTTACCAAATATTTTAAGCCCATTATTGAGACTGACTGCTCAGAAAAAAGATTCCTTTTAAAATATTACAGCTTGTTGACAATGCAGCTAGTCACCAAGAGCTCTGATGGAGATGTACAGGAGACAAACCTTGTTTTCATGCCTGTTAACACAACAACCGTTCTGCAGCCCATGGATCAGGAAGTAATTTCGACTTTCAAGTATTATTATTTAAGAAATAGATTTTGTAAGGCTATAGCTGGCCTAGAGAATTACTATTCCTCTGATGGATCTAGGCAAAGTAAATTGAAAACCTTCTGGAAAGCATTTTCCATTCTAGATGCCATTCAGAACATTAGTGATTCATGGGAGGAGGCAAAAATACCAATATTAACAGGAGTTTAGGAGAAGTTGATTTCATTCCTTATGGATAACTTTGAGGGCTACACAACTTCATTGGAGGAAGTAACTGCAGATGTGGAAATAGCAACTAGAATTAGAAGTGGAGCCTGAAGATGTGACTGAATTGCTTCCATCCCATAATAAAACTTGAATGGATGAGGAGTTGCTTCTTATGGATGAACAAAGTCGTTCCTTAACACGAAATTTATTACTGCTAAAGATGCTGTGAAGATTGTTGAAATGACAACAAGGCATTTAGTACATTCCATAAAATTAGTTAAAAACTAAGGATTTAATAGGACTCACTCCAATTTTGAAAAGTTTTACTGTAGGTAAAATGCTATCAAACAGCATCACATGCTACAGAGAAATCTTTCATGAAGAGTCAATTATGTCACAAACTTAACTGCTGTCTAATTTTAAGAAATTGTCAAAGCCACCCTACCTTCAGCAACCACCACCCTGATCAGTCAGCAGCCATTAACACTGAGACAAAATCCTCCACCAAGCAAAATGAACATGAATTGCTGAAGGCTTAGATGATCGTTTGAATTTTTTAGCAATAAAGTATTTCTAATTAGGGCATAGATATTGTCTTTTTTAGACATGATGCTATTTCACACCTAATAGACTTTCATATCCACTTGGACACCACCAAAAAATTTGTGTGACTGACTTTATTGAGAGGTTCACTTTATTGCAGTGGTCTGGAACTAAACCTGCATCTCTGAGGCATGGCTGTATAAATTACGGCTGAATTCTTTTTAAAAACTTGTGCAAATATATAGGGTTCATGTGAAATTTTGTTATATGCGTGTAACATGGAATGTGTAGTGATCAAGTCCAGGTGTTTAGGGTGTCCATCTCCTGAGTACAATATATTCTTGTTTAACTACATTCTATGGCTGACAACAGAGGCTACAAGACAATGGGAAAATATCTTTAAAGAAAAAAAAGCCAACTCAGAATTCTGTATTCAGTGAGAATGCCCTTCAAAGAGTGGTGGAAAAAATACAGGATTAGACAAATGAAATTTGAATAATTCACTGCCAGCCAACTTAAAACTGAAACGAAATGCTAAAGACGTTCTTTGGGATAAAAAAACAATGATGCCAGATGGAAATTCAGATCTACAGGAAGGAATAAAGAGGAGAAGAAATGGTAAATATACAAATAAATATAAAATACTATTTTTTCTCCTCTTAATTTCTTTAAAGGCAACTGACCCATTTAAAACAAACAAAAAAAGGTATAATATTAATTTTAAATAGACCGTAAGAGGCCAGACACGGTGGCTTACGCCTGTAATCCTAGCACTTTGGAAGGCCAAGGTGGGCGGACTGCCTGAGCTCAGAAGTTTGAGACCAGACTTGGCAACACAGTAAAACCCCATCGCTACTAAAATACAAAAAATTAGCTGAACATGGTGGTGCGCACCTCTAGTCCCAGCTTCTCAGGAGGTTGAGGTGGGAGAATCACTTGAACATGGGAGGTAGAGGTAGCAGTGAGCTGAGATCATGCCACTGCACTCCAGCCTGGGTGACAGAGCGAGACTCTCTCCAAAAAAATCAAATAAAAAGTAAAATAAAATAGACTTCAAGAAATTGTATATTGTAACTTCTATATCAATCAAACAAAACATGAGGTATACCTAAGAAAATATTTTAATTAAAATGAAATAATAAAAGGTGTTTGATTGACCTTCAAAAAGAGGAGTAACTGAGGAATAAAAATGAGATGGGCCAATTAATAAGATAGACCCAAACCCAAACATAGGTGCAAGTACATGAAATGCAAATTGTCAAACCACTCTAATTAAAAGGCAGAGATTGTCAGATTAGATTTTTTAAGTAAGGTATTACTATACACTATAAGAAACAGAATTTAAATATAGTTTCATAAAAAGATTGAAAATAAAAGGGGGAGTTATTCTAAGTAAACAGTAAACATAAGAAAACTGGTATTGACTATATTACTCTAAAACAACATAAAGACATGATATAATGCCAGAGATAAAAAGAAATATTTCCTAGTTATAAAAGAGACTGGCTGGGCATGGTAATCCCAGCACTTTGGGAGGCTGAGGTAGGTGGATCACTTGAGGTCAGGAGTTCGAGACCACCCTGGCCAACATGGTGTCTCTACTAAAAATAGAAAAATTAGCTAGGTGTGGTAGCACATGCCTGTAATCTCAGCTACTTGGGAGGCTGAGGCAGGAGAATGGCTCGAACCTAGGGGGTGGAAGTTGTAGTGAGCCAAGATCGTGCCACTACACTCCAGCTTGGGCAAAAGAGCAAGCCTCCATCTCCCTAAAATAAAATAAAATAAAATAAAATAATGGTATTTATTTCTATTTTTTTGCGCTTTGATGTGAGAATGCACTTGGGGTGATTTCAATGTTTTTGAATTTATTGGGTCTTGCTTTATGACAAAGCATGTGATTGATCTTAGAATATGTTTCATGTACAAAGGAGAAGAATATATATTCTGTGGTTGCTGGGTGTTCTATTAGGTCCAATTGGTCAAGTGTCCAGTTTAAGTCTAGAATTTCTTTGTTAGCTTTCTGTCTCAATTAACACTGTCAGTGGGGTGTTAAAGTCTCTTACTGTTATTGTGTGACTAAGTCTTTTTATAGGTCAGGAAGAACTTTTATGAAACAGGATGCTCCAATGTTGGGTTTGTATATATTTAGGATAGTTAAGACTTGTTGTTTAATTGAACTGTTTATGTAATGCCCTTCTTTTTCTTGATTATTGTTGATTGAAAGTCTGTTTCATCTGATATAAGAATTGTGATTCCTGGCCCTTTTTGTTTTCTGTTTGTCTGGTAGATATTTCTCCATCCCTTTACTTTGAGCCTGTGGATGTTATTACATATGAGATGGGTTTGTTGAAGACAGCCAACAGTTGGGTCTTGTCTTTTTATGTAGTCTGCCACTCTGTGCCTTGTAAGTGGAGTGTTCAGACCATTTACATTCAGTGTTAGTATTGATATGTGAGATTTTAATCCTGTCATCGTGTTATTAGCTGTTCGCTCTGTAGATTTGATTGTGTAGTTGCTTTACAGTGGGCTATATGGTTAAGCATGTTTTTGTGGTAGCAGGTATCATTATTTTATTTCCATATCATCTTGTAAGGCTGGTCTAGTGATAACAAATTCCCTTAGCACTTACTTGTTTGAGAAGGATTTTATTTCTCCTTCACTTGTGGAAGCTTAGTTTGATGGGATATGAAATTCTTGATTAGAATTCTTTATTTAGGGATGCTGAAAATAGGCCCTCTTCTGGCTTGTAAGGTTTCTGCTGAAAGGTCTCCTGCTAGCTGGATGGGGTTCCCTTTGTAAGTGACTTCACCCTTGCCTCTAACTGCCTTTAAGATTTTTTCTTTCATGTTGACTTTGGTGATTCTGCTGACTATGTTCCATGAGGATGGTCATCTTGTATAATATCTTGCAGGGCTTTTCTGTATTTCTTGAATTTGCATGTTAATCTCCTTAGTGAGATTGGGAAATTTTTGTGAACTATATCCTAAAATACATTTTCCAAATTGCTTACTCTCTCTTCTTCTCTCTCAGGAATATCAATGGGTCATAGATTTGGAATCTTTACATAATCCCATATTTCTCAAAGGTTTTGTTCATTAAAAAAATTCTTTCTTCTTTATTTTTGTATGAGTTTATTCAAAGAACTGGTCTTCAAGCTCTGAGAGTTTTCTTCAGCTTGGTCTAGTCTGCTGTTAATGATTCTAACTGTATTATGTAATTATTGTAGTGAATTTTTCATTTCCAGCAGTTCAGTTTGTTTTTTTCCTTAAAATGGCTATTACATCTTTCAGCTCTTGGATCATTTTACTGGATTCCTAGATTGGGTTTCAACTTTCTCCTGAATCTTGATGAGCTTCCTTGTCATCCAGATTCTGAATCCTATATCTCTCATTTCAATCATTTCAATCTGGTTAAGAACCATTGCTGGAGAGCTAGTGTGCTCATTTGGAGGTAAAGGGACACTCAGACTTTTTGAATTACCTGAGTTCTTGTGCTGATTCTTTCTCATCTGAGAAGGCTGGTGTTCTTTTAACTGTGGTTTAAGTTGAGTATAGTCAATTGGCTTCATTTCTGGGTGTTTTCAGAGGGCCAAAGCTCTGTATAGGGTATTATTTGTGGATAGATTCTTGCCCTGGGTTTTACAGGCAATGAATGTATATTGGCAGAGTATTTTTGGTATTGTAATTTGTGCTACAAACCAGTAGATGGCGCTTAAGAGTAATGGCCAGCAGAGAGGCTCTTAGCTAAAGGGCTCTTTTGGATTTCAGCACACCTGCAGCAGCACTCTATAATGGGCAGGTGGAGAGATGACCCCCATCTCCAGGCCTGCTCTGGGCCTTGCAGGAGTCCCCTCCAATCACTAGTGCCACTTCTGTGTTTTTTTGTTGTTAGATGTTCCAGGTTGTGGGGCTCCCACACCCGTCCCACACGGTCCTGTGGAGGGAGGTGTGCCCTGCTCCTTTGCTGGCCCATGAGCTTGCATGTCTCACCTCTCTCAGTGTTCTCAGAATGGGGGCTCCTCCCACTCAAGTGCTGGCCTCAGATCTACACTCAGCACTCACAAGCTGTATGCCAAAGCCCTGGGACGTTGTGACTGGCCTGTGCTTCCATCTGGCCCCTTGGGGTTGAGCACTGGCTGTGCTGGGGGATGTGAAGTGCTCCTAGGCCACTGGGAAGTATTCAGATGGGGCCACCAGCAAAGCCCCAGGTTAGGCAGAGGAGGTTGTGCTGTGCACATGCTCCTGCAGGAGCAGCCAGGCAGGGGCCTTGGGAAGGGCTAGCAGGCAGAAGGGCCTAAAGAACAGACATGCCCCAGCCCCACAGGATAGGATAGTCAGCCCTGCTCTCTCTTGACCCTGTAGTCAGCTGGGGTTACAGTGACTCAGAGGAACATAGGGAGCCTTAGGAGATGGGCACCTATGGCTGTGTTCTGCTTCAGTGCCCCATGTGCAAAATCCCCTGGACTCCACGTAGGCAAAAGCTCTGTCTTTGCCTACTCTCCAGGCAGATTCCCCTGCCAGTTCAAATATCTGTGGGGGTCATGAAATCTCTTGTAGCTAGGATCCCGGTGATCTGCAGCGAAAGCAGGATGCCCCACCATCCCTTCACTTGCCTCTTCCCTAGGACCATTCAAGGGTGGGAACTAGCCCTGGCATTCAGCAACCCATGCAGGGTTCCTAGCTTCCTCTTCAGCCTTGGTGTCTGCACCACCTCTCTATCAACCCTCAGTGTTTTCTCTCTGAGGATCTGCTCAAAGCATGTTGATATACTGGATATTTTGGTCTCTCTCAGTGGGAGTGGTGCTTCCTGACTGTCTAGTCAGCCATCTTGTCTCCTCCTTCATTGAGTTTCTATAGCACATGAAAAAGTAAAACATTTGAAAACCATAGCACAAAGGAAAGGAAAAAGGAATTGAGGATATACTTTTGTAAGGTGCTCACACTGTATGTGAAGTGGTATAACATAATTTGAAGATAGTCTTCTAAATTAAAGGTGTATACACACACAAAAAAACCTAGGGCAAAAGTTTAAAAACAGGTATACATGATAAGCCAATAGTGGAGATAAAATGGAAGAATAAAATACAGTCAAATTAATGTCAATGAAGGCAGACAAAGAATTAAAAAAAAATAACATATGGAATAAAACAAAGCTAGTAAGATGGTAGCTATTAATCCAACAACAATAATTATATATTAAACATAATAATTAAAGGACAGATTTTCAGTTTATATAAAAAGCAAATCCAACCATAAAAACTCTAGAAGAAAACCTAGGCAACACCATTAAGAACATAGGCATGGACAAAGATTTTATAATGGAATCACCAAAAGCAATTGCGACAAAAGCTAAAATTGACAAATGGGATCTAATTAAACTAAAAAGCATCTGCATAGCAAGGAAACTGTCATAAGAGCAAACAGGCAACCTACAGAATGGGAGAAAATTTTTGCAATTTACCCATCTGACAAAGGTCTAATATCCAGAATTTACAAGAACGTAAACAAGTTTACAAGGAAAAAAAAAAACCATCAAAAAGTGAGCAAAGGATATTAACAGACATTTATGTGGCCAAAAAACATATGAAGAAAAGCTCATCATCACTGGTCATTAGAGAAATACAAAATCAAAACCACAATGAGATACCATCTCACACCAGTCAGAATGGTGATTATTAAAAAGTCAAGAAACAACAGATACTGGTGAGGCTGTGGAGAACAGAAACACTTTTACATTGTTGGTGGAAATATAAATTAGTTCAACCACTGTGGAAGAAAGTGTGGCGATTCCTCAAAGATCTAGAACCAGAAATACCATCTGACCCAGCAATCCCATTACTGGGTATATACCCAAAGGAATAGAAATCATTCTAGTATGAAGATACATGCACATGTATGTTTATTGCAGCACTATTCACAATGGCAAAGACATGGAACCAACCCAACTGTCTATCAGTGATAGACTAGATAAATAAAATGTGGTACAAATACACCATGGAATATTATGCAGCCACAAAAAGGAATGAGATCATGTCATTTGCAGGAACATGGATGAAGCTAGACGCCATCATCTTCAGCAAACTAACACAGGAACAGAAAACCAAACACCACATGTTCTCATTCATAAATGGGAGCTGAACAATGAGAACACATGGACACAGGGAGAGGAACAACACATACCGAGGCCTGTCAGGGCCAGGGCGAGGGGAGGGAGAGCATCAGGACAAACAGCTAATGCATGTGGAGCTTAAAACCTAGGTGACTGGTTGATAGGCCCAGCAAACCACCATGGCACACAGATACCTATGTAACAAACCTGCACATTCTGAACATGTATTCCAGAAGTTAAAAAAAAGCAAATCCCAATGATATGCTGTATATCTCCCAAAATAAAACAAATTATATATAAAACATAGGTTAAAAGTAAAATGATGGAAAAATATATATGCACTACACAAATACTGATAAAAGAAAGATTGACTATCAAAGTAGATTGCCATGGATAAAGCTACAATATCAATATGGTGGTACTGGCATAAGTATCAATATATCAATGGAACAGAATGAAGTGTCTAGAAATAGACCTACATATATATTGTTAACTGACATTTAATAAAGGTGGCAGGGCAATTCAGTAGGTGATAGGATAGTCTTTTCAATAGCTGGTGATGAATCAATTTTGTTAAAAGGTGGGAAAAAATGAACCTTGACCCTTATCCCAAACCATTCACAAAAAATGATTCTAGATGAATCAAAGTCAAAGGTAAAACAAGTGAAAAGAATAAAGTTTCTTCAAAAACAATAGGTGATCTTGGGAAAAGCAAAGTTTATAGATAGAAAGGATGCAAAATGCACTAAATTTAAAAGAAAAACAATTGGTAATTGACTTCATAATAGTTTAAAAATTCTACTCATCAAAAGATATTGTTATGAAAGTGAAAAGGACTTCCACAGATGAAAGTGAAAATTTCACTATATCATATATATGTATGATACAGCATTTATATCTTGAATACATATCAATCATAAAAAGGCAATTTGTGGTATAGTTATATGATGGGGTACCGTTTGGCAATATAAAAGAATCTGCTAACATGTATAAATCTGAAAACATAATTCCAAGTCAAAGAATTCAGACCTAGCAGTGTACTTACTGTATGACTGCATTTATATGAAGCTAAAAGTCAGGCAATAGGGTGACAGAAATCAGACCAGTGTTTGCCTGGGGCTGGAGCTGGGGACTGACCAGAATGGGAGAGATGGGAACTTTCTGGGGTGATGGAAGTGTTCCACATCTTGATAGGAGTGTTGGTTACACAAATGATATATTTTTCAAAACTCACCAAATTGTGTACTTATGATCTATACATTTCATTCTATTTACATTTTACCTCAATTTATCCAAAATAAAAATTAATCATGTCTCATAGTATGCCACATTCTTCAGTATCCTGTCCTAGGGTTTTAACTTTATAAGAACATTTAATTTTCATTGACATTTAAATTACATCTTACCTACTGAAATTTGTCTTTTCTACTCTTCTTTTTTGTCATTTGTGAAAATGGAAAAAGGTAAGTATTTACAATTAATCTTTCACATGTTCAATGAAAATTAAGTCAAGACTTTTTTTCATCCTCAAACCTTGTTTCTATAGCTTTCCTTTCAACTTATGGACAGGCATACTTCACAACTCCCAAGTATGGCATAAAAATAGGATTAAGTGGGGTTGATTGTGATGGATATTCTCTGATTCTACCTACAGATCTATCCTCTACTCTTCTGCACATTATACGTTTCCAAAGAGGTTGATCTGTATTGACTGCCTCAGAGGTTCTCTTGCCCTTTGGCTGTGGACAACTGGTAGAACATGGGAAGTTGGGAGGAGACTGAAATTGGGTTATTTATCCCCCTAGCATTTTCCCTTCAGTGCCACAGATTGGCAGTTGTCTGTTTCCTTACTGAAAGCCACAATTGTTTCGAGGCTGCCCTCTCCTATACCTAAAGGATTCTATAGGTCTGGAGACCATTCTGTCTTCTCACCCTTTCAGGCCTAGCAGTCATGGTTCTGCTCTGTTGATAGTCCTATGTTGCTTCCCACCATCCCTTGTTAATCTCCATTAACTCTGTCTACCCTTTTAAAAATTCATTAAGTTAAATTTCATTAAACTTTCTTAAATTACTCTGAGTATGCTATCTAATTCCTGAGAAGACCCTGACTGATTCATCTCAATTATTTTAGTTTTTTAAATCAGATCTCATTTCAGTTATGTATGGCAGTTCTGAGGCATGTTTGCCATGTAAATATTCACAATCAAATTGGAAAAATCATAGGTATTCCTCTTCAGTTGTTTAAAAATATTGTGAGTATATTTTTGTGAGTTGTTTGTGAGTATATGATTTCTAGAATTTGCTTACTGTACAGGAAATAGTCTCAGTGAATTTCTCTTTGTCTTGCTAGCCCCTTAAATACAATATATATGCTCCCTAGAAGTTATCTTTAATATATGAAAATACTCTAAGATATTAAACTGTGTTGGTGAAATTATGAGGAGTCTATACTTCCTTACACTGGTGCTTCAGGAGCAGTATAGTTGAGAACATACTCTGAGACTTCTATGTTTGATTATTAGCATACTGTATCATGAAAGCAAACAAAATATTTTGCATTAATAGAGTTTTCAAAGTACAAATATGGATCTTGAGTGTTAACACTTTCCTGAGATACAATCTTAGATATTTTTTTGCAATGTAGCATAATTGTTTCACTTTTAAAAATTATAACGCCAAGAAATGCATCAGAGTCAGGAAATTAAAAGAAAAACATCTGAATGAATGCATGAATGTGAGCTGTACTAGAGGGAATAATAGTTGCAAAGCACTTTACTGCGTTTATCTTTCAAAATTGATATGAAGCAAAATTCATTCTAAATATAACTCTTCATTCTAATGGCAAACATGATGTTTAATTTTAAAGTAACTTTGCATAAACTGCAATACGCCTTCAAAGATATAACTGGCACTAAATCCACACTTGGATCAATATGTAAACAAACATCTTTATGTTTAGGGACTGGTCATCTGAAATTTCCACTACAAACAGCAAAACAAATATAACTCAGAGATTAACCTAAGTACCAAATTATATTTTACAGCAACATGTGTCATTATGTGCTCACCATCTTCAGCTAGATAAACCACAGTATCTTCCTTGGAGTCTGGATAAAGGGGTTCCGTTTCTAAGCCCGTTGGGATATACACTGGCTCAGGACAAGAAGGAGTCCAATCTGGAAAAAAAAGTGAAACATTATTTGAAAATGACTTCAAAATAAAACAGGAAAATTTTATTGCATATTTTCAAATTATTCATTGATAGATATAGGCTAAAATGTAGTGTTTTATGTGGGGTAAGATTTCACTAAGAGTTCATTGGAAGTAATAATGAACATTGTCACACTGTGATACAACTTATGACATTTCATTCATACCTTTTTCTGAATTATTATATTGAGTAGTTTCATGATTGCTTTTTGCTCATTACTGATTTTATACCTATTTTATAACACAGTTCTCTTTCTCCTGAGCCCTTGATACCATTCTATCCCACCTCTGGGAATCTTACTCTACCTTTTATTCTTCTTTTCCCTTCAGCCTCTTTGCTTGATAATGGCTGTCAAGATAAACCTGAACATGTTTATAAGATTTAACTCCCAAAAGCAAAGATTTTATTTTATTTTATTTATTTATTTATTGGAGATGGAGTCTTCTTCAGTCGCCCAGGTTGGAGTGCAGTGGCCCGATCTCGGCTCACTGCAAGCTCCGCCTCCCGGATTCAGGCCATTCTGCCTCAGCCTCCTCGAGTGGCTGGGACTACAGGTGCCTGCCACCACGCCCGGCTAATTTTTAATTTTTTTGTATTTTTAGTAGAGAGGCAGTTTCACCATGTTAGCCAGGATGGTCTTGATATCCTGACCTCGTGATCCACCCGCCTTGGCCTCCCAAAGTGCTGGGATTACAGGTGTGAGCCACTGCACCCGGCCAGTAAAGATATTAGACGCCCCCCTACCCCTGCCACTTCTCTTTTAGCTACCAGCTTTCCTTCTTTTTAGGATCGAATTTCTTAAACGTCATCTGCACTACTCAGGTCTTTCTGACCATGACCTATTTGATGGGGGAAAAATGACTTCACAGCCTAACTACCCTAGTTATTTGTATTTTTTTAATGGACCAAGAATTTAGTGACAAACAAGTATTACTGCACAAATATTTTAGAGATTATGTGTACATCTCCTTTAACAACAGAGGTGTATTTGACCTAATCAATAGGGTTCAAATCTAGCTACAGAAGAAACACAGTCTACCATACTGATGCAAATGTGTATCACTGTATTGTAGTGTTAAATGAATCACACACAACCAAATAAATTGGTAATAAAGATAAGCAAATTATGATTAAAATTTTAAATGTTTTATTTAAAATCTTCTCATTAGTTGAAAGCCTTAACCAATTTAAGTCAAAATTAATGAACTAATAAAATAACTCCCATTCTGAAACATTAGGAATTTCAGCTATTTGCCTTTGTGTATGCTGATTTTCTTTTTTTTTTTTTTGAGACGGAGTCTCACTCTGTCACCCAGGCTGGAGTGCAGCAGCATGAATCTCGGCTCACTGCAAGCTCCGCCCCCCAGGTTCACGCCATTCTCCTGCCTCAGCCTCCCCAGTAGCTAGGACTACAGATGCCTGCCACCAAGCCTGGCTAATTTTTTTTTTGTATTTTTAGTAGAGACGAGGTTTCACCAGGTTAGCCAGGATGGTCTCGATCTCCTGACCTCGTGATCCGCCTGCCGCGGCCTCCCAAAGTGCTGGGATTACAGGCGTGAGCCACCACACCCGGCCTGTGTATGCTGATTTTCAAAAGTTGCAAGACATCCAGACTTCTCAGTTAAGAAAACAGAGATTTTATTAATTTCTGCTTACGCTCTTCTTTATTTATTAATAACTAGTCCTTATTGTAGAGAACCATGAAACCCTATCATTATAACTGGAGAAAGAACTTGTATATAAGGGTCAAGTTTGCAGTTTATTAGAATATTCTTACTGAGAGCTGTGTTTTGAGAATCAGATGTAACCCACTTCTGATACCCATATCCACTGTTCCACTAAAATTGTTCTTTACATTGTATTTGAAACAGGGTGAGCATTCAGTTAAATGTCTATAGATTAAATGGACAGAGATCAATGGACATATGGAGAGATGAATGAATGGATAGTTGAACAATGCAAAGTTCTTATCCACATATTCCTTAAATGTAAATAATGTGATATACGTCTACTGCATAAATGTTTTATGTCTGGCAATATCGTCATTGCAAAAAAGCTACTCTAGAGCTAGGGTTGTTTAAGTAGAAGATTTTCGCTTGAAATGAAGCATTTCAAGATTTTCTGAGTATTCTATACTAAGCAATTTCATTGGTAATGGACTTAAACATCAACATGGATTCCTGATATAGGCACTTCTTCTTGACTTGTTATTCAGTGACAGATTTCGCAACTATCTTTTTGTCAAGTAGACTAGAAAATTATATATTCATCTTTCCGTTATCACAATCTCCTACTATCCTTGTTGATGTCTGCTGTTCAAAAAACTACTTGAAAGTGGTGGCTGTCACTGTCCCAAGAGAACTCAGATGTCTGTGCATAACAAATACGTGTTTCCCAGTTCTCTCAAAGCTGCAGACTCTTGAGCTGCGAAAACAACACTGCATTCTTTTGAGTCCTCCTTTAGTCAAAGTCATGTTCCCAGAAGAATGGATACTGCACTTAGCAGTTACCATGTCATATGAGCGCTAAATCAGTGTTGTTTGTGCCATTATGTCTCATGGATCACCTTGTGAAGGTTTCTGCTTTGTCCTTCAGCTCCTTTCTCCACAGGCCTTAGGACTGGCTGAGACAACACCATGCCTTCAGCCCTACACCATACGCTTCATTTTCTTCCAAGGAAAAAGAAAAAAAATAAACTTGTATGCAAAAGAAGACTCCTTCAGGTCCTAACCACCAGTACAGCAGATTTAAAAGCCTAAGTAGGTGGTAAGGATATTCCATTTTGTATATCTCTTTTTTCACTTGGCTACTGTGAGACTTCTTGTAATCTGTTCTCAGATTTATCTTTGGTTGATCCCACTTTTTGATCACTGAGATATGGTATATGCAAATGATCTTATAAAAGGGATATCCAGGAGTCATAGGAAATCCCAGAAATAATAGAGGTTCTGAATTAAAGGTGTTTAATTTGGAATGCTTTTTATAAGTAATTATTTTTATCAGTCTTGTTTATTGTATAAAAGTTAAAAGAAAAAAATCCACAATCTCATTATGCAGAGATAAATATCAACTTTTTTTCTTTTTTCTTTTTTTTTTTTTAAGAGACAGAGTCTCGCTCTGTTGCCCAGGCTGGAGTGCAGTGGCATGATCTCAGCTCACTGCAACCTCCACTTCCTGGGTTCAAGCAATTCTCCTGCCTCAGCCTCCTAAGTAGCTGGGACTACAGGTGCACGCCACCACGCCCTGCTAATTTTTTTGTATTTTAGTAGAGATGGAGTTTCACCGTGTTGCCGAGGCTGGTCTCAAACTCCTGAGCTCAGGCCATCTGCCCGCCTCCGCCTCCCAAAGTGCTAGGATTACAGACGTGAGCCACCGCACCTGGCCAACATTTTGGTTTTTATCTTTTTAGGCTTTCTCGCTTTCAACCATCCAGTTCAGATGCTTTTGGCATATGCTAAGAAAAAATATTATTTCACATATTTAGAAACCCAGAAGTAGAGGGGACTCAAGGGATGGTATAATCAGTGACTGGTGGTCATCCAGAGCTCAGTGTCTTTATGTCTCTCCACTTTGTCATCCTCATCCTAAGGCGTATGATTGTAAAATGTAAAACAACATGGCTGTCAGTGGAAGAGTGTCTTGTACTAACTGACTTAATCAACTGCGACGGAATCAACCACAATTAGTTAACCACAATGTCTTCTTCATGTATATGGCATCATTTATATATGCTGATCACCAATTTGTTTTTCCCACCCCACTTCACTAAACATCTTAGAGATGTTTAATAGACATAGATCTTTATCATTTTTTAACATCTGTATAGTGTTCTCTAATATGGATTGCCACAATTTGACCATTAGTGGACATAACAGTTACATCTTTATTTACCTAAGAGATAAACTGCTGGTCAGGGAATACATGTATATTTTCCTTTATTAAGAAACAAAACTGTCAAATCTTTTTACAAAGTGATTATACAATTTTACATTCCCACCAACAATGTATTAGAGTTCCAGTTGCTCTACATTCTAATATTTGGTTGTAAGTCTTTTAAATTTTTTGCCATCCTGGTAGATGTAAAGTAGTATCTCATTGTGGTTCAAATTTTCATTTCCCAAGTGGAAAAATATTTTTCATATGTTTATTGATTATTATGAGAAATGTCTGTTCAAATCTTTTGTCCATTTTAAAATTAGGTTTTCATTGTTGGTTTGTAGGAATTCTTCATATATTCTGCATACAAGTCTTTTGTCATATATGTGTTGGGAATATTTATTTTTATAGACTGTGGCTTGCCTTTTCATTTTTAACTATCTGTTAATGAGAAATTTTAAATTTTGATGATGTCAACTTTATTAATTTTTCATTGTTTCTTTTTTCTTTCTATCTCCTAAGGAATTGGTGCCTTATCTATAAATACAAAGATATTGTTCTATGTTTTCTTATAGGAGCTTTATAATGTTAGGTTATATATAGCTTTATATGTTTAGATCTATGATCTGTCTTGAATTAATTTTTGTGTACTAGTGAGGTAGAAGTCAAGGATTTTTTTTTTCTACATGTATACTAAGTTATTACAACACCAATTATTGAAAAGACTTTCCTTACCCTCATTGAGTTTCTTTAGTGCCTTTGTCAAAAGTCATTTGGTCATAAACATGTTGGTCTATTTCTGGACGTTTTTACTCTGTTCCACTGATGTGTTCATCTTTTTGTCAATTGTTTGTGCCCACTAAAAAAATCTACCAAAACAAACTTCTATCCATATTTCACATGGCCAGAAACAAAGCAAATGTTTAAATGTTTATTAGGTATTATGCTTATGAAAAGTGCAAAAACAAAGAACTACAGCTTACTGATTTATCACAAAGCAAATACCACCTAAGCCACGAAATATTACATTGCAAGCACCTTACATACTCCACTCATGCCCCTTTCCCATCACCAGCCTCTCCCTCCCTTTGAAAAGGAGCCATTAGCCTTAATATAATGCAATTGTTTCTTTACTCTCCTTTATAAATTTACCACCTAAGCATTCATATATATATGCATGTGTATAATATAGTTTTTATCTAGAGAAGTGTAAATAAAACCATTGCTTTGCTTTGCCTATATTTGAACTTTATATAAATTAAAATCACATAGTATGTGGTATTCTTCTGTGCTGTTTTTCATGTATATTGTGAAATCAATCCACGTGGTGGCATATTGCTGTAATTTGCTTATTTCATTGATATATAATATTTTTTAAAATGTTACAATTTATCCATTTCTATTTATAATGGACATTTGGGCTGTTTCAGTTTGGGGCTATTAAGAACAATGGTGCTATGAACAACTTTGTACATATTGCTTAGAGCATCTGTGCTCACATCACTTTTAGGAGTAAAAATTCTAGGTTGCAGGGCATGTATCAATTTCAGTAAATAATGCCACACTATCATCCAAAATGATTATACTAATTTACACACCCACCAGCAGGTCACGAAGGTTCCATTTGCTCCATATGCTCACCATTGCTTAGTATAAGTTAAATTTAACCTTGCAAGGTGTCTGTGAAACAGTACTCAGCCTCATTAACAATCAGAGAATTGCAAATTAAAATCACAATAAGATAAGACTTCATGATAAGGTTAATATTTTCTCATATGTTTACTGGCCATGTGAATATCATTTTTTATAAAGTGCCCATTGAAGTCTCCTGCCCAGTTTCCTACTGGGTTGTTTGTCTTTTCTTATTACTTTCAGAAATGCTTTGTATATTCCAGAAATGATCTATTTGTCAGTTATGTATTGCAAATATTAACATATTCTCCTAATCTATTGTTTACTTTGGTTTATTTTTTGATGCACTGAAGTTTTTAATTTTACTGTAGTCAAATTTATCCATCTTTTCTTTATGGTTAGGGATTTTTTTTTTTTTTTTTTGGAGATGGAGTCTTGCTCTGTTGCCCAGGCTGGAGTGCAGTGGCGCCATCTCGGCTCACTGCAAGCTCCGCCTCCCGGGTTCACGCCGTTCTCCTGCCTCAGCCTCCTGAGTAGCTGGGACTACAGGTGCTCGCCACCGTGCCCAACTAATTTTTTGTGTATTTTTAGTAGAGACGGGGTTTCACCATGTTAGCCAGGACGGTCTCCATCTCCTGACCTCGTGATCCACCCCCCTCAGCCTCCCAAGTGCTGGGATTACAGGCGTGAGGCACCGCGCCCAGCCCCCTGGTTAGGGTATTTTATGTTCTATTTAAGTCTTTCCAGATTTTAACATTATGAAGATATTTTCTTGTATTATTTTCTAGAAATCTTACTGTTTTACCTTTCATTTTTATATCCATAACCCATTTGAAATGGACTTTTGTGTATAAGGTTGGGGTGAGATTTCACTTTTTCCATATGGAAATCCAATTATTCCAGTATTATTTACTGAAAAGACCATCTTTAACTTTCTCTTGCAGTTCCATCTTTGTCATAATGACACGGGTCTGTTTCTAAGCTCTCTATTCTAATCCATTCCTGTTTCCTTTCAGCAATGCCATACATTACTATAACTTTATTAAGGTTTATGAGCTAGTAAAGTAAACCTTACAATTTTTGTCTTTTAAGAGGTCGTTGGCATTTCCATATGCATTTTTAAAGTATCTTGTCAATTTCTATAAAAAAATCACAATTGGGATTTTGATTGGTATTGCATGGAATATGTAGATCAGTTTGGAGATAACTGACATCTTTAGAATAATGAGTCTCCCAATCTATGAACATTCTATATCCTTCTACTTATTTAGGGCTTTTAAAATCTCTCTCAATAATGCTTTATTGCTTCTTCATAGAAATCTTGTCTATCAGATTTATTCCTAGGCATGTGATTTTTAAACTTTTTATTTGAAACAGTTGCACACATAAAGTTGCAATAACAGGAAAAAAAACCTTTTTCTCCCTGAAGTACTTGCCAACATAATACCCCATCCTCTCCAAACATATTTCCTCCAATGAAGGAAATCCTCCTATATAAATAACCATAATACAACCATCAAGATCAGGATATTAATACTGATTTACTTCTAATATTTAATCCTTAAAGTTTTGACAGTTGTATAATGTCCTCTATAGCAAAAGTATCCACTTTAGAATCACACATTGCATTTAACTTTAATGTATATTTTAGTTTTCTTCGATATAGAACAGCTTTTCAGTCTTTCCTTATATGTCATGACTTTGACACTTTTGAAAATTACAGGTCAGATTTCCAATGTCCGCTAAGAGACACATAATGTTAAAACAAAACAAAACAAAACAAAAAACAGCACTTTGGGAAGCTGAGGCAGGCGGATCATGAGGTCAAGAGATGGAGACCATCCTGACCAACACTAGTGAAACCCCGTCTCTACTAAAAATACAAAAACTAGCTGGGTGTGGTGGCGTGCGCCTGTAGTCCCAGCTACTCAGGAGGCTGAAGCAGGAGAATGGCTTGAATCTGGAAGGTGGAGGTTGCAGTGAGCTGAGATTGCACCACTGCACTCCAGCCTGGTGACAGCGTGAGACTCCATCTTAAAAAAAAAAAAAAAATCATCCCTACCCTTACAACAAAAAATATACTAGACAAATTGCAAATAATGACTTTTTGCCAACCCACCATAGAAGAGGTTGCAGGGCAACCAAATGCTCCAAAGTCTGCAAAAAGACAGAAATTTGCAAGGTGAAACTGGACCTCAGTAGTTGCCCACTGAAGGCAGATGCTGCTGAACTTCATATAATCTGGTAAGAAGGCACAGCTAAAGCTTTTAAAATAAATTTTAAAAAGCCAAATGTGAGTGTGAAGTCCCTTGGGGCTGTAGATATAAGATGTAGTGGGTTAGCACCCACTTTCAGACTTTTCCTCTGGGAATCCCACCAGGTGCTCACAAGGAAAAAGAGAATCCTGCGAAAGTTATTCTTGTGGTGCTGCATTGGGGAGGGGAACAGCAGCCTCTGCCAAACTCCACCCAGACCCATCTATGCATCTCCCTCTATGGAATAAAATACTTAATCTATAATAAGACATTAGTAGAAAACCATTGCATCTGGGGAAAGGGAACAGAAAAAACAATACAAAAATCCCCAACACTACCACACTAACCTTGAGTGAGATATAGGCATATGTGCTATTTTCTGTCTATATAGTTGCCTGTTCTGGACATTTCACATAATTGGAATCACATTATTTGTTCTTCTGTGTCTGGCTTTTATCACTCAGTATAATGGTTTCAAAGTTCATCCATGTTGTAGCATGTATTAGTACCTCATTCCTTTTTATGGCCAATTAATATTATATTGTGTGGAAATACCATATTTCGTTTTTCCATTCATCCATTGATGGACACTTGGGTTGTTTCCACCATGTGGCTACTAAGAATAATGCTGCCATTAACGTTTGTATTTAAGTTTTGTTTGGATATATGTTTTCATTTCTCTTGGGTACATATCTACAAGTGGAACTGCTGGGCCAAATAGTAACTCAATGTTTAACTTTCTGAAGAAAACACCAAACTGCTTCCAAAGTAGCTGCACAATTTTACATTCCCAACAGCAGTGTATAAGGGTTCCAGTCTCTCCACATGCTTGTCAGTACTTATCTGACTTTTTGATTCAAGTTATCCTAGTGGGTGTAAAGAGGTATCTTATTGTGGTATTAATTTGCATTTCCCTATCACTAAAGCTGTTGAACATATTTTCATGTGTTTACTGGCCATTTGTTCATTCACTTTGGAGAAATGTTTATTTAGATCCTTTGTACACTTTAAAATTTAGTTGTCTTTTTATTATTGTGTTGTAAGAGTTCTTTATATAGTTTAGATAGAAGTCCTTTGTCAGATAAATAATTTTCAAATATTTTATCTTGTTCTATGGGTTTAATTCTCATTTTCTTGACAGTTTCTGTTGAAACACAGAACTTTCAATTTTGATAAAGTTCAATTCATCTATTTTTTTTCCAGTTGTTGCTTGTGCTTCTGGCATTATACTTAATAATCCATTGCCAAATCCAAAGTCATGAAGATTTGCCTCTATGTTTCCTTGTAAGGGTTTTATAGTTTGGGCTGTTAGTTAGATGTTGATCCATTTTGAATCAATTTTTGTATATGGTGTGAGGTAAGGGACAAACTTCTGTATTTTGCATGTGGTTATCCAGTTGTCTTGGGGCCATTTGTTGAAAAGACAATGCTCTTCCTATTGAATAGTCTTGCCATCCTTGTCAAAAATCAGTTCACCACAGACACATGGGCTTATTTCTGGACTTCCAATTTTATTCACTGGTATTCACTGGTCTATATATCTATCCTCATGACAGTACCACACTAAATTACTGTTTGTAGTTAAGTTTTGAAATAAGAAAGTGTGAGCTCTCAAATTTGTTCTTAAGTTTTTTTTTTTCTTTTTTTGGCCATTCTGGGTTCCCTGAGTTTCTATATAAATTTTAGTATCAGCCTGTCAATTTCTACAAAGCAACCCACTGGTATTCTAATGAAAACTGCATTGAATCTGTAGATTCATTTGGGGAGGACTGTCATCATAATAATAGTAAGTCTTTTGATCCATAAACATGGGATGTCTATTTACTTAGATCTTTATTTTCTTTCAGTAATGTTTTGTAGTTGTCAGAGTATGCCTTGTACTCTTTACCTAAATGTATTCATATTTTATTCTTTTGCAAATTGAATAGTTTTCGTAAGTTCATTTTAGGGTTGTTTATTATAAGTGCATAGAAATACAATTGATTTTTATATATTAATCTTATATTCTGCAACCTTGCTGAACTCACATATTAGTTCTAAAAGTTTTTTTCAGTGGATTGCTTAGGATTTTCTATGTACAAAATTATTTTATTGTCAAATATAGTTTTACTTCCTTCTTTCCAATGTAGATTTTTTAAACTTCTTTTTCTTGTCTAATTACCCTGGCTAGAACCTCCATTACAATGTCATATAGAAGTAGAAAAGTGGATATCTTTGTCTTGTTCTTGACCTTATGGGGAAAGCATCTAGTCTGTTCACCATTAAGTAGATATTAGCTGTAGGATTTCCATAGATGTCTTTTATTGAGGACATCCCTTTCTCGTCCTAATTTGGTGAGTGTTTTTGTCATGAAAGGGTGCAGGATTTTTTTTAAAAAATGCCTTTTCTATGTTTATTGAAATAATCTTGTGTTTCTTTTTAATTCTACTGATATTCTCTATCACATTAATTGATTTTTGGGTATAGGGAACAAACAACGTATCTGGATAGATTCCACTTGTTCATGATATATATTCTTTTTATTTGTTGCTGGATTTAGTTTGCTAGTATTTTGCTGATGAATTTTATGTCTATATGCATAATATATATTAGTTTGTAGTTTTCTTGTGATGTCTTTGTGTGGTTTTATTATCAGAGTAATACTGGCCTCATTGGGATGGATGGGGAAGCATTTCTTCCTCTTCTATTATTGGAAGAGCTTTTGAAGTATTAGGAATTGTTTGGTACAATGTTCTAAACATTAAATGTTTGGTAGAATTCAGCAATGAAGCTATTTGGATTTAAGCTACTCTCTGTAGTAGTTTTTCTATTATTAATTAAATCCTTTTACTTGTTATATGTCTATTTAGATGTTCTATTTCCTCGATTCAGTTTCAGTACTTCGTGCCTTGCCAGTCATGTGTCCATTTCATCTTAGTTATTTAATTCCTTTTTAGTCTGTATCTGGTTCTCATCTAATTTGATAATTACATCCTCTTAGTTTTCTAGCACAGGATTCTCAGGACAGTTACATACATCATCACAAGTTGATAATATTCAAGCCTTTACAAGTGTTTGCAACTACAGCAGACAGTTAGTTCTGCATTTAAATCACATGCCACAAAATTTCACATAATTTCTTCTTTTCAAGGGTATCCAAATCTAAGTATTCCTCCAAAAGATTTCACAGCATTTCCAAAGTTGTGCTGAGGAGCCACTTTATTTTGTCTTATGTGGCAGATATATAAGATGACTATTTTCCATAAGGCAGAATAGGTGATTTTGTTAAGTAATTGCCAGGATAAGCCATTTCCATATGCAGATTCAAGTAGTTGTTCAAGTTGGTCCACTGTTATATGAACAAAAGAATATTTAGCAGTATAAGGCCCTGCACTCAGCTAGTTGTCCTCCAAATTTCCACTGCCAGTTTTTTTACACATTGCTAGTTGTCCTCCAAATTTTCATTCTAACTTTCTTCCTGACTTACCAAAACCTGAATTTATCAGGGCAGCAATGTACCTCCATTAAATAACCTTAAGTTTTCAGGCTTGCCTATGGCCAGGAGTAGCGACGCAATATAATTCTAGTCAATGAGGGGTAAAAAGATGACTTTTGGTAGAATTTCTGGGAAAGCTTTTTTTTAAAAAAAAATTAAAATAAAAAGAAATAGAATCAACTGGCATAAGCATGTTGCTCTTTGTTTTTCCTCCTCTTCACTGTATTTTCATCTGCTTAACAGGGTCTTTTGCAAAACAAGAGCTTTTAATTCTGAAGTCCAATTTATCAATTTTTTTATTAATCATGTTTTTGGTGTCAATTCTAAGAACTCTTTGCCTAGCTCTAGATCATAAAGATTTTCTTTTATTTTAAAAAAGATTTATAATTGTATGTTTTACATTTAAATCTGTGATTCATTTTGAATGCATTTTGTATAAGGTGTTAGACTTAGGTTGAAGTTTTCCCTTGTCTCTTTCTTTTCTTCCTATGGATATCCAATTTCTCCAGCAATATTTGTTGAAAATGCAAACTTTCCTCCATTAAATTGCTTTTTCACTTTGGTCAAAAACCACTTGGGAATATTTGTGTGGTTCTACTTGAGTTCTCTATTCTCTTCTACTGATCTAATACCACAGAGCTTTGACTACTGTAGCTATATAAAAGTTTGAGGTAAGAGGCTACTTTATCCCATTTTATGCTTCATTTTCAAAATTGCTTTTTTGAAAAAGTTATTTTAGTTCTTTAGCCTTTCCATATAAATTTTAGAATAATTTTGTCTACATCTACAAAAAGAAATCCTGATAGGAATTTCTTGAAACCTGTATGTCAACTGGGGAGAGCTGACATCTTTACTACATTGAGCTTAGTCCTAATCATGAACATGGTATATTTCTTGATTTATTTAGATCTTCTTTTATTTATTTCATCAACATCGCATAGTTTTAAGAATGCAAGTCTTGTACATGTTTTGTTAGATTTACACCTAATTTTTTAAAAAGTAATTATAACAGTAATGTTCTATACTGTGGTATGGGTTTAGATTACACAAATGTATGCATTTGTTAAATTTGTTAAAATTCATTGATACAATTAGATTCATGAATTTTGTCTTTTGTAAAATGTACCTCAAAACTAAAAAGGAATTCCAGGTAACAATATACATGCTAAAGTATTTGGAGGTGAAATGTAAGAATATCTACAACTTACTTTTAAATGAATAAAAAAATTAAAAGGACTTGATGGATAAAGAGAGGGATGGATAGATGGCTACATATGTGATAAAGCAATATAGTAAATTATTGATTGTAAGAATCTAGTTGATGGCCATATAGGTTCCTGTATAATCCTTTCAACTTCTCTGCATATTTGAAAACATTCTTAATAAAATACTGGGAAGTAAGAAGTTAATACAGAGCAAGAGGTTAAATAAAGGACAAAATAAATCTAAATAAATCAAATTTACAAAAAATCATTAACTAATAAATTATTAGAATACAGCACAAAACTAGAACTAAGAAATAAATTCAAGCACTGATTCTTTGAAAAAATTAACAAGATAAAGCCTACCAACATACTCAGGGGAGAAAAATAAGAATGCAAAAACACAATGTAAAATATTAGGACAAAGGGAAAAAAATCTCCTATCTTTAAAGGAAATTATAGCAATTATAGGAGAATACTTTGCTTAAATTTAGAAATGAATTTTAAAATCCTGCATGAAAAGCATTTTTCTAGGAAAATAAATAACCATAACTGTCCCTGGAATATGTAGGAAACTTACAGACCTAACAAAGAAGAAATTGAGAAGTTTTATGGTAACAATATACTCTGTCTCTCTAAAACAGTAACAAAATATGCACAGTTTTAGAAGACTTCTCTCAAAATTAAAAAGAACATTAATTAAAACATTATTGAAACTGTTCTAAAGCAAAGAATTCTAAATAACGTTTATACCAAAACCTGAAAAATGCACATAAGCTAGAAAATTTTTAAAGATCTATCTTATTTCTGAATATTAAAGCAAAAATTCTGCATAAAATGAGAAAACAGGATTCAGCAACCCACTAAAAATTATTCACAATGACCAACTGCACTTTATTTAAATACTATACAACTGTTCAATATTAAAGAAACTAATATCACTCACCAAAATAATAGGTCAAATGAGAAGAATATCATAATCCCTCTACCCCATAGATGTTAAAAAGGCATTTAATAAAGTTTAGTAATAATTTCTGGTAAAGTTTTCTTAATAATATAAGAATAAATTGGTAACTCCTTAGCAGAATAAAAAAATTTATTTTAGTTTAACAGAAGCCAATAATTTGCTTAATGAGAAAACAGTAAAACTAGTCCCATTAAAATGAAGAATAAGACAAAGGCAACATTATTAAATATTTTTTGACAGTACCAGTAAATGCATTTAGTACAAAAAAGAAATATAAGGTATAAAAACTGCAAATTAGTAGATATAATTACATTAATACAGGATAATATAACTTTATAATTGGAACATATATAGTAATTTAAATATTAGAAACAAAGTATGGAAATTTTCAAAATTAATACACACAAAAATAGCTTTCCTGTATGTAAACAAGTTAGAAAATATAATAAATATTCTATTTGAAATTGCTATTCTCACAACAAAAATATTTAGTTTTAGCAACAAAATAAAATACCTAACAATAAACTTAGAAACGGTGCAGAAAAAAATTAAAACTATAATAAGGGAGATAAGGAAAACTAGGATAAATGGTGAGACAAATCTTACTGTTGGACAGGAAGGTGCAATTTTAAAAGTATGTTACTCTTCCTTAAGTTAATGTATAAATTTAATGTGATCACAATAAAGTTACCAGTTTATTTATTTTAGGACAACTAGGAAAGCTTATTTTAGATTCCATATAGAGACATAATAAGGCAAAAGTAGCCAGAAAAATCTTGAACAAAGTAAAACAGTAAGGAACTAAGTTTACCACGTAACAGAATTATAGTTTAAAAGCTATAGTAATAGAGTTTCATGCTGGCATATCAAAAGACAGATTAATGGAACAGAATTCAAAATTGGACCTAAGAGTTTAGTATATCATAAATGTGGCATTGTAAGTGGGTAGAAAAAAATAATTCATTTAATAAATTTTGTTGGAACAACTCAGCAGGCATTTAATAATAGGACTGGATTGGAAGTTTACTTCTTATATCAAAATGGATTCCTGATGGATCAAAAATTTAATCACAAAAAATACACTTGGACACTACTAAGAAAGACGTGTGAAAATTTCAAAACCCCAGAAATCATTTAAAAATGATAGACAAAGTAATTACATAAAAATTACAAATTTATGCATGACAAAGACAAAAGGCAAATGAAAAACTGAGAAAAATAGCATGCAACATATAAGACACAGTAATCAAATCTCTTGCATAGACAGAAAGCACTTACAGATCAAGAAGAAAAAATGTCCAATCAATAGCAAAATGGGCAAAGGATTTTATCAGGTAGCTTATGTACAGTCAGTAGATAAAACGTTCAGTTTCATCCATAAAGAATACATGAAAACAACACATATCAAGTAAACAATATCAGATTGTTGAAAACCAGAATGGGTGATTAACAGTATTGATGAGTATGGGAAAATAGGTAATCTCATTGTGCAGTACAGGATTAACACAGATGGCCTAGGCTGTCCAAACCCTGTACCTCCAAAGAAAGATTTGGACCTTATCCAACTCCTGGGAGATAACCTCTAAGACCCTGAAATATTCTGCCTGTTCAGAGTTTCTTTGTCTACTTGGGGCCTTGGGCTACATCAGATAGTTTATGCTAATAATGTGAGTTGTGGTGGGGGGCTCTGGGCCACATTATATTAATTTTGGATGGAGAGGCTGGGGACTGAATAACTAAGGCCAGCCACATGGGCCTTCCATGCAGACATAACTGGTCCCTAATAGAAACTCTGGACAACAACGCTGAATGAGCTTCCCTGATTAGCAGTACTTCATGGGTGTTATCTTACATCATGGCTGGAAGAAGTAAGTGCTATCTATAAAACTCCACAGAGAGAGTACAACTGGAAGCCCACATCTAGTCTCTCCTGGACACTGCCCTAAATCAATTCTGCTGATTTTAGTCTGTATCATTTCACTGTAATAAGCCACAACCATTAATGTAATGGTTTTTCTGAATTTCTCGAGTCCTTTTAATGAATCATTGAACCTTGGGGTGGTCTTGGGGACTCCTGATCACAGGTGACATCGGAAGTGGGATTCACTAGAATCACCCTGACTCACTGAAATGTGGTGAAAGAATGGTTTGGGAAAAGGAAGGATAAGAGGGTAGGAGTTGACAAAACTTTGATTCTGTATGGCCACTGGGCCACTCATGGTGTTAAGTAGCAGCTGTGTTGCAACCAGTGACTAGAAGTAAAAGTCACCACTGGAATTTAGAAATGATAAATCTAACTCCTAAAGAGTTGGCTCACTAGATGCATAAGGAAAGGCAAAATGACAAGAAACAAGCTAAATATACAATCTCTCAGTTATTATGTGTAATAGCTAAAATGACAGTAAAGTGTTGAGGCAAATCCTGATGCTGGGCCAAGCTTGAATTTCAGCTGGTCCAAGTTACAGACACTAGCTTCAGGGTTTCCAACAAAGGGACAAATAACATGCTGAAAAAACTGACAGCTAAAATAATATGAGTCATGAAAGAACAGGGAAAGACAAAAGGAAGAATCAAGGGACTCATCCCAGCAGGTTGGACACTGATGGGATCAAAGGCTTAATGAAGCACTACTGGAGATTACATAGACCAATAGGAGCTCCTGGCATACCCCAACTTTGAAGAGCTTTAAACAAATCTGTTCTATTTACCTTAGTCTGGAGGAATTAACAAAGCTGAAAGGCAAAAAGGACAATGAAAAATGTTACCTCAAATCATCCGTGGCAATTGTCTCACAATCTAATATGGATAAAGACTGATGAAAAGGGTCAGAGTCCTTTAGTCTGATCCTTGTTTGGGGACATGGGCTATATGCACGTGTGGTTAAAATGGACAGGGGGTGGAGAATAAGCTTTTCTGGGACTCTGACATGGCAGACCAATGCACTGAGGTTCCAAAATCTGTTGGGTGAAATCCTAATGTGGACTACAGTTAGGTTGGGAGGACTTAGCCATGAAATGGTTGATGAAATTAAGGTGAAAGTTGAGATTAAAACTGAAATACCTAAATGGACTTCATGTGAACTGGATGTATCTCCTTTACCTGAATGTATTGGGATGGATTTTATATCTGATTGGGGAACACTTCCCTACCTTATATTGTAAAACCAAAGGCATGTAAATTTGCCCTTTATCCAGTATACCTGCTAAATGGGAACCTACAGAACTGTCCAAGCCCACAGATTTTAGTTGGAAATAGTATAGAATACCTGGTGCACAAAAATAGATTACACCTTTAATCAATGATGTGTTAAAAAACTGGGCTGCTGGTACCAACACATTTTCTCTACAGTAGCCCTGTATGGACCAGAGAATGGGGCTATGGAAAAAGCCTGTGAGCACCATCCAGCAGTGACTGCCAGAATTTGGACCAGAAAATTTTCAGATGCAGCTATAAGATATACAGCTAAATTGAGAACAAATTACTAACTTGCTATTGGACATTAGTTGAAAATGCCCGTGACTAAATGTATTAGGGTTCTTCAGAAAAAATAGACCAGTAGACTGTGTGTGTGTGTGTGTGTGTGTGTGTGTGTATTATAGGAATTATATCAGTGAATATACACATATATGTATGCACATTGTCACAGAATTATGGAGATTGAGAAGTCTCATAATCTGCTGTGTGCAAGCTGTAGAACTAGGAAGGCTGGTGGTGTAATTCAGTCCAAGTCCAAAAGCCTGAGGACTAGAAGCTCTGATGTCTGGGGGCAGATGATGAATATCCCAGTTCAAGAAGAGAATTCACCCTTCCTCCATCCTTTTGTTCTATTCAGGCAGGCCCTCAATAGATTGGATGACGCCCCACCTCCTTACACTGGTGATGGTGGATCTTCTTTCCTGAATCTACCAATTCAAATGCTAATCTATTCCAGAAACACCCTCAGAGGGACATCCAGAAATAATGTTTTACCAGCTACCTGGGCATCCCATGGTCAAGCCAAGCTGATACATAAAATTAATTAACCATTATACTGAAGGACATATAACCATGAAAGCTGAAATGCCCATAATGCCTTAAGTGATGTGAGAGAAACACTCTAATAAGGTAGTGCCCAGAAGGGCTCCATAATAAATGGAAACGGTTTATACAGGACAATGTTACTGGGACAATGCAAGGAGGTACTCATTCTGTTCATGTGCAGGAGGTCTCTTTTCCACTGGAGCCTACTTTGAAATCAGCTGAGGTGCCACCAAATCCTATGGCCACCTGGGCAGCACCCTATGAACAGCTCTCTATTGAAAGAGAGCTACTAGGTTGACTGATGGCAGTTCCAAGGTGGATGGTCAACATCCTGTTTGGAAGACTACTGTACTACATCAGATGATGGAAAAGTTTTGATTGAAGAAAGTAAGAACAATCTGCTCAGGCTGAACTATATGCTGTCCGTGCAGTGATGAAAACACTGAACAAGTATAAAAGTTCCATTTAAAAATAATCAAAGTTTGGGTGTGCTAATGGCTGGCCACATGGTCAAATAAATGGGCAATGAAAAACTAGTCTATTAGATGCCCCATGTGGGGCACTATCCTATGGAAATCACCATGGGAATTAGGGGCACATTAAAGTAGGACATGTCAATGCCTACCAGAAGAACACTCTTCCAGGATCAGATGATGACTGGACCCACTAAGTGGAAAACTTGGTGTGCTTACTTAAGGTGGGCATGTAGGTCCATGAAATAAATGGGAATGGGAGAGGTGTAGAAATGTAGGCATGGGCTGATTGTTGGCATATTTCTCTTTTTCCCTCTGAGGCACAAAATATAAATAAATACTGCAAGAGAGAGAGAGACCGCAGGTGGCTATGGGCAGATTTCCTGGGGAGAAGGTGGCACACACAACTGACAAGTAACTACATCAGAATTCTGTGGTAGCCCCCAGACTATAAAAGGATCCTGATAGGACTAGACGTTTACTCTGGACTAGGCTTTGCACCCCCAGAGACAGATGGATACAAATGCTTAAAATACTATAAAAGGACTGAAACAGAAGATACTGTGGCAATTTGGACCATCAAGTTATATTTCTTCAGACCAAGAAACACACTTTACAGCCCATAGTGTCTAATGATGGGCAAAAAGATATCACATCAAAATGGAATAGTGGTTTACTAGAGAATTGGAAAAGGTAACTGAAACATTTTTTTTGGTCTAAAATGGGGGGTGATAAAGGCAGGAAGGGCTGACATATATACCTTCATGAGTGTGTATGCACATTCAACATGAGGGGGACAAGAGCGGGTCCCCACATGACAAATTCTTTTACTTTTATGGTGGATCTGGAGAAGAAGGGATGGAGGAGTACACTGGTACAAACAACAAAGTGATTTCTCAGGTCACCTCAACTTTTCTTTTTTCCTACCTGGGGCAGTGGTTGGAGACTGCAGGTGCTAGAAACAGGAATCATTCCTAAGCAAGAAACCTACCTTTCAACCTTTATGTCAGAATTGCTATGGGCCTAATGGGGTGGACTGTATCTTCACCCCATCTGGCAAAATTCGGATTGACAGTGAATGGAGCTGTATTTCTTGGTGGTCAAGATGCCCACTAGTTCTATACCTATATATTCTTACTCTAAATAAAATGGAATGAGCTGAAAGGAGGCATGAGCTAGACTGGTATTACTGCTGGCAATCTAGACCAGCACAGTGGATAAGCCTAACAACTCTTCCAAAGGTGAAAATGTTTGGGTAAAAAATTATGACAAGTGAAAAATAGGAGAAATAGCCAAGGCACAGGAATAAATAAATGAATTAGGTAATGAGGAAAATCTAGTATTACACTGGTGCTTTGAGAGAGGCTCGGAGCAAGAGACTGTAGTCTCTTAGCTTAATTATACTAGATGCCCAAAAAGGTGAAGTCAGTTTTCTAAGACCAACCTTGCTCTTAGAAGCTGAAAAGCTTGAATGGAAGCCTGCAAACTTGAGTGGCATTGCTCTGGGAGGCATTCTGGTCATATGATATAATGATGAACTGGACCAATTAATTGTTAATGACAGAGGTAATGGGCCATTATCTCTTGATTCTTATTTTTCAGGTTACATCTACTACAATACTGCAGATACAGTCTAACATCGGTACTGCTGGAATGATTCCTCTCCCTTATGTAAGTAAGTCAAATGATGATGATCAAATGTATTGGAAAATTGAATCACAGCCTCCTTGGTATGTAGTATCAATGAAAAATGGGCTAATAACTGGATCTACTTAATTATGAGTTAATTTCTATGCTGAGTAATTATGTACAAGTTTGTCAAAAGGTATAAATAGTAGAATATTAAAATAGGAGATAATCATATTATACAAACTAGGCTCTCTGTTAAGAGAGCCTAGGCCAAGGGACAGTGAGTAGCCTGTGCATAAATGATTAACTCAGCAGGTCTTGGTTGTCCAAACCCTGCACATTGTAAAGGTTTGGACCTTGCTAAACTCTTGGGAGATAACCTCTGATGCCTTGGAATACCTTGCCTCATAAGAGTATCTTTGTCTACCTGGGACCTTGGGCTATGTCAGATAGTTTATGCTAACAACTGATTTATTGTGGTGGTGGTGGTAGAGGGCTTGGACACACAGTATCGATTTTGACCCCTGGAAAGGCCAGAGACTAAGTAACTAAGGTTAGCCATGTGGGCACTGAATGTAAATATAACCAACCTGCAATAGAAACCAGTGACATCAAAGCTAGATGAGCATCCCTGATTAGCAGCACTTCATATTATCTCACATTATGGCTGGGAGAATTAAGTGCTGTTCCTAAGACTCCACAGGGAGAGAACAACTGGAAGCTTGTGCTTGGTCTCACCTGGACTCTGCCGCATAGCAAGGGTCCCCAACCCTGAGGCCATGGACCAGCACTGGTCCTATCAGTTCAGCAGCAACAGTTCAAGATCCCTTGAACAAGATCCCTTGAACTGTGCATGCAAGGGATCTAGGCTGTGTGCTCCTCATGAGAATCTAATGCCTGATACTCTGAGGTGGAACAATTTCATTCCAAAACCATCCCCCAACATCTATGAAAAAATTGTCTTCCCCGAAACTGGTCCCTGGTGCCAAAAAGGTTGGGGACCGCTGCTATATGCCATTATTACCTTTGCTGATTTTAATCTGTATCTTTTCAGTGTAATAAACCATAACCATGAGTATAATGGCTTCTCTTGAGTTCTGTGAGTCCTTGAAGCAAATCGTTGAATATGAGTCATCTTGAGGACCCCTGACCATACTCATAAACTATTTGCTTTTATGACTATAAATTGATGCAACTTTTTTTGGAGGAAAATTTGACAGTATCCTTATACCAGAAATTCTAGCAAAATACCCCTAAAATATGTATGTCTATATGCATTAGGCCACACATAAAAGGATATTTATGCAGTTCTGTTTGTCAGAGCCAATGACTGGAAACCCCTTAAATTCATTAATAAGGTACCAGTTAAAGAAATTCTGATTCATCCATTTAATGAAATCTGATGTACCAGTTTATAAAAAAGGAGATTAATATATATAAACTGATATGGAAATACTTTCAAGATATATGGCTGTGTAAGACAGAGTTAATTTATAGCTGGACTGGAAAAGCTCTATTTTTACCTCTGGGGAATTCTGGCTGTCCAGCTTTGACTCTTGGCCAAGATAAGAACAGTAAGATTAATGATGTGCTGTTTACTGTCTGAAACTGCCCCCGAAAACCCCGCATGGCCAGTTTGTTTACTGATGGTTTTCATTTGGCAGAATCAGGAAGACAGCCTGGCTTGATGTCATGACTACAAGGGCCTAAAAAACCAGATGGGAACTTTTGCCTTGAGGTTTTCTGAAGCTAAGATGCATCACATAGATCTTGGTGTTTCAATCTGAAGACAGGCAGTGTGTGTGAATAAGGCCCCTGGAAAGCTTGCACCTGAGCCCCAATGCTTGCCATAGTATCTTTCTCTTGCTGCACCTATCCTTTGCCTTTAAATAAAAGCCACACAGAAGAATGCTCTGTGAAGTCTTGTAAGTCCTTTCAAATATCCAAATTTGTAAAATCTTTGCAATAGTCAAGTGACAAAAGCAGGGTCTAGGGCAATATGTAAGACTGTGGGAAGTAAACTTTCTGAAATGCTAGCAAGCAAAGTGGAAAAAGCCATCAAGGACAAATGTGGGTGAAGATTATGAGTCTTCCTACACAAGGATGTATTATATTGGGTGTTCCAGTTGGCTTGAGGACCAGCGGAGCTTGCAAAAATTTCAGGGACGCAGACGGAAAATAAAAGAGCAGTGGCATAGCCCAAAATAAAACTTTTATCCAGCATGACTCTACCTTGCACAGACAGTGTCACTAGTAGCTGTGTGACATGACTCTGGGGATCTTGGGAAATGTATGCTGAGAGAGGCTGCATCTGCACCTGTACTGTGTGGTGACTGCACCTTCACCAGGGTGGAGGCTGGGTTCACAGAGCCCAAAGCCTATTTATTATATAAGAGATCTGAAAGATGGCACCACAAACTCTAGCCACTCTTATAACAATATTTTGGTTAGAAATTATATTTAAAATTTCAATAGAAGAGGCCAGAAACACAGCTGCCCTCATCTGAAAGAACCTCAGCAGTAACAGTGGGGGATTACCAAGCAACCAAAGAAAACAGAACCTCTCCCAACTCTGAGCTGCTGATGGTGACTCCTGCAACTGAGGGCAAACATGACGGCTGAAAGTGAGGGCTAGGAAATTTAAGGAACAGAAAGGTGTGGCAAGGATGCAACAGAAGGGTTTTCTAGTTAGATGAGGTGGAACAGAGTTGAGTGGAATGAGCACATGGGGCTGGAAGTGACACTGAGAAGCAGTGGCCCGATGGGATCTTGCTTTCCTCTTCCTTTTGGGTCTCTTCTGCTCTCATTCTCTCATCACTGCTACCGGAGAGAAATCAGGCAGAAGTCACAGTAGGAGCATACGGATTTTCCTTTATTGCTCCTTATCCATTCTCTCTGCCACAGATATGTCATGAGGCGGCTGGGAAAAAGAACCAAAGTACAAAAAGAAAGGCTTGGTGGAAGGTTCAAATTCAGTAGCATGGCAGTGTTTTCTCTGCTTGACTTTTTTATTTCCTGCCCTGGTGCTGTAGAAAAAATGAGGTTGGAGGGGGTGGTAACAGAGGAGAGGTGGGGATGATGGTAGAAGGACTGAAAGGAGAAAAAGGGAGAGAGATGTCCTATACTACAGAAGATAAATATATACCCAGCTTTGAAGAGATCGGTACGAATAAGTGATTCTGTTTAGTATTATTAAGCATGAATTCTTTAATATGTTTTTAACCCTATAACTTTGGAATTCTTGAAGAAAATTAACTTTGTTCTCCATGAACAAAAATCAGTGTTCTTTCTCTCTCTCCACCCCTCTCCTTTCTCCCCATATCTATCTATCTATATGCCAGATGATATATGAAGAAAATTTAGTTTTTAAGAACTCCTAGTAGGCACTGTAATAAGTATAGTTATAAAAAGTGTGTATGTGTAATTTTTTATTCACCAATGAATGTCTTTAAGATCTCTACCTGGCAATAAATGCCTCAATCAACAAAAGGTGGAGAGTTGTGGCAGTGAAAAGATGGTGAACAATGGGATGTTTCTGTCATACCTGTGCATAGATTGGAGAGATGAGGCTATAAGCTTTACCTAGGAAAGCAAAAACTGAATTTGGGAATGGACACATACAGAAGCATTAAAAATCTATATATACTAAAATATACACTCTTCAGTTTCATAAACATCCATTAAAGGAAAAAGCAGAAAGTGGGTAAAAGACAAAGAAGCAGAAAGAGAAAATGAAACAGGAAAAGAAATGGAAAAAAGAAAAAAGGCAGAAAGAGGTAAAAGAAGATAAAGATACACTAAGAAGAAGACAAACATACAAAGAGGAAATGAGAAAGAGACAGAAAGCAACAAAGAGCAGGACTGCAGCTCACAGCCATTCCAGCATAGCCTCCATCTATGCCTTCACTCTGTGTATGAGTTTGTGCCTGGGACACCGTCATGCCCTTTGCAATTGTTTAGAATTGCTAAAGCTTCAGGAGCCAAGCAAATGCTGTAAGTGCCTCCATTTAAGCCCATGTGGCTACTGAACACTTGAAATGTGACTGATCTCAATTCAAATGTCTGTAAAGATAAATGCACACCAGATTCTGAAGACTTTGTACAAAAAGAATGTGAAATATTTTGGATATTTTTGGGTTAAATAAAATACATTTTTAAAGTTAATTTCATTTTCTTTTTGCCGTTTTAAATGTGGCTACAAGCAAATTTAAAATTACATATGTGGCTCACATTATATTTCTGTTGGAATGTACTGTTTTCTAACATTGTGAGTCTCCTCATTAAAATCAAGGTTGGCAAAGTAAGTTTGCTCATGTCTGAATCGCTCAAACTGCTAAAAACATACCAATATGCTGGACTTTTTCATCGATGACTTCACAATGGTATGGCCACCGTGTTGGGCTCAGTGGACCAGAAGAAGAGACACCATATAAATCCCGTGGTTCACGAAGACGTGGCACCCATCTCCCTAGCTGATATTCTAATAGTATCTGTGTAGTCCGGGGGAAGAAGGGATCACCAAAAGAGTCAGCTGAGAAAAAGATTCAAACACAATCATGAGTGGGAAGAAGAAAAATACCAACTCCTGTAATTTTTATATAGTTCCTTTTTTCCTTTCAACACTATTCAATGTGTGGGTATCATTACAAATGTTTTATAATTCATGGCACTTTTTATAAAAGTACTAATGAAATTTTGTGATGATTGAGCTTCACAATAGCCAAAAAATAGTTGACCTTTATACTATTAATTTATTCTAAAAGCTCACTACTACTTTAAAAACATTTGTTTCTTGTAGCTCTTCTAGCAAATCATCTAAATGTCTAATGAGTTAAATACAGTGATGAACTATAATTCCTCACTACTTACTGGAACTGTATTCTCAAGGTTTGCTGGTGAACTGAGTCACAACTTTTTCTCAGTTTTCCTTCTAGAGCTACTGTGTGATACAATGCCAGGAACACAATTCATATAGACTAGTATGGGGCCACACCAAGAAGGCCGTGCAGTGGTCTGGTATATTGGTGTGATACTGTATGGCATCAGTTTGACGTTGATGATCACCCCTCCTTAAGCGTACTTCTCTTATGACACATTTCCTGGATTTCCCCCTCCCTTCTACATATTTGGTTTTCCATTTGTCTCACTGACTCCTCTTGCTCTTTCACCTCTGAAATGTGGCTTTTTGCCGAGACGTAGTTCTTGGTTATTTTTGTACAACAGCTGATACAGCAACTGGACTGGAGCTCAGATAACTGGATTCCTTCCCTTTTATCACTTTTTTTTGTATGACTTTGTTTGGGCAAGGCAGCCTCTTTGAACATAAATCTTACTACAGGTCAATAACTAATAATATCACCTGCCCTAGCTACTTATCAGGATTGTTCTATAGACTCATTCATCCAACAGATACTTATAATGCATCTAGTATGTGCTAAAAACTATAAACAGACAATTGCCATACAGAGTGAAAAAAACAGTGTCCCTGCCATCATGAGCTTAAACTGTGGTAGGACATATATAAGTAGGAAAACAAGATAATTTCAGTGATGACAAATGCTACAAAAATAAAACACAGAAATATAAATGAAGATTAGAAACAGGAAAGTGGGAGTGAGAATGCTATTTTAGATAGGGTGGACAGGCAAGATTTCTCTAAAGAGGTAACGTGACCTGACGCCTAAATAATGAACTCAGCCCTGGAGTAAAGACTGTTCTGGCTGGACACACTCTAACAAAGCTGAAAGGCAAGCCTCAAAGTAATGAAACTGATCCACAAGCAAAACAACTGCTTATCAGGACAAAGTTCAACATTCTTTAACTGAATACAACAAAATCCAGCAACCACATGTAAAATTTGCAAGTTTGTCATTCAATCAAAAGTTAATGAACAAGAGTTCTAGTCCTGCTGTGGCAACATAAGTCTTATACAGGCCTTCTCTCTCACTAATTACAACTCAATTCTAGATAAAATACAGAAACATAACTATCTGAAGAATTTGAAAAGTAAACAAGAGCAGACTGTAGAGTTAAAACTTAGAGAAGCACTCCCACAGGAAGGTGAATCCAGACCCTTGTTTGCTCTAGTGTGCTGAATGAATGTTTGCTCTAGCGTGCTGAACAGAGCAGTGCGGTGCAGTGGTGCAAATGGCTAAATCTCAAATAGAAACTCAGTCCTTTTTTTTCCATTTACTAAAGTTTGGGGTTATTTTTATTATAAATGTTTGATTCCAAAATGCTTGAGAGTAGTCTTTTCTTTTTCTCTTGAGCCGAATAATTTAGTCACACCACTCTAACAATGATAATATTCTATTTAGTGATTACCTACTATGTGCCAGAACCAGTGCTGGGAAGAGATACAAACATTGATAAGATAGTCTCTGAGATCAAGGCGTTCTCAGTACAGAGAGAAGGAAGGAAGGGTTAGGTGATGTGATACCGCAAGGGCAATCACGCAGGCATATACAGGATGTCATGGGAGAATGTGGTGGGGTTCTCAGTAGTGTAGAGGTTGAGAAATTCTGAATGACTAAGAAATGACATATGTACACACACAATAAAATAAAAAAAAATCCTTCTCCAAATCAGAAAACCAGTCTTAATCTTAACAGAAGAACCAAGAAAAGGGGTCCTTACAGTGTGGAAGGAACCTGAAGGGAAGAAAGGAACCAGAGAAAGGTATCTCCTAATCCTGTGTATGAGCCCACAGAATTGGGCTAATCCCTGAGCTATGAAAGCAGACACACTCTCAGAGACTATGAAAACTTAACTGAAACTTTAACCACCCTCCCAACCCACACACAAATGTCTCAGCTCAACCCCTGAATTACACATGTGCAAGATAGTCCCAAACCAATATAAGGAAAACTTAAGAGAACTAAACAGGGCTTTGAACCATCTATAAAAGTCTCAAAACTCCTGAACTACACTGGCATGGGAAAAAATCAGCATAGCAAAGGCTTAGAGATGAGAAATCAGATCTGAATTATTATCCACAGAAGGGGTGCCAGAACTTACTGTTTAAACCTAACTGGATTGATTGCCTGCTAGAAGAAATACATTGACCCAGAATCTACACAACATAGCATGAACAACGGAAAACCAGGAATAGGACCAGTTCTCAGGGCAAAAGGCAATCAACAAATGTTAACAACAAGATAACCCAGATGTTAAAACAATCAGACAAGAAGTTTAAAGGAGTCATTACAATTTTGCTCCACGAGGTAAGGGAAACACACACTTGTACTGAATTAAAACATAAGAATTCTTGGTGAAGAAATAACACATTGCTGGGAATGCAAAGGGATATAGCCACTTTTGAAAACAGATTCACAGTTTCTCATATAGTATATATTTAGCATATAACCCAGCAATACTATTCCTAGGGATTTACCCATGAGAAATAAAAAACATGTTCACACAAGGACTTGTACAAAAATATTCACAGGAGCTTTATTCATTACAGCCCCAATTTGTGCATGAATGGATGGCTAAATGGAGAAATTGTGGTCTATTCACATAATGGAATACCTCTCAACAATAAAAAGGAACTACTGATATATGCAACAACATGGATAAATCTCAAGAGTATTATGCTAAATGAAAGAAGACAGAAAACACAAAATGTATGATTCTGTTTTGTGAAATTCTAGAGAAGCCAAATATGGGCGGGGGCGGGGGGGGGAATGCAAATCACTGGTTGTCTGGAGCCAGGAGTGAAGCCTGGAAGGAGAGGATCTACTGCAGAGACACAGGAACACTTAGGGGTGATTAAATGTTTTACATCTTGCTTTTGGTAATGTTCTAAACAAAGAAAGCAACATAAAAAGGGATTACTATAAATGGGTAATTCATATCAACTAAGAATATGAGTAGATAATAAGCCTGTAGAAGTAATTCTCTATTTCTCTAGCAATCCCAGAAATGCTAGTTAAAGGAGTGAGTTATCCCCTGTCTCCTAATAGGTTGGCAAAATTTAAAAAACAGAAAAGGGTAGCAGGGAAAAGTCCACAAAACAATACTATAAAATTTCTATGCCTATGGGTATAGATATGTGTAATGCAAAGAAGAAGTTCTAGAATGATACACATCAAACTGAGAATGGTGGTTATTTCAAACAGGAAGATTTATTTTAGGATGGTGGTAAAAGACAAAAGAAAAAAAAGATAAAGGCCTTAACTTCAATTTCAGAGTACTTGTGATACATATGTAAATACTGAGTAGAGATATTTTAGCATTTGAAAGTACAACTCTAAGTATAAATCTTTAAAAATTAAGTATACATCAAGATGCCCACACACATGTTCAGTTGCAAATGAATGACTTTATTAAGGAGACTCTTTAGACAATATACTTCGTTTAAATGAAGATGTACTTCTAACATAATCTGTCCTTTATAACTGGAGTCATATACTCAATACAATTAAAGAAATGACAAGGTAAATCCTTATGTTAAATATAAGATAATCACCACTTTCATTTATTATATTCTAATATAAAATAGGTTTACGTAAAACAAACCTGAAAAGTTTGAATTCTGCAAGTGGATACATTTCTCTTTCACAATCTACTAGAATAATCATTCCCTATATTATTCAATCTGACTTTTTAGTTTCCTCATCTTCTTTTTTATCCACTCAAGGTTTTATACTAAACAAAAACTATATGAATAGGTTCAAACCTGTTAAAAGTGCACACCGATGAAAATCTTCACTTACAAATTTCATGAACATATCCTCATCCTAAAATAAGAATTTAAAAATATTTCTCTTTAAAAAACCAACAGTTTTCAAATCCAGATTTTTTTTACATCTATTTTAGTACTTGGGATTGAGTGTATGTCTTTAACCTTTAATAAATGAGAAAATTAAAGGATTATTATCGGCTACTGGTCTCAATGCACCCAACACTTCAAATATTCTGAAACCTTAAAGTTTGCATCCTTCATTCCTCCTCTTCCACTGGGTGAGGTCATAATAATGACTTTATGGAAGGAATGAAGTTTAAAGATTCTTGGTAAACCTGGGAAAACAATTTAAATTAAAAATAAAATTGGCTGGGCGTGGCGGCTCATGCCTGTAATCCCAGCACTTTGGGAGGCCAGGGCAGATGGATCACCCGTGGTCAGAAGTTTGAGACCAGCCTGGCTAACATGGTGAAACCCTGTTTCTACTAAAAACACAAAAAATTAGCCGGGCGTGGTGGCGCACGCCTGTAATCCCAGCTACTCGGGAGGCTGAGGCAGGAGAATCCCTTGAACCCAGGAGGCAGAGGTTGCAGTGAGCCGAGATCGCGCCATTGCACTCCGGCTTGAGCAACAAGAGCGAAACTCTGGCTCACGAAAAAAAAAAATAACAAAAAGAAAAACACAGAAAGCCGTAATTCCTTTAAGTAGTTAAAGTAAGCTTTAAGAGCTTATTTCGGGACATTAGTTTACATACATAATTTACACTTCAATAAAATTTGAAGGAAATATCTCAGAATATGTAGTAGAAACAGACTAAAGAATTTTAAATACTACATTTTCCCCCCTTTTTCTTCTTCCATGTCCCTTCCTCTATGACATCAGAGCCACAATAAACTGTTATGGTGATACACAACAAGGTTAGAACATGGTGGTTCTACTATGATTCATACTACGATGTAACACAATCCAATCAGCACATATAAGAAAATAAGTGGACACTAATCCTAAAAACCCTACTAAAAATTTCATACACAAATTTTAATAAAACCTAGAAGAATCTTAGCTAAAATATTTTCTCAAAAAAATACAAACACAGTTTCTCTTTCTAGACAGGGCATAGTGTTCCCAGTGATAGCTCAGCTTTTTCAGCCAAATTATTTCCCAACTTCAATGACAATAATTTAAACATCCAATTGATTTTTATATCCAATTGACTTTATAATACTTTAATTAGGGATTTATATAATACAAATTTTATCTCCAAGTAAAACAAAGTTGAGAAAAACATACCGATTCATCTTCATCACTGATTGTTCTGTCTGAATAGTCTTCCTTTTCTGAATCTTCTGACATCTCTTCCAGTGTTTGACTTGAGATTTCTTGTAATATACGGGTAGGCTGTAAAACAATTTCTAAGGAAATTATTTGACAGCTTTTCTTTTCAAGCTGTGTTTACTACATTAAATGAGTACTCAAAAATATATTCAATTGTATTTAACAGTCACAACAGTCTTCTCTAAAAACTACAGTACAACTAATAACACCTTCAATTTCAGAGATTTAAAGGAATTTTCCACGACTGTAAGAGACAACAACCACAATAAAAGACAAATCAAGTAAATCATTTAATTAAAAGGAATTTCCAGAGTATACAGCCAAATCATTCACATTTTATTATATTTACAATTGAATACTACACAGCAAGTTCAGAATGATACTGAGGCATTAAAAGATAATGAATTTTAAAAATTAGTCACTTTGTGAAATGTAGCAATATAATTTTAAGTTTTCTCCTTGATTTTCACTTGACCAAAAGTTCAAGTGACAAGACTTTACATTTTGATTATCATTCTGTAGATACTGTCTAATATTCATTTATATTATTCTTATTCTTAGAAATCTAAATAGCTACCAGAAGGTTGTATCGGTAATGACCACTACCATTCTATGTAAGTATCTTCCCATGTGGTTAATACTAAGACCAGGGAATAATCGAAATTTCTTGTCAAGTTCCCATCGTTCTTGAGAGACCAAAGGACTCGACAATTGCAAATCTATTGGTTTATGCCCCTCTCTACAGAAAGCATGTTTTGCAGCGTGGACTACCTATAAGTTAAGTCCAAGCTCTATGGCAAATCACTGCCAATGCCACGGAGCCGATTGTCTCATAGATGACACCTTCAGTCCTAAGAAACTGAAGTTTTTGCCTGGGCATCACAACTCCACATTTGGAAAACCCGACTGGCGTAAATTCCACTCCTTACAGGTGCACACGGGGCACACGAAGTGCTGACCTGCTGTGGATACAGCTCTGGCCTCAGGGGAAGTCCCTTATTCACCGGCGCTCCGCGGGTGTCTTCCACCACCTCGGAGGAGGGCAGGTGCGGGCGCGTCCACGTTCAGCCGCGTCCCGACAGTACCAAGGGGTTTTTGGCGGGAGCCAGGATGAGGCCACAACTCTAGGCGGCCGAGTTCCTTCCCGCACTCACTCCTGGCCACCAGGGTGTGGTGAGGCGCTCATTTTCCGGGGCGCGCTCGCTTCCCGCAGGGGGCGCCCCACCTTCCTTCTGCCTACCTCACCGTCCCGTTGGGGCCGGCACCTAGATCCTGGCCGAGTCCTCTGGTCAGGCCAGTCGTCGCTTCCGTGCAGGGACAATATCTTGGGATCTAGCGGAGAACCCAGGGTCCAGCCGCTAGAAGGAATGCCACTACTGGCGATCCGCAGCCCCAGCCACGCCCCCAACTCTCGTCACCAGGCAACGGGTCCGCCCTCGCGAGACTTTGAGCAGCCCTCGGCGATCACCTACAACCAGTGCGGAGGAAAGGAGCCTGCGCAGGTTTTGGCCCCAGGAAGTCGGAGCCCAGAGCATGCTGGGAACTTGGGGTGGGCAGCAGGGCGGTCAGAGAGGGTGTCTGGGAGGCGTTGGGGTCTGTTGGAAGAATTTAGGAGCGTGGAAGGCCAGACAGCTAATAATTCCTAGTCGAAGTCTGCACTTCGACTATTGCCTTAGAGGAGGCATGCTGGTTAGGACTGCGCCTTGGAGCCCACTTGACTTTTAACGGTGTGACAATGGACAAATTACCTGAACTTCTTGGGTACAGTACTTGAAACTACTCCTTGGAGATGTTAGAATATTAAAAAGTACGTTCGTCTTGATTTTTATACAGACTGAGTTCCATTCTACACAGTTGTGTGATTAATTCTCTTTATTCAATTCGGAAAATGAGGCTTTTCTCCTTAAATACTAAATGGAGAGTCATAGATGAACTAGGGTGAATTCTCAAAAATTATCAGCTCAGAGATTCTTTATAGCAATCGTCAGCTAGCATGTTTAACACTGTTTTCCTGATCACTGCAAATCACTATATGTAGTCTCATTTAATTAACAGACGTTATTCATGAACATCCCATATTGATTTTTTCCCTCATTTTTAGCTCTGCTGGGTAATGTAATCTATTTGGAACAGTTTTCCAAGTACAGCTGAAAAAAAAGTCTAGATTTTGGTGATATAAGAATGTAAATAAACACTTTTCACAAAGCATTATATGCCATGAGATTCGTGATAATGTAGAAATGGAGATAATGAATGGCAGCAAATTTGAAAGTAGAATAAAGGGCAAAGCACTATGGCTTAAGCATGGAAATGGGTTAATATAATTTCTTTGTATTTTGTAAGTTTCTGAAAATAGGTGTTTTGAGGTCAGCAGTTTAAAAGTCTGAACCTTCCAGATTAGACCTTGGACAGAGAATATTAATAGAGTATATCTTAGATCAACCTCTTGAAAAGTCACTCTTATAGTTGAACCTTGTTTTAGCCATACATAAGTCACTAAAAGTGACATGCACAGAGAAATCTTTATATATGTAATCTGTTTTTCTGTTGGGTTTTAGTCATGGCTGTAAGCCATAGGATGTCAGCTGCACAAGGTAAAACTGAGAAGTGATCTAACCAGGTTATACAAGAAATTAATGGCAGAGCTGAGAGACTTAAGTTTCATGATTTTTAGTCCAAATAGTTATAATCACATATCAAGTAATCCATGGGAAGAAAAATGGTCTTAGTGCATAATTTTAAAACTTTAGGTTTTTTTTTTTTTTTTTTTTGAGACAGAATCTCACTTTTTCTGTTGCCCAGGCTGGAGTGCTGTGGTGCGATCTCAGCTCATTGCAACCTCCGCCTTTGGGGTTCAGGTGATTCTCATGCCTCCCGACTAGCTGGGACTACAGGCACACACCACCACTAATTTTTGCATTTTTTAGTAGAGGTGTGGTTTCACCATGTTGGCCAGGCTGGTCTCGAATTCCTGGTGTCAAGTGATCTGCCTACCTCAGCCTCCCAAAGTACTGGGATTACAGGCATGAGTCACCATGCCTGGCCAAAATCTTAGGAATTTGGCAAAACTTTGAAAATGATATTCATTCATTATTTTATTAACAATTTTTTTTCTTTTTAAAGACAGCTCTGTCACCCAGGTTGGAGTGTAGTGGCACAATCATAGCTCACTGCAGGCTCAAACTATTGGTCCCAAGGGATCCTCATGCCTTGGTGTAACACATTTACAGGATGGTTGCTGCCTACTAGGGACAGTTCACTACTGCAAGGAAAAAAACCAGACATTTATTGTGGAGGTTACATTCTGGTGGGAGTAAACAAACCAATGATGATAATAAAAATGATATCACTCAGACGATAACAGCTATGAAGAGAAATCAAGTAGGGGGAAAAAAGAGAATAGGGGGTGTTGGGGGTGGGGGGCCTTGCCAGGGTTGCTCTTTTAGATGGAATGGCCAGGGAAGGCCTCTCTGGCCAGGGAGTATTTGAGCAGAGGGATGAACCACAGGATGTCTTATGGGGAGACTCTGCCAGGCAGGGTAAGCAGCAAGTACATAGACTGAGAAGTCTGTGTTATGAACTGCAGTTGAGCCTTGAACAACTTGGGGGTTAGGGGTATCATCCTCTACATAGCTGAAAATCTGCATGTAACTGTTGACCCCCCAGAAACTTAACTACTGAGAGCCTACTGTTGACTGGAACTCTTACTGATGACATAAACAGTCGATTAGCACATATTTTGTATGTTATATGTATTGCGTATTGTATTCTTACAATAAAGTAAGATGAAATGTTATTAAGAAAGTTATAAGGAAGAGAGTATATTTACTATCATTAAATGTAAGTCATCATAATGGTCTTCATCCTTGTCTTCACATTGAGTAGGCTGAGGAAGAGGAAGAGGAGGGGTTATTAACATTTTTTTTTCTTTTTAAAGACAGCTCTGTCACCCAGGTTAGAGTGTAATGGAGTTGCTGTCTCAAGGGTGGCAGAGGTGGAAGAAAATCCCTGTATACTTGGACTCATATAGTTCAAACTTGTGTTTTTCAGGGATCAGATGTATACTAGGCAGTACTATTTAGCCGAAGCTTAGCTGGAATCAGTATCATTTTAAGGTAAGAGACTTCACAGGGATTTTTTACTTGCGCAAGTAAAATTGAAATGGTTTGCTTAGGCATCCACTTTTTTTTTTTTTTTTTTTTTTAACTCTTCCTTTTTAACTTACTCTCCTATTCAAGACAGTAATATGTACTGGAAATGAAATCATTTGTCTTTAAGTTCATGTGGAAGTAAGGCCTAGAATAAACTTCTACCAAGGACTTTGTCTGAATTTTTGTTCCCCTTCCTTGTGATCTCACCAAAGAAGGTTACTGGACATGCTCCTTCTATTGCCAGCTTCTGCCTTTTGGGAAGACAGCTTTACCCTTGTGGCAACTTTTTCTCCTCTTTTTTTTTTTTTTTTTTGAGTTTGATCTAAGACTGCAGTCTAAAAGGCAGTATAATAAAAAATAGAATAAGAAAAGAGGAAAAGACAACCAAAACTCTTTAAGTGCCAACTGTGCCAAAAAGCACAATTACTTGTGTGGGAAACGGGAAGAAAGTTCGTTTTAGCAGGATGGCCAAAGGTAAGTTGTGTTAGGAGTATAATTTTGTGTAGCTATATCATTTGGATCAGAATCAAAATAGAGTCATGAAAGAAAACTATGACAAACAGAGCTGGAGAAGGCCATGAAAGAAGAGTCTTCACATTTGTGTGCTTGATAATGAAAAAGACTCCGTAACAACCACAACCTTACACGAGGGCCATCACCACCTTACAGAAAAGATACTTCTACAAGGACAGCTGCTCAGCAACTGCCTGGCTAACCTCAGACTGGCATCACTCTTGTTATTGATCTTTGTGGCTAAGGATAATCATTTTAAAAGCCAGTATGTAATCTTCCTCTTATTTTCTTTTAAAAATCTTTATCTTCCTTTACCTCCGTGACTATACACATAGTTTACTATGACATGCATATTCCGATTTGCAATGTTCCATTCCCAAATAAACGTCTTTTAGAGAGCCTGTCTCTGTTATTTAGGTTGACAATTGAGAGAGGCTTAAATGAATATATGAAGTGACTACGGCAATCAGTTACTTATGACATCATAGAACTCAGTAGTCTATGATCTTAGAGGTCTTGTAATTCGACTGAGGAAGCCATAGGAGGGCCTGGGAAGCCTGGGATAGTCTAGTAATTATCTTGGCCTTCTTCATACTATCTGGGTCTAGGATGACCTAGTACAGGGCCAAACCTCTTAAACTGTTTCCAAGCTCAGATCTTGAGACCTGTCTCAGCCAGTCAACTAACCAACACTCAGCTCAAGCGTCATTCACTTGATGGTGTCTTTTCTAGTTACTCTGTCATCGGCAGAATTAATTGTCTGTATTTGGGGGCTACGGTGAAGCTATCATTGCCCTTAGTATTTGGAAATGAGTTAGTAAGAATGCCCCCTGCCTGCTCAACCGATAATAGATAGGATAAATCATCTCAAAAGAGAACGAATAGTTTCCCAGACTCTGAGTGAAATCTCATGACAAAAAACATGAAATTGTCTTTTCCTCCCGCCAAAATCTGCCCTAACTGTGCAATGGTGAAATTCCCTTTCCAGCTCAGGGCATGTTGGCTAGAGTTGGTAACTTTTCAGTTACTAAAACAGTATCATTTTGATATTTGAGATTTGCTTCTGGTATTTGGCATTCGATTTGGCATTAAGAAGTTCATTTTTTAAAATTATACTTTAAGTTTTAGGGTACATGTGCACAACGTGCAGGTTTGTTACACATGTATACATGTGCCATGTTGGTGTGCTGCACCCATTAACTCATCATTTACAATAGGTATTTTTCTTAATGCCATCCCTCCCCTCTCCCACCACCTCCCGATAGGCCCCAGTGTTTGATGTTCCTCCCCCAGTGTCCAAGTGTTCTCATTGTTCAGTTCCCACCTATGAGTGAGAACATGCAGTGTTTGGTTTTCTGTCCTTGCGATAGTTTGCTCAGAATAATGGTTTCCAGCTTCATCCATGTCCCTACAAAGGACATGAACTCATTCTTTTTTATGGCTGCATAGTATTCCATGGTGTACATGTGCCACATTTTCTTAATCCAGTCTATCATTGATGGACATTTGGGTTGATTCCAAGTCTTTGCTATTGTGAATATTGCTGCAATAAACATATGTGTGCATGTGTTTTTATAGTAGCATGATTTATAACCCTTGGGTATATACCCAGTAAGAGGACGGCTGGGTCAAATGTTATTTCTAGTTCTAGATCCTTGAGGAATCGCCACACTTTCTTCCACAATGGTTGAACTAGTTTACAGTCCCACCAACTGTGTAAAGTGTTCCTTTTTCTCCACATCCTCTCCAACACCTGTTGTTTCTTGACTTTTTAATGATCGCTATACTAACAGGTGTGAGATGGTATCTCATTGTGGTTTTGATTTGCATTTCTCTGATGACCAGTGATAATGAGCATTTTTTTCATGTGTCTGTTGTCTGCATAAATGTCTTCTTTTGAGAAATGTCTGTTCATATCCTTCACTCACTTTTTGATGGGGTTGATTTTTTCATATAAATTTAAGTTCTTTGTAGATTCTGGATATTAGCCCTTTGTCAGATGGGTAGATGGCAACAATTTTCTCCTGTTCCATAGGTTGCCTGTTCACTCTGATGGTGGTTTTTTTTTTTTTTTTTTTTTTTTTTTTTTTTTTTTTTTTCTGCTCTGCAGAGGCTCTTTAGATCCCATTTGTCTAGTTTGGCTTTTGTTGCCATTGCTTTTGGTGTTTTAGTCATGAAGTCCGTGCAGCACACCAACATGGCACATGTATACATGTGTAACAAACCTGCACGTTGTGCACATGTACCCTAAAACTTAAAGTATAATTTTAAAAAATGAACTTCTGAATGAGCAGGAGCCAACTGCCTTGGGTCAAATATTCTGCCATTTAGCCATATGACTGTGGGCAAGTTTTTAAATTCTCTTTGATTCAATTTGTTTACCTGTCAAGGGGGGACAGTACAGTAGTGCCTGTCTTGTAGGGTTGTGAGGATTGGGTGAGTAACATATAAGTTCTAAGCACTTACACGTTACATCAGGGAGCAGGTTAGAGCCACCATTCTCCTCAAGACATGGGGAAGTGGTTTTTAAAGTGTGGTCTGTGAGACCCTAGTTGAGAAACCCTAGTGAACTTGATAACTAATTTCTGTAATTTGAAAAAACCTCAAAGCACCCGTGTTACTAATGTTGGCAGGTGTGATGGTTAATACTGAATGTCAACTTGATTGGATTGATGGATACAAACTATTGATCCTGGGTGTATCTGTGAGGGTGTTGCTAAAAGAAATTAGCATTTGAGTCAGTGGTCTGGGAAAGGCAGACCCACCCTTAATATCTGGATGGGGACAATCTAATCAGCTGCCAGCATGGCGAAAATATAAGCAGGCAGAAAAATGTGAAAAGAGAGACTGGCCTAGACTCCCAGCTTACATCTTTCTTCCACGCTGGATGCTTCCTGCCCTCAAGCATCGGACTCCAAGTTCGTCAGTTTTGGAACTCAGACTGGCTCTCCTTGCTGCTCAGCCTGCAGATGGCCTATTGTGGGACCTTGTGATCATGTGAGTTAATACTTAAAAAACTCCCCTTTATAGATTTTATATAAACTATTCCATTAGTGTGTCCCTCTAGAGAACCCTGACTAATACAGCAGGAACTAGACATATACAAGATAGCATTTCATTATTCTAATAAAAGCATGTTAGAATGAAAGAGTGCTAGGTAAGGTTGAAAACTGGCTAAGAAACTAATCGTGTGTTCTGTAGGATTGTGGTACTTTTGCATAATTTTTGGTATATTCAGTAAGAGAAGATTGAATTAAGGTTCCTTATCTAGGTAGAAATGACCCATTGGGCCTTCCAAAATCTATTTTAATGAAACATTTTTTGAAAATCCTATTTCAAGATAGTAAAAGCCATCACTACTAAGAGCATGTCATGGCAAAACTCTGCTATTAAATCTGCATTGGAGGCCAGGTATGATGGCTCATGCCTGTAATCCCAGCACTTTGGGAAGCCGAGGTGGGCAGATCACTTGAGGTCAGGAGTTCAAGACCAGCCTGGCCAACATGGTGAAACCCCATCTCTACTAAAAATACGAAATTTAGCTGGGTGTGGTGGCACGTACCTGTAGTCCAAGCTACTCAGGAGGCTGAGGCAGAAGAATCACTTGAACCTGGGAGGCGGAGGTTGCAGTGCAGGGAGCTGAGATGGTGCCACTGCACTCCAGCCTGGGCAACAGAGCAAGGCTCCATCTCAAAACAACAACAACAACAACAACTGGCATTAGAGTGATGTAAGAAGCCAGTGTTCTTTATGGAGCTGAGATTCAGGGCTGAGTTGATACATGAACTATAAATTTAGTAATACAAAATGTCACAAAATTAACCTCTTATAACTCTAGAAACTTAACAGAAATTGACAGCAGCACATCTAGCAAAGTTTATAAACTGAGTTGCTTGTGAAATCATCTTATCGCTTACCAAGCACTGTTATGTGTAGTGGTAGTGCGTACACTTCTGGGGGCATAAAAAACGTTCAGGCAAATATTTTTCTTCTTTGATTACCCCAGGCTGATGTATTCTCTCTTCCCTCTAAATGTTGACAAGTATATACTACATAATTCTTTGACAGTTATGTGCTAGAGCCTTGTGATACTTTATCTCTTAAATTCTTGAATTGTTACTCAGTATTTTGTAACTTTTCTCATCTTTACCATTGATCATTTATTTCCTTGCGAGAATACTAGAATTGTTCCACAGAGTGGAGCTAGGTGGCAACCTGTGTGAAGACCAGATAACTTTAAATTCACCTTAGTTTTAGGAGGCAGCTCTCTGAAGACCCAACCAAAGCTAGAAGTAGTTTACCTAGCCCTCATTCTTGGCAGTTAGCAGGTTCTGACTTCTTTTCCTCTAGCCCAATTGTATTTCCAAAGATCTAGCTCAGCCTCTCAGCTGCCACTTGTAGATCAGCATATGCTCTGAGGCAGCAGCAGCCCCGGCATGAACAAGAAAGAAAAAGTCATATAGTACAGGTGGCGCATAGCTAGGATACTATTAAATACAAAGATATCAGTAATTACATTAAATATGAAAGGACTAAATATTCCTGTTGAAACTCAGAGATCACCAGATTGGATTAAAACCCAAACCATGTGATTATTGTTAAAGACACGTATCTAAGACTAAAGGATATAAATGAAATTTAAGGGATGGAAAAAATAATATGATGCAAGCCCTAGTCAAAAGAAAGCCACCATAGTAATTTTAAGAATAGAAAAAAATAACTTTAAGGCAAAAGTCTTTGCACAAATAGATGGTCACTTCATAGTGATCTTTAGCTAAAGATTTAGAATCATTATATCTTCCTAGTGAATTGAATATCTCACCTAAAAATAACCTTAAAATATGGAAAGCAAAATTAACAGAATTACAAGGAGAGATAGACAAATCCATAATCGTAGTGGGAGCTTTTTCACTTTCCTTTCTCAGTAACAGATAAGGAAAAAATCAGTAGGATATAGAATATTAGGACACAATTAATAGACTTGACATAAATAGACACTGTACTAAAATCAAGCCCTTGTTAGTTATCTGCTAATGCCAATGGAAGAACACAAATTTAGGATTGAGATCTTTTTTTCTTATCCATTCTTCCACTTGGAGCATACATACAAACAAAGGTAGGAAAAAACCTTTAATACAGACCTGTTTTGACATCACAGAAGACACTAATATGTTTTCAAGCTCTTATCCTGAATATACATATTGTAAAATTAATTTCCATTCACCTCTAATCTTACCAGTTTGGTATTGGTATTACAGATTGTATTCTTTACATTGCTTAATTTTGCAAATTGATTTTGATAACAACTATATTATTGTCTATACTTATCACACTTCTTGTTAGGACACAGAAATAAAAATACTATTTTTTTTATAGTAACTTAGTTAATTGTGTCAATCTTGTAGGCAGGGTTGAGGGAACTGTTCAGGAGCTTCGAACTCACAGTTTAAAACCTTTATGAGAACTTCAGATTTCAGACCAATTAGTGCTACATAAATATGCAAAATTACCATGAAAAAATAACTTTGGATTCCCATGTAATCACCAGTGCCTTGCAAGTAGTAAGTATTCTACAAATGAATGGTTTATATTAAATGGGTGTTTCTATATAAGAGATACTACCTTTGAGAAAACAGTACTGCCCATCTTAGGAGCCAGAGGGCTGGTATGTGACAACGTTGGCAATGAGAAGGAGGATGGAGGGACAATCGATAGTTACTTTTTTTTGAGACAGGGTCTTTGTCACCTAGGCTGGAGCACAGTGGTGCTATCAGGGCTCACTGTGGCCTCGACCTCCTGGGCTCAAGTGATCCTCCTGCCTCAGGCTCCCGAGTATCTGGGACTACAGGTGTATGTCACCATGCCTGGCTTTTAAATTATTTTGTACAGAAAGGGGTCTTGCTATGTTGCCTGGGCTGGTCTTTGTGGGTGGCAAGCAACCCAGGTGCCAAGGCAAGAGATCGAGGGCATGAGCTGTTCCAGTATAATAAAATATATAAAATAAGAAGTTATATTAGACATAGATCATAGATATGATTCTATATGAATATCATTAATCATTAGTTTGTAGCAATTACTCTTTACTCCAATATTAGAATAATCCTTGCTCGACAATTATAACCTAGAAAAAACCAGGACATACAGAGATAGGAGTTGAGGAGACATAGTGAGAAGTGACCAGAAGACAGGAGTGCGAGCCTTCTGTTATTCCCGGGCAGGGCCACCAGAGGGCTCCTTGGTCTAGCGGTAACGCCAGCGTCTGGGGAGATGCCCGTTGCCAAGCAGACCGTGGTCTAGTGGTAGCGTCAGTGTCAAGGAAAAACATCCGCTACTTAGCAGACCGGGAAAGGGAGTCTGCCTTTCCCTGGAGGAGAATAGAGAAGACTCTACTCCTCCACCTCTTGTGGAGGGTCTGACATCAGTCAGGCCCGCCCGCAGTTATCCGGAGGCCTAACCCTCTCCCTGTGATGCTGTGCTTCAGTGGTCACGCTCCTAGTCCGCCTTCATGTTCCATCCTGTACACCTGGCTCTGCCTTTTAGATTACAGTAGCAAATTAGTGAAAGTTAAAAGTCTCCGATATGCAGAAATAATGGCGTAAGCTGTCTCTCTCTCTCTCCTTTCTTTCTCTCTGTCTCGGCTACCAGGCAGGGAAGGGCCCTCTGTCCAGTGGACACGTGACCCACGTGACCTTACCTATCATTGGAGATGGCTCACACTCCTTACCCTGCCCCTTTGTCTTGTGTCCAATAAATATCAGTGCAGCCTGGCATTCGGGGCCACTACCCGTCTCCGCGTCTTGGTGGTAGTGGTCCCCCGGGCCCAGCTGTCTTTTTTTTTTTTATCTCTTTGTCTTGTGTCTTTATTTCTACAATCTCTCGTCTCCACACACGGGGAGAAAAACCCACTGACCTAGTGGGGCTGGACCCTACAGGTCTTGAACTCCCGGGCTCAAGCAATCCTCCTGCCTCCCAAAGTGCTGGGATTACAGGCGTGAGCCACTGTGCCCGGACGATAGTTTCTTTTAGGAAGGATTTGCAAAATTCCTCTTCAACCTTTTCCATACATGTTTGGTCAGTTGTCAACATAAGACCAATTTTCTGTATTTCGTTAGATAATTAAAAAATATGAAAATGCTTTTCTTCTTTAAAGAGTGAAACCAAGACTCAACCTGAAATACAGGTTTTACTGTGCCATAATCTTTATTACAATAGACACACCTCTCACTATCAATATTGTACATAAAAATAAGTGAGGCAAAGACATTTTGCAGGAAGGAATTCCATTTATTGTGGATGCATTTTCACAATATATGTTTATTGGAGCGATCAATTATCAGTGAAAAATATGAAGTGTTTATAAAGTTTTAGGAATGGCAGATTCACAGAACATGCTAGTCAGCTTGCAGTTTTACCTCATAAAGATAACAGAGAATTATAGTCAAACCAGTAAACAAGGAATTTACTTTTCAAAAGATTAAATCCAAACTGAACAAAATTCTACCCTAAAACCTAACTCCATCCAAATATTGGAATAAAAGTCAGCAGTGATACATTCTCTTCTGAACTTTAGATTTTCTAGAAAAATATATAACAGTGATCAGGAGAAGCTCTTGTTCAAAAGTACAGCAAAGCAATGTTACCTCACCATAGGCCTTAATTCAAACTTTGATCCATTTCACTCCAATGATGGGAGTCAATGCTACCTGGGACATTTGTATTTGTAAATTCTGATTTAGCTTATTGTAAACTTGTGCCTACTCTGTCATGAGTGTTTGACTTCTGCATTCTTCATGGCTTTCCTTCCTTTGGCCTAGGTTTGCTAAAGCTAGAATATTCAACTGCTCTTTACAAACTTCTGAGGAAGATAGACTTTGTAACGCAGGGGTCACTTCTCATGCCAGCCCTGCCCTGGTTAGCTCTTCTGAAGGAATACTGCAGATAAGAAAATAGTTATTTGGGAGGCTTCCTCAGTGTGGTAGGAATTGAGACTAACACAATTTTGGTTAAGTCCACTGAGGTATGAGTTTATATAACTCCACTGTACATATCCAGCTATACCAGAACATTTTTGCCAAGCCACTGGAGGGCTCTTTCATTATCTACTGTGAAGAATAAAGACTTAGAGGCTATAATAAGATCTGGATTGTGTGTGTAAAAATCATGAGTTAAAAAAGACTTGGGGGAGAAAGTAAAACTAGTAGAAGTTACATATAATTTTGAAATTTCACCACATTGTCAACTTACTACAAGTACCAATGACAAATAAATGTAGAAAAGTTTAATTTAAAGAAATGTTTCAGAGTATATAAAGATCAAAGTACTGTCATGACTCCTCAACACTGGATTTTGCTCACTTCTCTGTTTGCAGACATTTAGCCAAAGGTAGTCTTTGTGAGACTCATGGAATTTCAGTCTGTACAATATTGGTACTAAATTTCTTGTCTTTCAATTTTAGAAAAGGAAGAGACCTTATGACCTATTGTGAACTTCATTGTTTCTAATAAGTAGGCTTTGAGCTTGGTCGAGATGATAACATTAATAAAATTCACACTGGACTTCAAGAATGCATTTAATTATAAACTAAATACTATGTCTTTTAGAAAATTTCAACTCCTTGTGACACTTCTAATCTCTCTTCTTTTCAATACTTTCTTCTTATAGGTCATCAGGCATTGAAAACATATTGATACCTATCTGCCATGTTTCTGTTGGCAAATATGAAATATTAATATAATATTGTGATTCTTTAATTTTTCAAAAGCTGTGATATTGGCTAGTTACAATGACATACTACTAAATATAATAGTCTAGAACATAAAAAAGCATTCTACCATTAGTGTGTTTGTATATGTGTATGCACATACATACATACATGAGTTATCTAAAATGTGGTTCAGGCTACTATCACTACCAAAGAAATCCACAAAACAACCAACCTAAAAAATCAGTACCACTGTCAGCTAACATAATAATGTAATTTAGATATGAATCATCAGCATGAAAAAAAGTAATACCTTAACAGTACATTTCCTTTTTTTTTTTTTTTTTTTTAAGACAACCATTACTGCAGTATTTCAAATCTGAAATGGGTTACTTTCAAAAAGTGTTACAATTGCCTACTAAGATAATTTCTTCCATGCTTTATTATAAAGTGCAGAAACAACATGACTTCTGTATTTAAAAAAACAAAAACTACGGTTCATTTTTCTAGATACTGCACACATTCCGCAGGCAATTTTAAACTTGGATCTTCTGTTGACTTCAGATGTGGTTGGTATCACTGTTCAGACACAGAGTTACGATGATCAGTAGAAAAGTCTCTATTTCACAGCATGGGTTTCTTTAGAAACAGGCTCCTGTGCAAAGGCAGTACTTTTACCATGAACATCTCTAGACTGTGATTATTAAATATAGTGATAATATACATGGGTTTATTGGGATATTGAAAAATAAAAGAAAATGAACCCAATTTAGTAAATCAACATAAATACAAAACAGAGCAAATTTGCCCTCTACAACTGAGCTCGTCCCGCGTCTTGAGCTTGGGTTCTTTCTTGAACTGTCTCAAACCTGCCAAGAGAAGAGAAGTTGAAATTGACAGCTTGCAGTGTGAAACTGACAGCCTGCAGTGTTTCAGGCAGACAGTTTTTAGAGTCAGAAGAAAAAGGAATAAAAGTATGGCAGGAATAAATATTTATGAAAGGGAGGATTATTACTGGCATTCCATTCAAATATGATCTTTTATTTTACTTTTTTTATTTTTTTGAGACAGAATCTTGCTCTGTCACCCAGGCTGGAGTGCAGTGGTGTGATCTCAGCTCACTGCAACCTCTGCCTCCCAGGTTCAAGCAATTCTCCCATCTCAGCCTCCTGAGTAGCTGGGGATTACAGGCGTGCACCACCATGCCTGGCTAAGTTTTGTATTTTTGGTAAAGACGAGGTTTCCCATATGTTGGCCAGGCTAATCTTGAACTCCTGACCTCTAGTGATCTGCCTGCCTCAACCTCCCAAAGTGCTGGGATTACAGTTGTGAGCCACTGCGCCCGGCTGGATCTTCTTTTATTTTATCCTTCCTTCTGATTTTTTTCACTTCCCTCTTCCTGTCTTTCTCCTTTATGTTCTCTTTTCCTATCTTAACCTTTCGCCTTGCTCATAGCATTTAGAGTCAGGTAAGTTGCTTTGTTTTTTTCATTTTTAAACTCTACCATAAGAGCCAAAAATCTAGTGTGTATTCTAGAACAGGCACAAGCGACTGAATAGCTCGGTGAGGGCCACATCAATGTATGATGGTGAAGGAGGATGTTTATCTTTAGTTTTCTCCCATTTTTAATCTAGCAATCTCTATTTTCTCCCTCCTATTCTTATACCCCTACCCCACGAGACTTATCTCACCTGTAGTCCTATTCTTATACCATTCTCTCCCCCTCAGCTAGTTGCTAAAATTTTTTGCCAAGCTATTAAGAAATCTTAAAGTGTTGTGAATTCAAATTTTCAAGGGTGTTCACTGTATTCATTTCTAAGGAATGACTGAGTAACAAGAAATGAGTTTGACATTTTGGAGCAAAAGAGCTACCTAATCTGCTACCTCATAAACTCAGTTCTGCGTCTGGTGGTTATATTATTACTAGTGTAGAAAGAGGTTAGTGGCATGTGAAAACTCACACTGTCACCCTCCTACCTTGTACTGCCTGCATAACTAGTGCTACATAACTCCAGGGAGTACCATTCATGTTTGTATGTGAGTGGTGGTCTCTGAGTCTGACCATTTCACATCATCTTTGTTCTACTTTCCAGAGCTCTGGCTAGGAGGAATGTTATCCAGAGATACTTCATTATACTGGTGACGATGGTCTATAGCGAGCTGACATCCCCTTTTCAGGGACTCATTCTGGGACTCATAAACACTGGGACTGCCATTCTGAGAGGTCAGATACCTCTCAGAGGTCTGAGAAGAGAACCTTCTGCTGTCAACGTTCCTCCCACGGTGGTGTATGGAGAATGTCTTCCTGGGAACCTTTCCATGGGTTTGTGCTACTTACACCGCATGGCTGACAAACCTGCAATGCGCTAATAGAATAGGCCAGAGTGGTCATAAAGGCTTAGGTCAACAAGTTCATTCTTTGTTTAAAAAATAACAAAAAAAAAGTTCTTTTCTCCCCTGCCACCAAGAGAAAATTATAGAAGGAATTGACAACTATACATTTTCTCCTCAATAGCATCCTAAAAGAAAGTACCATGTATAATGGTTAAAATGCAGGCTTAGATCAGACTGCTGGAGTATCAATGCAGGCTATGCTACTTATTCACTGTGTGACTTTGAGAAAGTTACTTCATCTTTCAGTGCCTCATTTTTCTCAGCTGCAAAATGAGAATGATACACTACTTACCTCACGTGGTGACTGGAGGATCAAATGAAATAATGGAGGGTAAGAAGGCAGAAGATTGTCTAGCATACAGTGGGGTGCTCACTTAGCGCTAGTAGTTTGCAATGTGATAATTACCAGCAGGTACTTTTCATATGTGTAGCAATGACTTAGAAAGGCTAGTGAATTTCAATGGAATAAAAGCGCAATGCGTAGCTAATAGTGAAGGTGGGGTAACATGTTTAGGTAGCTGCACCAGAACTAAGAACATGTAGAAAGTAGGAAAGGGAAGGTAATTCTCTCACTGCAGTGAATTGTAGTGATTCTCTTGCTGCCTTTGATGCGCTCTTTAGTCCTGAGTTTGCTTAAGAAGTGCTTCTGTTTAAATCAGCCCATAAGCAGCCTGTTCTAACCTTGCTTATTGTCTGTCTCCAGTTTCTTCCTTTTTAATTTTCTTTTTATTGAAGAAGACTAGGTCTATTACTTGAAATGGGGAAAGGCTACAGTTGGGAGTTGAATGAGCTCATTGTACCACAAAGGGTCCCATTTGCAGTCTGAGCATCATTTAGATGTTCTTCAGAGCCTCCTTTCTGAAGAATGACCATATCCTTTGACCAGAAGACTAAAAGTAAGAGGAGCCCAGTCATTCTTAGCCATTCATTTTCATAGGGTATTAAATGGTTGCCTTACTCTTGAATATTATTTTAATTTTTTTGCCATAGCAACCCTGAGTCTTAGGCTGCTGGCAGTGGCAATATAATCTAAAATGGTTCCAGAAAGCAGTTTTGGAAACACTCAGGGAGACAGATGTTTTCCCCAAGTGATCTTTAAATGACTGTGGCACCAAGCTGGGACGTTGTAAGGAAACGTAGACCATAGTATCCCATACAGGCTTCTGCTGCCAACGTTCCTACCACTGTGATGTATTGAGAATGTCTTCCTGAGAACCATTCCATGGATTTGGGCTGTTGATGTTGTATGACTGACAAACTTGCAATGCACTTTTCCTTTCACTGTGTTATGTACTGGTCTTTTAGACACTGATGAGTGTGCAGGCAAAGATCGGTAGATCAGCGATATTTCTCATCTGACTCCAGGACATTATACTACAGCATACATCAGGAAAACAAACCTCCAAAATATTAGTCCTCCCAATGGATTACCTTAGTGGGGGAAGTGACCTTATCCACAGATTGCTTTTCCCAGAGGTTCCGCTTGCTGGATACATCTCCTGGTCTCAAGTCCTGATAAAGAGAAAGCAGAAAAACATCGATAGGTGGCCATTTATATTTTCCAGCCAGCTCTAAATAAATGGCCACATCTATTGTTTATTTGAATCAATTTGTTGCTTAATACACTTTACCCCAGTGATCTGAAATGGAATTGAAAGGACCATCAGCTGTTGTTTGATTTTTTTTTTTTTTTTTTTTTGAGACAGAGTCTCACTCTGTCGCCCAGGCTGGAGTGCAGTGGCGTGATCTTGGCTCACTGCAACCTCCGTCTACTGGGTTTCAAGTGATTCTCCTGCCTCAGCCTCTTGAGTAGCTGGTATTACAGGTGTGTGCCACCATGCCTGGCTAATTTTTTTGTATTTTTACTAGAGATGGGGTTAGCTGTTGTTTGATTTTATATAGACCGTGACATGTCTTATGATATGAGAATGGGCTGGAACTATAGCCTCTGGGTCCTTGCCCTTTACCAAGGACTTACTGTTTATTGATCAGTAAAAGTGAAACAGGAGCATGTTTAAAATAATGTAGCCTCATTTTAAATTTCTGCACTCTTACAAGTGAACAGATCATAGGTTATTTAAAAATAACTAATTTGGGGTTTGATAAACATTTCCTGACTCACAGATGAACTCAATTAGTACTCACCTCTTTTCCCCCAGCCCTTACTACTTTAGTGCACACCAGCCTGACTGCCAACTGCCCACATGGCACTTCTCTGCCTAGGGACATTCTCTGGGTACAGATGCCTGTTTTGCCTGCCCAGGAGGCAGGCTGGAAAGTTCAGAGAGTTATTATAACATCTCCAGGAGCAGTCCTCAATGGCTGGCTGGGGAATGTTGGTGCAATATTATTTCTCAGGCTCACTCGCCTCAGCTTGGGTAACCCTGAAGTATGTGTTATCTGGTGGCTTCCAGGATTTCCTCCGTGGGATTAAGGTTTAACAGCCCATGTGGGGACTTGCTTAATAACACCTTCTTTGCGGGCTGCCTTCTCCCAACCTCACACCCTGTAGTGTTTTCTTCACCTCCATGTAAACAACTTGCTCTGGAATCACTATCTTGGGATCCGCTGCCGGGTAGCCCAAACAAAGTCACTTTTCTTTCTTCTTTTTGTTGTTTGAGACAGAGTCTTGCTCTGTCACTGAGGCTGGAGTGCAGTGGCATGATCTCGGCTCACTGCAACCTCTGACTCCTGGGTTCAAGCAATTCTCCTGCCTCAGCCTCCCGAGTAGCTGGGATTACAGGCACAAGCCACCATGCTCAGCTAATGTTTGTATTTTTAGTAGAGACAGGGTTTCACCATGTTAGCCAGGATGGTCTCGATCTCGTGACCTCATGATCTGCCCGCCTCAGCCTCTGAAAGTGCTAGGATTGTAGGCGTGAGCCACTGTGCCTGGCCACAAAGTCCCTTTTCTAGCAGCACCTCCCTCACCCTATATCATTTTGTGTCTCCTGAGGGGCAACTGGGTAATTCAGAAGTGGATCAGTAGAACCCCGCAAATATAAACATTCATCACAAATTGAACCCATGCGAGAAGATGACAGTTGATGACATGTGTAAGAACATGTGGAAATCTTGGGATGGAAACACTAAAATATGATCGATAACAGTTATATAGCTTAGAGTCTTTATTTACTACCTCATAATTAATTTCATTTGGATAAGGAACCAAATTTCTGTTTCAATTTACTTTTCTCCCAGCATTTGCTTATGTTAGTACTTGGCAAAAGGTAGTGTGTAGAAAATAAATGTGTTTTACTGAAATAGTAATGCTTATTTTGGCAAACCCTTTTCTCAGGAGGAAGGCAAAGCTAACAGCAATTGCATTTACCCATGGACACTGATCTAAATGGACATATTTCTGATAGATAGTATTGAGATTGTAATACCGAAAATGCATAGTTAAATGATACCATGTGAAGCATTTCAGATTTGCCTAAACCTTACTGAGTTTCTGGATTTCCTCTGTGGCATGAATTCCTGATATTCTATTAGAGAGTTACACCTATTTAACTTGGAGCCATTAAGCAACAAATCAGATTATTTTTGTAGAATTCCACTACATTTGCCAGCGTAGGTGGAAGTTGCCAAACTGTCTGGAAGACTGTTTTAAAATTTTGGAAACTATAATTAGGAACATGCTGAGGGAAGCTCTGGAAAGCAGCTATTATCGCTTTGTTTATTTGACTCACATGAGACAAATATTTTTCCTTCTCATGCATGTTCTCCTACCTAAGAAAATGGATTGCACTTCCCATAAATCCTGCCGATGAATCTTTCAAGATCACTTAAAGAGTTTAAAGAGTCCTTTTAAGAAAATATTAACATCCGAGTTATAAGTTGGCATTTTAAATCAAAGGGGAAATATAAATGGAATTACCTGACCAGACTACATTTTAGAGAAAGACCCACTCCGGAAGAAGAGGGAGAAATGAAGGCAGGAGAAGCAGGTTTCCAATCAACCAGAGACCAAAAAGTGAGGAACAGAAGATCAGCTGAGAAAGACATTGTTGGGTTTTTTTTTTTTTAAACAAAAAGAAAGACAAATTAGCTTTTTAATTGCTGTGTAACATGTAGTTTAGACACAAAGAATAGACAAACCAGCTAAAACAGACATACTCAGAATTGAATTGCAGTTACAAAGTTACACTGAAATCTTATAAATTCTACCCATAAATAGCAAGGGACATCCCAGTAGCAATCTGGTGTATTTACAACATTGATTTCATAGAACTTTCTTCCATCTGGTTTTCATTTGGGAAGCCATGCCAGTCTCCAAAATCTAATGGGAAGAAGGATGTCACTAAAATCTATACTAACTGCCATGTTCTTCTTTCCTTTTCTTCTCCACCCTCTAGGGGGTGATCTAGCAAGTCACATACTAATAAGTAGGTAAAGCAGGCAATGATTTTGTAATTTCTCTGCAATACTTTTTTTTTTTTTAGGAGGCTGTCAGTAACCCCAGAACATGGTGTATGTTTTGTTTTGTTTTGTTGTGGAAACCTGGATACAGTTATACCTGTCATAATAATAACTGAATTTTATATTTTTAACCTCATTAGGATGTCATACAGATGATGGTAAACTTTTAAGTTTACAAGTTCAAGTGCCAATAAAAGAATAGGGGGCAAGTTCTGGATCAATGTTTTGAGTATAATCTGCTACAAAAATGAAAGATTGCAAATATCATAAATGTGCAAAAATTAGCATCTCCTCCAAATATTCCATACTTATCAAAGAGGGAAACATAGATCTTTCTCTCCTTACTTACTATCTTGAGAGTTCCTCAGTAGGTCCATTGACTGCCTTGGTTTTTATATGTATATTTGGGGGAGAGGGTCCTTAAATTTCATTAGGTTTTAAAGGGGTTCATAATTCAAAAAGGGTTAATAATCACTGGTATGGAACCACAAAACTTATATACACTGCCATGGCTTCATTTTGTTTTTGAAAATAATTTCTACTCCTTATGTTACCAGAGATGCTTGGAAAACTTGAGGCACTAAAGAGCACATAACTTTTGGGTCTAGGCTCTTGCCTCAACTGTATCCTTTTATAAACCCCCATTCTTGCACCTATTGAGAAGGGGAGGAAAAGTTGCTTTTTTCAGTGTGTGAAGATTTTCTAATTGTAAATTGGGTTGACATTAGTTTATACCTCCTGTGAGCCTTTATGCAAAGAATCTCGGGGTGTATATTAATTAAATGGTTCAAAGAGTTGTGTCCAAGAAGGATTTGCAAACATTTCCATTTCTTCCTTTTTAAATTGGAAAGTGACAAAAGTCAGTGACTTTGGATATTATATCTGGAGCCAACAAATGCAATTAAATGGCATGGAGCCAATGGATGCAATTAAATGCACAGAGGCCTAGGATTGGAAAGTTTTTCTTCTTCCTCTAGAATGTAGGATTATGACAGTGGACTCTCAGCTCCCTTGAGCACCAACAAAGCTATAAAACCAACTTAACAGCGAAAGCTCAGCAATATACAGTGGGGAGCTTGATACTTTTTCTTATTATAATGACAAATGCCAGGCAATTGTCATATACATTCAACGAAAAAGGTGAAAAGAAATGTATCTTTAGTAAGATAGCTGCACTTAATAAATTAAGAAAATTTTAAATTCTCAAAAACATCATTCATAACCAGTTTTTCTAGTTTCCAGTTTTATGACTTTCCTGAGGAGGTGTTGACAACACAATTAGACCAATTATTTCAACAACTACCCAATAACTGCATTTTTGTGCCAAGTTATAAAAACTAGGGAAATTGAAACATATGGGTTCCCAATAGGCAACATACATATTCTGTTGGGAATAAGTTTAGGGGTGCTCTTGACAAACAACTATCCAAAATGATTTGACCTTTCATTTTCAAACTTCTATCTAGAATCTATAGAATAGAAGCTAAACAAATAGACGAGTAAAGGGTCTAAATTCGAACTGCCTCAATATTCTAGCTGATTCCTTCTCTCAGTTAGGGTGTAGAGGTGATTATTTGGTTCCATTTTACCCTCTGAGTAACTGCGATGCAGCTTCTTAGAAGAGCTGTAAATCTGAACACTTTCCCGTTTGTTATTCATCCGGGAAAGCAAAGAACAGGAGCACTGCCATTCCTAGGTAAACAGAACAACTGCTTGTTTTCTTCCGCTGATAGAAGCTGGGAGATCAAAGAAACTCAGAAAAACCTGAAGGTACTTACAGAAGGTTTGGGAGCAGGTGACTTGTTTCCATCTGGGGTTTTAGTTAGCCATTCATTGATGCGGCTAGAAACCCCTACCTTCAAGCCAGCAGTTTCCTACAAAGGGACAATCATCCAAAATATTAGAGAATGAAGTAAACTTTACCTGGGAAGGAATTTTCAAAGCAAATTCAAAATATCAGTAAGTATAATTTCACATAACCATAAACCTTAACACTTGATATTTACAGAATATGTCATCTGGTTTTCTTTCCCTTGTAACTCGCCCCACTCCAACTTCAAGGGTGGACGTTTCAGCTCAGGCACTTTATTTGGAGTACAATGGCCGAGGCTTAGTACATCATGCAACCTCAGGAACACACTCTCTCTGAGCTTGCTTTTGTGGTCATTGCAAAACAAAATACAAATTGCACCTTCTTCGCTGCTTTTCTTATTTACTAGTGTGATTCCCAAATCACAATCAACATGCAAAAAACATGTGCCCCTCTACACTTAAAAGACAAAAATCAGACGCTTACCTTATTTGGTGTGCCTGCTGCAGTGGGGGATGAAAACACATTCCCTTTCTCCCACATACTCTTGATATTGCGCACACCTTCAGCAGGAACAGGAAGATCCGAGGCTGCCGGCTTTGTAGGTTTTGAGCTTTTTGTTCCCTGAAATTTGTGAGTTATTTTTAGGATTGGTGCTGGGAAGTTTGTTCTCATAAAATTACAGGGAGTTTGTCTTCCTCAACATTATCATCTTAAAAATTCGTTGTGTAAACACCTTCACCAAAAATGAGAGTGATAATTTGTGTTGTAAAACTTTATCCTGATGACATATGTCCCTCAAAATAAACCATCACAGCTAGATCAGAGGATCTTTCAAAAATGAAATATGCTTTTTTTGGACACCATTTATTGTGAAATTGATATTCTACTTTGTTTCTTCAACAGATACTTTTTTTTTTTTTTGAGACAGGGTCTTGCTCTGTCACCCAGGCTGGAGTGCAGTGGCACAATCAAGGCTCACTACAGTCACAACCTCCAGGGCTCAAGTGATCCTCCCACTTCAGCTTCCCGAGTAGCTGGAACCATAGGCCTCTATTTTGTAGAGAAAAAAATGAAAAAATTAGCCAGGCATAGTCCCTATGTTGCCCACGCTGGTTTCGAATTCCTGGGCTCAAGGGATCCTCCTGCCTTGGCCTCCCAAAGTACTGTGACTACAGGCATGAGTCACCACACCTGGCCTCAACAATACTTCTTAAATGCCTACTGTATGAAGGGCACTTTGCTAGGCTCTGGGGACACAATGGTGCTCAAAACAAGACAGTTGGGAGGCTGAGGCAGGAGAATCGCTTGAACCTGGAATGCAGAGGTTGCAGTGAGCCGAGATCGCACCATTGCACTCCAGCTTGGGCAACAAGAGCGAAACTCCGTGTCAAAATAAATAAATAAATCAATAAAATACAAAAACCAACAAACAAACAAACAGAAAACAAGAAGACAGCTGCAGTGGGCTTATATTTTAATAGAAAGGAAAGATAGTAACTAGTTATACAAGTATTTATTTCACATTGTGCCAAGTGCTATGAAAAATAATGATGTGCCATAAAGCATGGCACACAATCAGGGGGCAGTACTTAGTTTGGGGGTGCAAAGAAGGTTACTCTGAGGAAGTGACATTTTAAACCAGATCTGACAGAAGACTTGAAAGTGGCGAAGTAAACAGGAGCAGCAAACTCCATTCCATGCAGAGGTAACAGCATGTGCAAAACTCCTGAGGCAGGAAAGTGCTGAAAGAGATACCCCTGCATGGGAAATATATTAGAAGGAGGAAAGAATGAATGTAAGTAAGAAAGAAGTGTATTCAAGACACTCTGCCAGCAGTAATGAAGGCCATACCCCAAATGGCTCGAGTTTCTCCTCCAGTCCTGCCCTGTGGCCTGTGCCTATGTTCAAGAAGGCACAGCCAGGATGAGTGGTACCATTATGAGGGGCCATGGCATAAAGAATGATCTCACTGGACTATGCAAAGTTTAAAGCTCCAGTCTTGTTTTCATTACACCTATTAGTGCTATGACCAACTCAATCACAGAAAATAAAGATCTGCAATCTGTTTTATATTTTAGTGGACATTTAGTCTTGTAAATCACATCTTTAGTGTTAGGACTTGACTATTCCTTTGATAAATCATCGGATGCCTCTCTTTCTTATTCCCTCATATCATCTGTAAACTATTATATGTGTATCTCCACTCTACAATATAAAGAAGAAGAAAAAATAAAATCAAACTGATCCAATTACTTCATAGCAGGTGCTCTGATGTGCAAGAGGCTAAAACCATTGACTAAAGTCTACACAAAGGAGAAAAAAGCAGGATCACATCTTGATCAATGACACCTTCCTTCTTGGCGCTTTGGTATTGGGAAATACACATTTCCAAATAGAATAAAACCCCCAGGTCAGTTGGGTGGGGGAAAAAAGGTGGAGTAGATAGACACATAAAACTGTGTCCTTCAAATATAAAACAATCAGTTTGAAATTGATGATGATTAAACTTGGGTTGGCTATCATCTTTATATTACATTATACTATTTTTATTTGATAATAAAAGGTTTTTATAAACAGAGGATTAAGTAAGATTGTGAGAGACCTATTCAAACCCCATATGGGAACATATTTTATAAGGAATTAGGGATATTGAAAATATACATGTGAATGTATAAAAAATATAGTTAAATACTGGCCAGGCACGGTGGCTCATGCCTGTAACCCCATCATTTTGGGAGGCTGAGGAGGGCATATCACCTGAGGTCAGGAGTTTGAGACCAGCCTGGCCAATATGGCAAAACTCTGTCTCTACTAAAAATACAAACAAACAAAAATTAGCTGGGCGTGGTCATGGGCACCTATAATGACAGCTACTCAGGAGCCTGAGGCAGGAGAATCGCTTGAATCCGGGAGGTGGAGGTTGCAGTGAGCCAAGATGGCGCCATTGTACTCCAGCCTGGGCAAAAAGAGTAAAACTCCGCCTCAAAAAAGAAAAACAAAAACAAAAAAGAACATATATATATATATATATATATATATATATATATATATATAAATAAAAAATACCAATAAACCCATTTGTTTAAAAAAACCGTTTTCATTAAACAATATTCAGGCTGAAAGTAGAAAGTAATTTATTTAAAACTCTTCTAAAATTTATCTTTATTACCATATTTCTTAGAACTTAGAATTTCAAAGTGTAATAAATCATTCGGCTTTGGGACGTTTTCATTAAACAATATTCAGGCTGAAAGTAGAAAGTAATTTATTTAAAACTCCTCTAAAATTTATCTTTATTACTGTATTTCTTAGAACTTAGAATTTCAAAGTGTAATAAATCTAACACTATCGAGGGCCGGGTGTGATGGCTCACATTCGGCTTTGGGACGCCAAGGCGGGCGGATCACTTGAGGTCAGGAGTTCGAGACCAGCCTGGCCAACAGGGTAAAACTCTGTCTCTACTAAAAATACAAAAATTAGCCAAGTGTGGTGGTGGGCCCCTGTAATCCCAGCTACTTGGGAGGTTGAGGCAGAAGAATTGCTTGACCCTGGGAGGCGGAGGTTGCCATGAGCCAAGTTTGCCACTGCACTCCAGCCTGGGCATCAGAGTGAGATTCCATCTCAAAAAAAAAAAAAAAAAAAAAAAAAATTCTAACACTCCTAGGGCTATTGGACTTGATTATTGTCCTAAGTGTTTTTATGATCTTCTGTGTAGTCAGAATCTATTTCTGTTCAGCGGGATCATAACGCTGAGGACAATTCTCACCTCAATTGCACTGGTATACTGCTCCAGTCTGCTGTCAATCTTGGAGACTACTGCTGCTTGATGGGTCGATTTGACACCACTGCTAAAAAAGTAAACACATACATATAAAAATATGAGAGAGAATCTTCCCATACATATGCTAGCTGATTAGTTCAACTGAACCATCAACCATATTTACCTTTTCTGCACAGACTTATTCAAAAATTCTGCTCGCTCTTCTATCTAGGAATTGCAAAAGAAAATAAGCCCAATTAATATTTCAAGCTTATAAGCAGTGTTTCTCAGCCCAGGCCAATATCATCCCTGAACCTGTTAAATAAACACCAAAGAGCATATAAGGGTATTTGAGTTACTGTGCATAGATCTGCTAGAAAGCAAAACTACATATAAGGTATTTGGTAGTGAGATTTGGGGGAATGAAGGTAGGATTGATACAGGATAGAGAAAATGTGTAAAAAAAAATATCAAGTTTTCAAGGCAAAATAAAGACCAGACAGAAATGGAATAAAAAATGCCTCTAAAACCATATAAATCAGTGGCAAAATAATTGAATTTTAAGACTAACATAATTGGTTGGGCACTGAGGCTCACACCTATAATCCTAGCACTTTGAGAGATCAAGGCAGGCAAATAACACTTGAGGTCAGGAGTTCAAGACCAGCCTGGTCAACAAGGGGAAACCCTATCTCTACTAAAAAATACAAAAATTAACTGGATGTGGTGGCATGTGCCTGTAGCCCCAGCTACTTGAGAGGCTGAGATGGGAGAATTGCTTGAACCTGGGAGGGAGAGATTGCAGTTAGCCAAGACTGTGCCACTGCACTCCAGCCTGGGTGACAGAATGAGCATCTGTCTCAAAACAAACAAAACAACAACAAACTTAAATAATTTTTTCAAAAATACACACTGTTACCCTTTAGGATGTATTTATTAGAGACATACCATGCTATTTGAGTTAACAAAATTTTCCCACAATGTTTTAACTATGTATTTGGTATGTAACAGGATTGAATAACTAGAAAATGTGAACTAGTCCCTTATTGCTTAACCTGATTTCCTACCTTGACAAGGGTCAATGTTCAAGCCTATTGTTGAACTTCATTAGCCGTGGAACGTAAAAGATGGGATGCAGGTAGAATGAGGATGGGGCACAGCTCATCTGTAATGGCTGAGGCTTCCCACAAAGCCCCTCTTAACCCAAGTGTGAAATTAGGAAACAAGCCCAGAGAAACAGGGGTGGACATAGAAAAAATCAGCAGTTCAGTAGTCTTTGATGAATTCTTTTTTTTTTTTTTTTTAAAGCTAGGAACTTTTTGCTACAACCGAAGCTGCTAAATCAAACATTATATTTTACTGAAACTGTATCACTTAAATTTAGATGGTGGCCATAAGCAAATATTTGTTGAATCCATGCCACAGCCAACTCCAGACTAGAAATATCCTCTGCCACCCATGACTTATCAATACCATGAGCAAATACCTTCTTTGCTTATGACTGCATGTGCCAAAGCACAGGCACGCTGAAAAGTTTCATTTTGTTCCCTGTTCAGGACAGTCAAGAAATCTACTAGATTATAATTGCCCTAGGCTAGTATGTTTGAGTGGCCCCTTGTCTCAGTGAGTCTCGGTTAATATGAGAAATTACCATAGACTGGATGATTTAAAACAACAAGCATTTCTCACAGTTCCGAAGACTGGGAAGTCTAAGATTAGGTTGCCAGCATAGTTGGGGTCTGCTGAGAGCTCTCTTCATGGTTTGCAGATGGCCACCTTCCTGCTGTGTCCTCATATAGCACAGAATAGAAAGGGAGCAAGTAAGGTTCTGTGTCTCTTCTTAAAAGGGCACTAATCCCATTAAGGGGGCCTCCACCCTCATGACCTAATTGTTTTCCAAAAGTCTCACCTCCTAATACCATCTTATTGAAGGTTAGGATTTCAACATATGAATTTTGAGGGGATACACACAATTCTCCAAGATGTGAGGGGTTCTTTCTGACCCAGACTGGTCTGGGATTCATGAGCAATTAATAAGTATCACAGAGTTTTTCTTTTGAAAACATGCTTCCTCTCTAATATCAGTTGAATAGCACTTTTATAGATATTAGTAAGAGCATTTCATTCCTTCTGATGATTTCCTACAAAGACAAAAGCAAACTCTTACTTAAAAACCTTTATGCAAAAAAAGTACTATAAGTAGTGCTGAGTTTATGGGATATATAAAAAATCTATAAAGTAATCTTATTTTTCTGATTTTAATTATAAACTTAGAATTATATTTCTGTAGAAAAAATTCCAAGGTGAGTAAGGTGAAATAGTTTAGAACCATGCAATGCACTGGCACTTTTAATAAATATTACCCATCCGTCCATCCGTCTGTCCATCCATCCATCCATCCATCCATCCATCCATCCATCCATCCACCCACCCACCCACCTATCCTATTTTTATCCCTGACAGCCTGTCAGCCAATTAGCCAATATATTATATATTGAGTACCTTCTATATAAAATTGAATACTAATAAATAGAATAGTGCTATTGATCAAATTGTGTCCCCCTAAAAAGCATGTGTTGAGGCCCTAACCCCCGATGTGATTGTACTTGGAAATGGGGCCTCTAAGGAAGTAATTAAGGTTAAATGAGATCGCAGCAGTGGAACTCTGATCCTACAGGATTATTATCACTACAAGAAGAGACACTAGAGAGTGCACCCGCTCTCCTTCCACCATGTGAAGACACAGTCAGAAGGCAGCCATCTGCAAGCCATGAAGAGGGCTCTCATCAGAAACTGAATCTGCTCGCACCTTGATCTTGGACTTCCAGCCTCCAGGACTGTGAGAGATACATTTCTAGTGTTTAATACATCCAGTCTATGGTATTTTGTTATGGCAACCTGAGTAAACTAAGATAGACAAGGTCTTATTCTTTTTCTTTTTTGAGACAGAGTCTCACTCTGTTGCCAGGCTGGAGTGCAGTGGTAGAATCTTGGCTCATTGCAACCTCTGCCTCCTGGGTTCAAGTGATTCTTCTGCCTCAGCCTCGAGTAGCTGGGACTACAGATGCGTGCTACCACGCCCAGCTAATTTTTGGTCACCATGTTGGCCAGGATGGTCTCAATCTCTTCACCTCGTGATCTGCCCACCTCGGCCTCCCAAAGTGCTGGGATTACAGGCGTGAACCACTGTGCCCGGCTGACAAGGTCTTATTCTTTAAGGAACACAGAATTTAGTAGGGAAGACTAATACAGTATATAAAATAAAATATTTAAAAATTAACAGCAGGTACAATAGTAAAGAAAAAAATGCTGTGTGTATAAGAGAAGTAACTATCTGGGGGAGTTGGAGAAGGCTTTTCAGTAGTGTTGATATTTGAGCTGAGATTAGTAGTTTCTGGTTTACACAGTTTCAGAAATGAGTTTATGAAAGTGAGGAAGGAAGTGCATGGCTTAGCCAGGAAAGGGCATTTCTGGCAAAGCAAGCACATGTACAAAGATTTGGAGAGCCATAAGGCACGCAGCGTGGTGAGACTGAAGGATAAAGAAAAATTCAGTGTGGTGGGAGGACAGAGGCACCGCAGAAGGGGATAGCGGAGGTGAGAATTGTTCTTTGTCCCACCTGCAGCATCTTTATGACTCAGGGATCATCTTTCTAACCTTAGCCCTGGCATTTATTCAAATCACGGAGGTTCTCAGATTCCTACTCCTCCTTTTGCTTCTATCATAGCTAACATAGCTTGACTTCATCATCGCATTCCACACATTTTGTCAGGATGCACTTTTGGTTTACTGATGCGCTCCTGTTAGAAAATATCCTAACTTAGTGGCTCTATGTAATTTAACAATTTGTACTGAATTTGTATATTAAATGTTCTGTTTAAGGAGTTTAATGAGGGAAATTGGTTCTTCTGAAGACCAAGAGGTGGCAGTATTGTCTCGATAAAACTCGAATAAAAGCACACTATTTGTTTTAGAAAATTGGTGCTCTCATTACTCCACACCCTACCCCCAACCAATGAAGGCAATAGAAATAAAAAAATCTTTGAATTGAATTTACTTAAAATCTATTCATTACATATGAAAATCACTCACTGCTAACATAATTTAATGATGAAAAACCAGGTACAGACTTTCCCAAACAAGGAATAGAAATCATGAGATATTTTTTAAAAAAATACTAGTTGACAGTATTTTGATGTCAAATAGCAAATATTTTTCCTCCTGTTGGTATTCTACAATGCTAACTTGTAACCACTTATAAAAGCTGCAGGGCTAAGGGCATTAATAGCTATCCCAATTAAGTTGTAGAATATGAAATTGAGCTTGAAAATCAGAGTCACAGCAGGTTCTTCAAGGCACATATATGGAGGGAAGCATAGACTGTCTGCCCCTGAATATGTGTCTCTCTTATGTAGAAATTTAAAATATTCTGGATCTTTTTTATACATCTACTTTAATCAACTGCAGACAAATGCCTCTCCACCAGAGGGAGTAGATAAATGGCTTCCTGGGGGCACTAGATAAAATAGGAAGTCAGCATTTGGTTGAGGGAAAGACCAGAGAAATAAGTAAGTTGAGAAATTTGGTAGAGAGGAAATAATTAAAGAGGTGGGAAGGGTGGGTTATAGTTTCTCCTGAAAAAAAAAAAAAAAAACCACAGTAGAATTTAGAAGTCTAAATGACTACTATTTTCTTCATGTTACCAAGACTGTTCAAGGAAGGCTTGAGCGGGATTTTAAAGAAGGTAGAAAGAGAGAGCATGGTTTTCTTTTTCTTTCTTCTTTTTTGTTTTTGGAGATGGAGTTTTGCGATTGTTGCCCACGCTGGAGTACAATGGCCTGATCTCGGCTCACCACAACCTCTGCCTCCCAGGTTCAAGCAGGTCTTCTGCCTCAGTCTCTCAAGTAGCTGGGATTACAGGCATGCGCCACTGTGCCCAGCTAATTTTGTATTTTTAGTAGAGACGGGGTTTCTTCATGTTGGTCAGGCTGGTCTCAAACTCCTGACCTCAGGTGATCCACCTGCCTTGACCTTCCGAAGTGCTGGGATTACAGGCATAAGCCACCTTGCCCAGTTGAGAGCATGGTTTTCTTTGACTACTGTTGAGTCAGGAACAGAAGACCTAGACTGGGAATGGGCTGAACTCTGAGAGCTGTACAGAGATAGCCTGAGCCCAGGGAGGTTTTGTTTTCTAGAGCAGGGGGTCTGCAAGCCATGGCCCATTTGTCCATGGGCCAAGTGCAGCCTGTGTTTTCCACACACAGCCACCAACTTGAAATTTTTTTTTTTTTTTTTTTTTTTTTTTTGAGATGGAGTCTCGCTCTGTCGCCCAGACTGGAGTGCAGTGGTGCAATCTCAGTCACTGCAACCTCCACCTCCCAGATTCAAGTGATTCTCCTGTCTCAGCCTCCTGAGTAGCTGGAATTATAGGCACCTGCCACTTCGCCTAGCTAATTTTGTATTTTTAGTAGAGATGGGGTTTCTCCATGTTGACCAGGCTGGTTTCAAACTCCTGACCTCAGGTGATACACCTGCCTCGGACTCCCAACATGCTGGGATTACAGGTGTGAGCCACCGCACCTGGCCTTGAGAATGGTTTTCACATTGTTAAATGGTTAAAAAAAATCAAAAGAAGAAGAGTATTTCATGACATTAGAAAATCACAATAAAATTACATAAAATTCAAATTTCAGTGTTTATAAATAAAGCTTGCCTACTCCACAAGGCCTTTCTCTACTCATTTTGCTCTGCTCTGAGATCAGCATTTGGTCACCTTAGTACTTCTTGAATTGTTTCTTTGAGGCAGTCATTAGTGCCATCAGGGCAGCCACCTTGCTTTGTTCTTTCCCTCATAGGACATAGCATGCATTAAGTATTTCATAAATAATCAGATATTAAATGTATAATTCCTCTGTGGCTGAGTTTCAATTTTCCCTGAAGCAGATCTTGAGACAAGGGTTTGAGTACAAATAATTTGGGAGGTATCAGAAATATGACTGGGACCCAGACCATCATAAAGATTAAGTAAGCTGGGCACGGTGGCTCACACCTGTAATCCAAGCACTTTGGGAGGCCAAGGTGGGCAGATCATGAGGTCAGGAGTTCGAGACCAGCCTGGCCAATATGGTGAAATCCCCATCTCTACTAAAAATACAAAAATTAGCCGGATGTGGTGGCGTGCGCCTGTACTCCCAGCTACTTGAGAGGCTGAGACAGAAGAATTGCTTGAACCTGGGAGGTGAAAGTTGCAGTAAGCCAAGATCATGCCACTGCACTCCAGCCTGGGCTACAGGGCGAGACTCCATCTCAAAAAAAAAAAAAAAAAAAAAAAAGACTAAGTGAAGTTATTTGGGGATTTAAAAATTCTTATTTTCATGTGGAACAAGTAATAACTGTAAAATGTAAGCAGCTTTTGGTCATTTTGGTGTGCCACTTGATATAACCTTATACATATGTACATAATTAACCATCCAGACCTTGCTATGATTCCTTTTTTGTTTTTTTAGAGACAGGGTCTCATTCTTTTGCATAGACTGGAGTGCAGTGGCACTATCTCAGCTCACTGTAACCTCTGCCTCCCAAGTTGAAGTGGTTCTCCTGCCTCAGCCTCCCAAATAGCTGGGATTACAGGTGTGCACCACCATGCCTAGCTAATTTTTGTGTTTTTAGTAGAGATGGGGTTTCACCAGGTTGGCCAGGATGGTCTAGAACTCCTGATCTCAGGTGATCCACCTGCCTCAGCCTCCCAAAGTGCTAGGATCACAGGTGTGAGCCACTGTGCCTGGCCAGACCTGGGCATAATTCTATCATGGCTTTGCCCATTGTTGATGCTTTATAACCTAGCTAGGTTGATGGAAAATGAAATGTTAAAGGTTCCAATCTCTGAAGATTCATTCATTTATTCATCATTTAACAAATTTTTATTAAGTATCTTCAATATGATGTAAAGCACTGTGCTAGATGCTCAGTGATGTTAATCCTCAAAGAAATCACCACTGGCAATAATGGTGGACTGATATTAAATCAAGGATGCTACTTTCTTGAGTCCACTGTGTTTTCCTTACATCTCAACTATTCTATCATCTACCTGACTCAGCTGATTCCTGCTCCTTCTCTGTTGTCCTGGCAGCACTCTGTTTTACATCAAATAGGAGCTGTGTTCCCTGAAGGCTGTCATAGGACCAAAGCCATCCTGGAAAAGGACCCTCTCCAAGTCACATTTCACCTCCTCCCATAATAATTGCTTTAAAATTTGCACCTGTATCGTTTCCAGCTGGCTTTTAATCATGACAAAGAAGAAATGAACAGCTAGCATGAAAAGCAGCTTAAACTTTTAAAATATACTTTCCCATTTTATAAATTTTAAATGTTTCTATTCTCAGTTGCTCAGAGGAATGAGGTACATGGAGAATGTGGATCAGTAAAATTCAGAGATAATCACCGAATGTCATTTTAATGTATGCCAAAGCATGTAATAAATAACAGATTAAAAATTTCACTACTGTCTCTCCTTTCCATATGTTGTAAACAAAGAGAAGCTGTGAAACAGCTGAAAGGAGGTGCTATGGTCCAACATTTATATGTTGAAACTGAATCCTTGATGTGTTGGTACCAAGAGGCAAGACCTTTGGTTGGTAACTGGGTAATGAGGGTGGGGCCCCTGTGAATGGGACTAGTGCCCTTATAAAAGAGGCCTAAGGGAGCCTGTTTTCTCCCCTTCTCCTTCCACCATGTGAAGACACAGGGAGAAGGTGCTGTCTTTGAGGAATAGGCCCTCACTAGACACCACATCTGCTGGCACCTTGATCTTTGACTTCCCAGCCTCCAGAACTGTGAGTGATAAATTTTGAGACAGAGTCTTGCTCTGTTGCCCAGGCTGGAGTGTAGTGGTATGATCTCGGCTCACTGCAACCTCCACCTCCTGGGTTCAAGTGATTCTCCTGCCTAAGCCTTCCAAGTAGCTGGGATCATTATAGGTGCGTGCCACCACGTCCGGCTAATTTTTGAATTTTTTGGTGGAGGTGGGGTTTCACCATGTTGGCCAGGCTGGTCTCGAACTCCTGACCTCAGGTGATCTGCCCACATTGGCCCCCCAAAGTGCTAGGATTACAGGCATGAGCCACCGCACCTGGCCCCAGTCTAAAGTATTTTGTTATAGCAGCCTGAACAGATTAACATGGAAGGATAGCAAAAAGATAAATGAAGCAAAGGCCCTGAATAATCAATAACTAAACAAGGGGCTAAAATCCAGTTTCTATCATATTCTAATAGAGGTTTTCTGGGGGAAAAAAAAATACCTTGAGAGATGAACCTTTAGGAGTGAAACACTTGAATGGTTTCTTGTCGTCTGACAAGCCATCTTCTGGCATCTTCTGGCGTTTCTCAGCAGCTTCTGCTCTTCGCCTTTCAATTTCTTCCTTTAGCCTCCTCTTCTCTTCCTAAGAGAGAAAGAACAAATAACGAGGCATCAGTACCAGCTTCACAGCCAAAGGGAAGAGTGCTGTAGGAGAGAGAGCACAGTCAGGAGAAGCAGCAGACTCAGGCCGCAGGCTGGACACTCCCCTTCTAGGTGGTCACCAGAGGTTTAGCCTGAGAGCTGGAGTCGAGCTGCCTGTATTTGCATTCTGGTGGTGCTACTTTCCAACGGCCTGACCTTGGCCATGTTATTTATCTGCTCTGTGGCTCATTTCTTCATCTGTAAAACAGGGATAACAATAGTACTCATTTTATAGGGCTTTTGTGAGGACTCAGTGAGAAAGCACATGTAAAATGCTTAGACCAAGCTTGTCCAACCCACAGCCCAGGGGCCACATGATGCCCAGGATGGCTTTGAATGTGGCCCAATGAATTCGTAAACTTTCTTAAAACATTATGAGACATCTTTGTTTTTTGTTTTGTTTTGTTTTTTCAGCTCATCAGCAATCATTAGTATTAGTGTATTTTATGTGTCGCCCAAGGCAATTCTTCTTCTTCCAATGTGACCCAGGGAAGCCAAAAGAGCGGACACCCCTGGCTTAGACTAACACTCATTATGGTGATTTCCCATAGGGCGACACATAATCACCACTGTCCTGTGGGTCATTAACAATGACCTCACACTTCTGTATATGTAAAAGGAATATGAATATTCCTTCTACCTACATCCTAGGAGAGTTGTGTTGTGAAGACAAATAAATAACTTATGTGAAAAGCTATCTAAATCTGAAGTACTATATTTGCCAGATAGTATAAGAGGTGATTTTATGGTTGCTCCCCACTTCAGGTGAATATATAATTTTAGATGGTTTGACAAACCTGAAATACTGTAGACACTGCACCATAGTGGTGCAAACGTAAATGTTTACAGACTGTCTCATTAACCCCTCTGTGTCTTCATTCCTAGTCTAGAATACTCTGTCTTCTCTATCAGACAAACAATTCAGGGCTCTGATCAAGTTGCACAGCTTGATTTTCTAAGAGATTTATGTAGTCTTTGGTAGTTCTTAAACTGTGAGATCATTATCACTGCATGTTCTCAAGCAGCAACTAGATGTTCTTCTGTTAAAGGATGCCGTAGAAGGATCCTGTGTTTTGTAGTTTAGCCCAAATAATCTCCTAGGTCCAATCCAGTTCTAAGACTTCACGATTTCCCTTCAGCCTTTCCTGATACTCTCCTCCTCTGAATAATAATCATAATAACAATGATGGCAATAATGATATCTACCGATTTTTGAGTGCCTAGAATGTGCTAGGCACTGGGAGCACAATGATCTATTAAATTATTGGAAGAATCCTGCAAAGTAGGAAGGAAAAGACACAGAGTAGTCCAAATTTCCCAAGGCCCTAGCTTGTTAGTGGCAGAGTTAGAAGACTGGGTGTGTTCCGAGATTGCACCACTGCACTCCAGCCTGGGTGACAGAGCCAGACTCCATCTAAAAAAAAAAAAAAGAAGAAGAAAAAAAAAGAAACCTGGGTGTGTGTAACTCCAAAACTCTATCATCCTGATTACTTCCCAACCAAAGGTAATTGGCTCATTGAAAGTTGGAGTTACAAGAGACCTCAAAATAATGTATCCAAATTTTCCGTACAGTTCCAGAAAATTTTGCATAGGATCCATGTCAAAATGCCATTGAAAGTTTTTTTTTTTTCCTTTCATATTTTGAATGATGGAAGATCGCTATTTCAAAAGCTCTAGGCTCTGAGTTGGAAAAGCAGGGTCTCCATACTGATTCTACCATTTATTAGTCAACAATCTTCAAATAAGTCACTCAAACTATTTGATTCCTGGTTTCTTTGCCCATAAAATGAGAACAACATACCTCAGGATGAAAGGAAAGAATGCACTTTGTAACCTGTAGTACTGTAAGTTGTAGTTGGTTACACATTATTTCATATGCTGAGCCAAAATGTTCCTCCTTGTAACTTTATCTGCTGTTTTTAGCTCTGTCTTAAAAGATGAAACAAATTCATCTGTTTATAATGATGGGGTTCCTCCTGCATGTCAGGCACGGGTATGGGGTCCTGGGTACACAGTAATGAACAATGCAGATACTGTCCCTGCCTATTTACATGCTAATGTACTTACTTGCTCATTAAAATAAATAAATAAATAAATAAATAAATAAATAAAATCTTCTCTATAAAAACTCTCCAACTATTAGAAAAGAAGTATCTCATAACTTCATTCTGGTAACTAATTTGCAGACCTTTCATCCTTCTCAGCTTTCTAACTTTTCCCTTTTGAGAGGCAGTAAAGGGTAATGGGTTAACACAAGGGAGACCTCGGGAAAATTACAAAACCAAGAAACAAACAAACAACAAACTTCTCTGTGCCTCAGTTTTCTCATCTGTAAAATGGGGATAAGTACCCACGTCAGCGAGTTCTTAGAAGCAGTGGACAAATTAATATGTCTACAAGTTTTAGAACCGTAACTAGCACATGTTAAGTTTATTATTCTTAAAAAATATTTTTGAGAGCCCATGCTCAAAAGAGCAGCCGCATGGCACCAGGAAATTTTCTCGTGCAACGTTCTCGGGGGGCTAGCGCCCACCTTACCTCCTCTCTGAGTTTTCGATCCGCTTCCTCCTGCTTCCTCCTCTGCTCTTCCTCCTCCAGGACCTTCCTTCTCTCTTCCCTCTTTTTCTTGAGTTCCTCTAGCTCCAAAGCCGCCTCCTGCTGCTTCTGTTTGAGCTTCTCAAACTCTTCGCTCTCGGTCTCCCCGCGACGACGACGAAGCTCCTCCAGCCTTTTGCCGGCTTCCACCTGGGGGGCGCCTTCAGCCTCCTTGGTGTCCACGCTGGCCCTCCCTCCAGGGCGGCTGTGGTTTGGGGGCAATGGAAAGGGGTTTACATGCTTTTGCCTGTAGTCTCCCTGGAGGAACGGGAGGTCGGTCTGCGGCTTTTGCATCCCAGACCAAATCCCCACTGCCCAAGGGGTAGGCTGGGGAAGGGATCTGCCTGGAATCACAGAGTCTGAATGGGAGCCTCTGCTCTGCCACTTGCGCTTCGTTTCCTCAGCTGTAAAATGGGACAAATATGCACCGCAAAATGGGATTGTAAAGTTGTGCAGCTGCTATGGAAACAGTATGGAGGTTCCTCAAAAAATCAACAAGAGAACTACCACGTGATCCAGCAATCCCACTTCTGATACACATCTAGAAGAATGGAAAGCAGGGTCTTGAAGAGATATTTGTATACCCGTGTTCACAGCAGCACTATTTACAAGGACCAAGAGACTGACGCAACCCAAGTGTCCATCATGGCAGGAGTGGATAAATAAAAGGTGGGCCAGCCGTTCCATGGAATATTATTCAGACTTAAAAAGGAAGGAGATCGAGGCCGGGCGCGGTGGCTCAAGCCTGTAATCCCAGCACTTTGGGAGGCCGAGACGGGCGGATCACGAGGTCGGGAGATCGAGACCATCCTGTCTAACACGGTGAAACCCCGTCTCTACTAAAAATACAAAAAACTAGCCGGGCGTAGTAGTGGGCGCCTGTAGTCCCAGCTACTCGGGAGGCTGAGGCAGGAGAATGGCGGGAACCCGGGAGGCGGAGCTTGCAGTGAGCCGAGATCGCGCCACCGCACTCCAGCCTGGGTGACTGAGCAAGACTCCGTCTCAAAAAATAAAATAAAATAAATAAATAAATAAATAAAAAGGAAGGAGATCTTGTTACCTGTTATGACGTGGATAAATCTTGAAGATATTATGCTAAGTGAAATAAGCCAGTCACAGAAATCATACAAATACTGTGTGAGTCCACGTATATGAGGGATCTAAAGTAGTCAAATTCATAGAGACAGAAATAGAACTGTAGTTACCAGAGGCAGAGCGTGGGTGGTGGTAGGAAATAGAGTTGTTGTTTAATGGGTGTCGTCTTTCAGTCTTGCAAGATGAAAAGAGTTTTGGAGATCTGTATGCCTGACACTACTTAACTGTACATTTAAAAATGCTTAAGATGGTAAATTTTAGGTTATGTTTGTTTTTACCACAGTTTTAAAAAAAGATACATGCTACAACATGGAAAAATGGGGCAAATACTATTTATTCTATTTACCTCTGCGAGTTGCATGGGATTATGTATTATATCAATATGATAGATATCATACTGATTATGATTTATATATCATCTACAGTATAAATATTAGTTGTTATTAGAAAGGAAGGCATGTAGTGCAAAACGTTACTTGTGAATGAGTTCAAAAGTCTCCTCGTGGCCTTACTAGTCCTTTCCCATAAGTTACTGGTTAACTTGGGTCTGCCTGGAGTAATGGATCAGGAGGGAAGACACAAAGGTTCAGGCACTGCAAATGGGAAAAAGTGGCTGAATTAAGCAGAGGCACTGAAGTAAATCCATCTATCCACAACTTTGTCTTGAGCTTGACTCTAGCAGCTGATCTCTGGCAGATGAAATTACCCATTGCCTCTTGATTAAGAGCTAAACACAGTGATTTATGTCTATTCTTACAGAGCTGCTCCAGGAAAGTCCTTCGTGACTGCATTAACCTACGGCTGCAATTTGTCTATTTTCTATGCTCTCTGACCCCAACACAACTGGAATACTCCTTATACAGACTTAAAATTATGAAATTAGCTTGGTATGACATGGTTATTACTTACATGTCATTCTTTATGCTTTCTAAACCCTTTTCATATCCACTACTTCATTTAACAGTCACAATAACTGGGAAGATGTCAGGTTAGGTTTATTATCCCCATCTTACAAACAAGGAAATCACAGGTAAGAGAGAGAATAATATACTCAAACTTTTGGGAGCTAGAAAGCAGTTGAGCCATGATCAGATTCTAATGCTTATCTCTTAGTTGTACTCTTCTTGTCACTATAATTATACCTGAAATTAAATATGTTTTGTTATGAAACAATGAATAAACTGAAATAGAACATGTTAGCCTATCTCTCCACCTCTCACCTCAAACCTTGAAGATAGAGTCTCAGAGAAACCTTTCCAAACTCTGTCTCTAGAGTTTCTACAGTCTAGGTCTAGCTACCTTCCGTGCCTGAGCAGAAGCAATGCTTCATCAGATAGAACAGCTTATAAAACAGAAGGAAAATGGGTACGTTTTTATATTAATAAGAATTAAAATTGAAATTATGTTGAATTTTATTTTGTGATTAAGGAGGATACACAGGGACTGCATTGCAGAACTGGGAACATGTTAAGACTTAAGACAGAATGCTATCCCAAGAGTCCTTATGGTAAAATTTTATTTCAGAACCGGTATTTTTAGTATTTTACACATCTATAAAAGGATGGAGACACATCATTAGCACCTACTGTGACCCTGAGTTTCTTTAATAAATTTGTTATATGATACAGTTAGAACACTGATAATTTTAAAACATGCTGATACTCAAAGTAGGACTTCAGTGGAATACAGCATTTTCACTAACACGGAATTCACCTAAGTTGGATTTGCCTGGGGCTTCACTAAGCAGAATTTAGTGGCTTAATTTAGGCTTAAAGGCCCTTGTTATAAGTAGTCTTTAAGAGGCAGAGATACAGCTTTGCCATTTAAATACTTATTAGCAAGTAGTAAGGTCATTCTTAACTAGATGTGAACGTAGATATCCTATTCCTGACATTTTTGTCTAAGAAACGAAAGAATTACCACACCCTAATATCACGTACTACATTTAAAGAATGGCACAGTATTTCTAGCTGTGGAACAAGAGAAAGAATAAAACAAGAAATGGTCTCAAGAAATACACTGTGCAATATTGATTTTATAATATATATGTATATTATATATCATGCTTTTTAAACACTGAAGTAGTTCTGAATATACTGTGTCCTCCAGAATAATAATTTTCAAGCTGCAGACCGGAAAGTCAATTTAGTAGTTTGTAATCAACATTTAAAAAAAAAGAAACAGAAAATATCGGAGTGCACTGCATAGAGCAAAAGAAACTACCGTTTCTTGACACACTTGTTTCAGTTATGAAAACATATACAGGCGTGTACTGGGTCATTATGTAAAATTTATTTCTTACTAAGGGCTTAGTTTAAAAAATTTAGAACTAACTTTGGGAGGCCGAGACGGGCGGATCGCGAGGTCAGGAGATCAAGACCATCCTGGCTAACCTGGTGAAACCCCGTCTCTACTAAAAAAAATGCAAAAAACTAGGCGGGCGTGGTGGCGGGCGCCTGTAGTCCCAGCTACTCGGGAGGCTGAGGCAGGAGAAAGGCATAAACCTGGGAGGCGGAGCTTGCAGTGAGCTGAGATCCGGCCACTGCACTCCAGCCTGGGCGACAGAGCGAGACTCCGTCTCAAAAAAAAAAAAAAAAAAAAAATTTAGAACTATTGGCCTAGGCTCTTGTCGGTTACAAGTAACTTTTATTTTGAACTCAAACAAGGTTAAAGGGTCCCTCAAAACCTTGTCATCAAAGGCTCTTTCAGGCTCCTCTAGGTTCACAGGCCTGTGACTTCTCTCTCAGTCAATTTAGGGTCTTTCCTTTCAAAAATGAGTTTGCTCTCTCTTTGTGTTCATCATATTACTGTACAGGAACTGAACCGGCAAAACACATGCCTATGGAAACATCTATGGATTCCACTAGGTGTCGCTCAGTCTTCATTTTGGACAATCAATATGTCCGTCATTAAGGACTGGCTGAATAAGTAATAATACATCCATCCAGTGGAATCTAGTATCATTAATTACAGGCTTATATTTATTGGCATAGAAAGCAAGCTATGATACATTCTTATGCACAGTGCAAGAATCAATGTAAAATTGTAAGTATACTCACACACATGTATATACTACGTATAAATAAACACAGGTATGCGTTTATCTTGAATAGTATACACATAGATAAATATCTGGAAAAAGTGTTACTGGTGGTTATCTTTGGGTGGTGGTGAGTGCTTATTTTTATTCTTCTATTTTCTGAGCGTTTTTATAATGAGTACTTTTTTTTCTATAATCGGGAAAAAATCTTTTAATTCCCACCTTCAAAAATAAAAAATCAAAAAACCCTTCATTTTGCACTTTCTATAAAACCCTTGGTAATAATTTGCATCACTATATCCTGCTCATTGAATTGAGATTTTTATGTCATGTTTTAGAGAAAACAAGTGAGTTACAAGAAAACGCAAATATCAAAGGGAACAGTAATTAAATCAAACATAAGCAGCTATGCTCAAAATAAGAGCAAAAGTTTTGTTCACACCACCTCTGCCTATGCGCACGACCTCAGCATTAGGGTGCCACTTAAGGTGGAAATCTCTTCCATAAAGTTCTTTCTCCTGCGCCGTCCTTGGCTTCTTTAGGTGTAAGTCAAGATGAGTATTAGGCCTTTGACCATTAAGAACACAGCTTGTTTTCAGTTAAGCTGGTACGTACCAAACTTATCTAAATAGAGGCTGATACTCTCTTCCTCTCTTCTCATTTTATATGTATATGGAGCAAAACTGTACTTCTCTGCTTCAGTCAGCATGAACTTCTAATTGAAACTAAAACTCACATATGTTGGTGGCTAAATAAAAATAAATAATATGGTAGCAGCTTGTTCCTAGGTATTTTTTTTTCCTGTCCAAAATAGAAAAATTAAGGCCAGAGTCACATGTAAGGGTTCTTAGCACTTAACTTGTCACCATCCCTTGTGACTATTCCTTCCTTCAAATTACCCAGCTTTTTGGATTTCTACACAATAGGCATGTTAATTATTAACTTGAGCTTTGACTGAAGCTTGTTGGCAAGTATGCTCATTGTTAAACAGTACTGACAGATTTTTTTTCAATGTTATTTCTCTTAACAAAAAACTTACACCTTAAAAGAACCTTATGCTTACAATATGTATTTTAAACTATTAATTAAAAAATTATAATATTAGGTAATATTCATTGAATACTTTTCATGAACCTAACACTATTCTAGGGCATTAAAACATTAAACTACAGGCACTTCAGCAAGTTTTAGACTCAACTTACCAACCTGAATCAACTTGCTTTGTAGATTTTCTATGGATGTTCAATAAACTTAATTTTCACATCTATTCTCTTGGCAATCCCAAGTAATATCTATAGATTCTACCTTTCTTACACCTTCATTATTTTATTTAGATCTTTTACGTACACCTTTTCTTCTGTGTGCTTTAGGTTCTCCTTTGGATAAACATGGGTAGGTTTCTGCTCAAATTTATGTATAGAAAAATTGTTTTGGGGCAACTGTATTTATCCACCTTAGCCTCTTGGATGAGATTGAAATGTCCATCACTAGTAGCTCCGCCTGCTTTTGAATATTACAAAGGCTTTGGTGTGAGGAGCATGTCAAATTTCTCCCTCATACCTGCCTGATGACTTTCTTATTTGAAGTGTTCAGAAAAACAGGGTCTCTAGGCAAGGCTGCAGCCAAGGAACAAGCCCAGGGAAATCCACATTGCAGGAACCCAAGACTCTTCTCCAGCACATCTGGCACAGCAACCAGTGACGTAACAGAGGTTGGAATTCGGCCCCAGTGGTTGGAGGGAGTGTTTTGTGGGGAAGGAGCACAGGAATCACGTAGCCAGCCCGGTGTCTGCACCTCAAGTTCTTCTACAAAACTGGCAGAGAGCTCTCAGGATTCGACTGTATTTAGAAATGAGGATTTACCTGAATATACTGGTCTCATCTGTCTGATAATCAGTTGCCCAGATTTTCAATTTGATGGGGTAGGGGGTTATGTTGAGGGGAAAGCTCAAGCTATACAAGAGAGTTTTTCCAAACTGTATAAAATAGAGCAGTCTGTCCATACCCTCTCACTCCCTCTTAGAGACTTCCAATGCAAATGAGCATGAAGGGCCTTCAAAGTCATGTGGTAAAGAAATCTGATGAATTTAGCTTAATTCAATGTTTCCCAAGTATTTCACCACAAAACAATCTTAGTCTTACGCAGTATTTATTTACAACCTTTAGAAAACGCATTCTTGAAAATGGTACTGAGAAAGGTCTCTTAGGAAGGTGGTCAGACCATATAGAGATTCATTGAATGATATGAATCCCAGTCATAATGTTTTCTAATATACTCATCTCACAAAAGGTCAGTGAACAAAAACATGGATGCCAAGCATGATCTGCCTTTCAAAATAATAGGAAAAGCAGACTAAGCCCTGTCTGAGCGGTGACTGCTGGTCTTCTGTTAGTGATACGAGAACTGGACCTGCTGACTGAGTATCTCTAAGACAATGGCTAATGACCTCACAACAAAAGCATGCTGCCTGTTTAGCACGTTTCTGTCTGGAAGCACAGGATGGGAAGACTGACATTTTAAAATTTTTTTGCATGTGAACACAGTTACTATTAACTAGTTGCTACTTCTTACCTGAAAGTATTCTCAGTATGTTTAAGTTTGTGGGTCATGAATTCTCCATTCTGCGACTTAACTTCTGTAAATCCCTTCTTTCGATCCATGAAGCTCTTAACTTCTTCTTTGGGTTCTTTGTCCTTTTTAATCTTTTCATCTTTGATCTAACCAACAGTACATATCAGGAAGAAACAGAAGAAGAAAAATCTTATTAGGTCTTGGTTGGTGTCATCAAATAAGACCCAAAATTGTTAGGAAGGCAGAAAACTCAGAAAGAAACCACTCAGATGTGGTAGAGTTGGAATCAGGTGAAATTCTTAAGAGAATGAGCTATGGTCCTTTAGCCTGTGAACAAACACCTTTACCACAATTTTAAGAAGGTAAGATCATCCCTGATCTCACTGGGGTTTTTATTTTCAAGAGCAGTGGTAGTACTATTGTTTGGAAACCATGACGTTGTGGGAACTTCATGTAAAAGTAAGTGTTTGCAGTTCCCACTGGGAAGAGCAATTATTAGGGTGGCTTTGAGGGAAGAATGACCACGTTGCTTAGACAGGTTTCTTCCTGGATGGAGAGACAATCTGTGAGAAAGACACAAATGTGAAAGGAAGAAAAGGAAACCTTCCAGTTTAGCTAGATCTGCCAGGCCAGTTCTGGCAAAGACCAGTATGTTAATCAACTGAGTAAATTATGTCCCAAGGACAGGACACTTACTAACCCTATCTTTAGCAGGAGGATCCAAAGATATGTGGGGTCTGTGAGAACATGTCTGTAGTCATCTAAACCATTAAAGTTAGAATGGAATAGGAAAAATTCCAGGGTTTACCTTGATTTCCATTGTCAATAAAAATTTAGTTCTCTGGAAGTAGTTTTGTGGTTGTGGTGGGAGACATAGGAAGATGATATATGGAGGGCAGGTGTTAGCTTTCATATTTTGTGGATTTTGTGTTTCTTACAGTAAATGAGACAGATTATTTAAAAGTAAAATGAATTTACATAGCTTTTTTGGGGGAAGGGGTAAAGGAATTCAAATTACTTCACTTATATCATCTCATCCATTCTTAACAGATGCGTGTGAAAACAGGTGAGGTGCATTCACAATGGTTCTTTTCAAGACAGTTACAAAGCACGAGCATTCTAAAGAAACCCACAGAGGAAGGGTAGGCCGTAAGAACTCAGGATGTTAGGTGCTAGGAGGTTCTATCCTGACCTGATCACTCACCTCTTCTCACCTATTCTTCAGATACCCTGTGAAGATTTACTTCTAAAGTGCTTTTTTTTTTTTTTTTTTTTTTTTTGTTAGAGACAGAGTCTTGCTTTGTTGCCCAGGCTGGAGTGCAGTGGTGTGATCTCAGCTCGTTGCAACCTCCGCCTCCCGGGTTCAAGGGATTCTCCCGCGTCACATCATGAGTAGCTGGGATTACAGGCATGCAACACCACACCCAGCTAATTTTTGTACTTTTTAGTAGAGAACGGGTTTCACCATGTTGGCCAGGCTGATCTCAAACTCCTGACCTCAAGTGATCGATCCGCCTCAGCCTCCCAAAGTGCTGGGATTACAGGTGTGAGCCACCGCACTTGGCCTAAAGTGCATGTTTTACAAAGCAGAGCACTGTTTTTTGCTCTTTATTGATACGTTTTAAGTCATTTGTTGTCTTTGGGTATTATCTGATTAATTACTAGGGATTCACTACTATGCTGTCCTAGTTAGTTAAGACTTCAATCTTTCACCATGGGGTATATACCTAGGATGTCCCTCGGACACGCTGAAAATGGGGGCTGTACTTTGCCATTCTCTCCAAGAGCTTTGTCTGTAAATCAAGAAACCTGACTTTTGGCTCCAGTGCTGACAACAAAGTAGTTGTGTTACTTAGACAAATCACCTGACTGCTCTGGGATGCTGGTACCACAAACGTGAAAAAATGTGGTTGCACCAGAGGATTCCTTCTGAATTTTTCATCCTGTCATTTCCCTCTTGGCTCCTCATGGGTCATGAGAGGCTACAGAAAAAAGGAACAAGCTCATAGCTTGAATGACAGCTTCACTGTGGCTCCCTGATGGCTGTCCTTCCCCAAGAATACATCAGTATTCATTGGACAGGAAGGAGGAAACAAAATATATTCTCATTTTGGCCTACCATTGTTAGACTTAGCCCCAAAATCCAGACACTGGAGTTTATGTTCTGGTTAAGAATTATCTGTGGCTCCAAATGTGAGGGAAACCCATTTTAGGGATAACCATGAAACAAATTCTGAGTAGGAGCTCACGGTCTGTGGAGCACTATGCATGGAGACATTCCCTTTTAACTCGTTTCTCCTATGTTGCAGTCAGAAAAATTTCCATTCTCCCCAAATGTATTATATCTGATTTACTGGTCCCAAAAGTGTTTAAAGTAGATTTGTAAGATGATATATGTCTAACAGAAAAAAAATTCCCCTGTTTTTCAAGCTCTGCCTTTATTGGCAAAGGCTACAGTGGATGGCAGGCTTATATTCTTTATGGAAAACCTTAGAAACATTGTCAATGTAATAATGATGATTTGAGTTCAACTGAAAATTATTTTCTCTTTCTGGGAAATGAATAAATAAAGTAATTTCATAGAGCCTTTACATTTTTTTTAGATGTTATGGCAGATTTAACCAAACTCATGGGATTCTGAGCCCTCTGGGAAAGGCATTAGATCTTATAGGTCAGAATGTTACCATGGAGAACATCTGTGCTGAAGGATTAATAGGTAGCCGCGTATCCTAAAAGAGTTTGTGTGCTTCATACACAGATAACATTAGCATACTCAAAAGAAAGGCTCTGGCCAAATGTGATCATTTGGGTTTTGGAAATCTAGATACTTGGGATATCCAGTGGAATAACACATGGGGATGAGGTGGGGGATGGGAATTCAAGTGACAGGCCCCTGTGCCAGAGAGACACTCAGAAAGTCAAGTGAGCAAGGACTGAGATGTGTCTCGAGCATATTTTGCATTATTTGGTTCCAGAATAGCAACAAGAGCTGGGTGTAGCTACTGTTTCCTCAGGCTGGGTGTAACGTGCTTTTGCTAGCTTCAGAAGCCCCAAATCCTTTCCTGGGTTCAATTTCTATAACATGGACGTCTTCTAGACTCCTCACTACTGAAAGTTTGGTTCACGGACAACATGGACCTCATGGAATCAGATTCTGCATTTAAGTGATTTAAATGCAGGTGATTTAAATGCACACCAATATTTGGGAAGGGTTAATCCGCAGGACACAAACATCACTTTCAATACCTCAGGAGCCGCTCTGCTAGAAACTGTTTTCCTGTTAGAAGCCAGAAAAGAAATAAAATAGCTCCTGCATGAAGAACTAAAAAGAGACTTTTTATAATTGGAGAAGAGAGAAAAAAAGCTAAATTAAGTTTCAATGTTGGTGATCGTCTGCAACTCATTGCCACAGTTAAACTGCAGTGGAGAAAGACGGGTTTTATTTTGTGTGTTTTTTAAGACATTGGAGTGATTTCTGGAAATGTTTTCTCTAAGAAGGCTCACGTGATGTTTGTGTTTACTTGTGGTTGCCCTATCCTATGCTGCATAAATCCTTGAAAGGAAAGGTTTTAGTTAGTTGCTTTCTTTTTTTTTTTTTTGAACAAAAAGGAAAAAAAAAATAGGAAGAGGTTGTTTAAAATGGCTGAATCATGTAAACATGATTTAAAGCTGTCTACATAAAGGAACAACACAACTAGCTGGAAAGGGGAAAACCGAGTCTTTCGACCAGCAGGTTATGTACACAATGTTAAAAAAGGAACATAGATTGGATTTGTTTTCTTTCTTTTTCTTTTTTTTTAACCAGTTTGAGTAGCTTATCTGGCCTTGTGTCAAAAACAGGCCAAATGTTTTGGAACTGGCTGGAATGTGCTGAGGGGCAACTGGGGAAAAGGGCAGGGCTCAGTCATTCCTGGGAGTATCTGATTGACACCAAGGATGCTGTTGAACTGGGGCCTTATCTGAAAAGAGACAAAAGGATCATCCGAGTGGCAACTGATGGGCCCTTCTAGTTCTCAGACACTCTACATAGGTACAGAAAGCTTTGGTCAGTAAAAACAAATCCCATTTTAGTGAACTGAATGAAATTTTAAATACAGACTCCAGTGTTTTCTACAGCCTCCCTTCCCCCACGTGTTTAATTACTGAGTCATCATTTCATGCCCACTTCTTTCTTCTATAAAGACATTCACCAAGAAACACTACAAGAACCCATGTGGGACATATTTCTGAGTTTAGTTCTGAGGTAATTTTCATTTTTCTTTTTTGTAAATGAATTTGTAGGCATTTGGTCACTAAATGAAAAGTGTTTCCCAACATGTTCAGTGAATGATTTCCTTGACTGCCTCATGAGAGCTAAATGCAGTTTTCCTATTATTGGCATTTACACTTTCTCCTTCCTTTATATGGCCTGTGCTCATATTCAATTTTCAATTCCAAACCACCGCAACTTCTGTTAGAAACAGAGGAACATACATCTTAACAGAAATGTAATATGTAATGTGAACTGGGGGTTTTCATTTTTCACGTGAAATTGACAAAACATATTTAAGAAAATAATCCACCCCCTATTTAATCTGGTCACCTGTTTTCTAAATATGGATTTCTGTTTAAGATTTTTAGCTTTCTTAATAGATGCCATGATAGGCACAGAAATGTAGCAACAGTCCATGTGGGTTGGAGCTTGTTGGCCACAAATCACCTCACCAGTCTCTTGGTGAAGAACTTCGGGTCTTCCTACTTCTAATAATTTAGTTTCACCACATTCTAGTAAATATTGTGAACTTATTCGATATAGTCACAATTTTTAAGATTATTTGGGGCAAACACAGCACCAGAGTTGAAATGCAATCAGGTGTTCTGATGTGGTGTTCTGACTACTGTCAAATCCCGTGCCATTCTATCTGTAGAGCTCCTTGTTCACTTACCTACAGTCAAACACCCTGGCACCTGCTCCTGTGTGTGCCTCAGAAATGCAATGCAGAACATTTGGCCAAACTTTTCTTTTTGAAAACCAAATATCATCTTCAGTTCATCAAATTTTCTACTGAGATGTGTATGGGTGTTTTTCCTTTGAAAAGTTAAAGCATTAATCAAGGCCAGTTGGAAATATTTCATGATTGAAATGAAAGTAGAATGGCTCAAGGAAAAAAAATTAGCATTCAGAAGACTAGAAAGCAGGATAAATTGATTCCAGCAGTGTTTTTCAAGTCTTTTTGATGGTGTCCCACAGAAAAAAAGACAATTTACATGACAATGCAATACTTACTACCTACAGTGCCCTATGATGCTTTCTATCCATTTCATTTTTTAAAAAATGCTGACTGATACATTTAATTAATTTTGAGACACTCTAAGCTGATCTTACTATTTAATGGATTGTGAGTCATGGCTTGAAATACACTGGATATGGGGTTACAATTTTGAGATCATCAGACCTGAGATATCTTGGAACACTGACTGCTTTTTCTGTTGCTTTACGATCATTACTTCTCAATCATATTTACCTCCTCTTTTTTGAAGGTAGGCTTGTCTTCTTGGAGCTTTTCTCTTTTAGCTTGCACTTTAGCTCCCTTCTCTTCTCCCTTTTTATTTTCAAGAATGGTAAGGTCATACAAGTAAAAGAAGCCCTTTCTAGTTTACAAGAGTGACAGGGTGCTCAGATCGCTTTGCACGTGCTGCATGGGATGGCTTCTCTTCTGCCGTCTCAGCGCTCACAGCACAGTGGTTCTAAACAGCAAGGTGGGCTATTTTCTTCCCACCCCAACATCTTCTCGTGTGCCTGCCATTGCGCTTACTGAAATCTAGCATGATGTGGCACTCCTCGTGTGTTTACAAACCTCGTGTGTGGTTTGGTGCACTTTGCTCATGATCTCAATTGTAGCTTTGTTCATGAGCCTCTTATACAGAAGCAGGACTTAAAGACACCTTCAGTGCAATGCAGGCTTAGTGACAGAGAATTTGCTCTGGAAAGGTGAATGTGAAAGCATCTCCTTTTTTCTTTTTTTAGGGTTGGTGGTGGTGTGGTGGTGGTGGTGATTAGGTACAGTGCTTTTAATGCAGCCTTGCAGACAGAAAAAAATCTTTCTCAAAGCTTACAAACATTTCCCCCCTACTATTTCCACCCTTCCTCAGGCCACAAGAATTTGTGTCACCCAGATAATAAAGAAGCATGTATGCTCTTAATTACCAGTCAGTTATACATTGATACTACCCTAAATTAATGGCTTTCTGCAAGTCTACATTAAGCTGAGGTCTACATGTTGGCAAATCAGGGTTTTGATTTTTTTTTAAGGAAAGGTTCCAACCAGTTCCTTTCCCCTCTTTATTACCAGTTAATTTCCAGGTATTTGTTTTTGCCTTCTTTTTTTCTTTCTTTCTTTCTTTTTTTTTTTTTGTTTTTGTTGTTGAGATGGAGTCTCGCCCTGTTGCCCAGGCTGGGGTGCAGTGGCACAATCTTGGCTCACTGCAACCTCTGCCTCCCGGTTTCAAGTGATTCTCCTGCCTCAGCCTCCTGAGTAGCTGGGATTACAGGCACATGCCACCACACCCAGCTAATTTTGTATTTTTAGTAGAGACAGGGTTGCACCATGTTGGCCAAGATGGTCTTGATCTCCTGACCTCATGATCCGCCCTCCTCGGCCTCCCAAAGTGCTGGGATTACAGGCGTGAGCCACCGCGCCCAGCCTGTTTTTGCCTTCTTAAGATGAAATGTCTGACCATTATTATTCATGTCTATTTCCCACCCCAGCTCTTATCATTTTTTTAATTCAACATCAAACCCATGAGTGAGGTAAGGAGTTAAGGGCCTCTTGCCTCATGCAGACCTATGGATAGAGGAAAGATAATTAAAAGAATGAGTTTAGATGCAGGTGCAGAATCAGAAGCCAACACACCACCACCACATTTATCATCTTTGGATTAATTCGGTTTTTTTGGTATTCATAACAATCAAGCACAGAGCAATCAATTTCTCTCTGTCTTTTGGACAGCCAAATTTACTGGCTGTCCCAGTAAAGTTGGTTGATTGAATATTCAGCCATCAATCAATTGCCGCATGCTTGTGTATTGCTATGGCTTGAAAAAATGAACAGCTTGCCAAATGATCAAGCATGTGAGCTATATGCATGTGGCCTCAGTCCCAAATCAGATGTGCATTACATTTCTCACAAGTCACAGGCATCACACATTTGGTGCAAAATGTTTACTGTACCTGTTTCTTTAGGACAGCTGTCTGAAGTTTATCTTCTTGCGCTTTCTTTTCATTTACCCATTTCCCTTCTATTTTCTGTTCTACCTTTTCCCCTTTTATCTTTGTCTCTTGCATGGCACGTTTTTTCTCTTCTAGCTGCTTGTTACGTTTCTGCTCTTCTATCTTAGCCTTCTCTTCCTCCTCTGCCCTGGCCCTTTGCCTCTCCTCTGCTGCCCTTTTCTCTTCCTCCTTTATCCTCTGCCTCTCCTCTGCTGCTCTTTTCTCTTCCTCTTTTATCCTCTGCCTCTCCTCTGCTGCCCTTTTCTCTTCCTCCTTTATCCTCTGCCTCTCTTCTGCTGCCCTTTTCTCTTCCTCCTTTATCCTCTGCCTCTCCTCTGCTGCCCTTTTCTCTTCCTCCCTAATCCTTTCCCTCTCCTCTGCCTCTCTCCTTTCTCTTTCTTGGGCAGCTGCTTTTTCTTCTGCTTCAATTCTTGCTCGTTCATCTGCTATCTTTTTATCTTGCTCGGCTTTAATTCTTTCTCTTTCTTCTGCTTCCAACCTTACCCTCTCTGCCTCAGCTCTTTCCTTGTCTTCCTCTTCCATCTTTTCATGATGGGGAATCTCATCTGAACCTTGTTCCCTCTCCTCCTCTTGTTTAGGCTCTTCGGAACTGATTTGCCCATTTTTTAATGACATTACCACTGTTTCCTCCTGGCTTTCAGTTGTTTTCTCTTCCACCATCACCTCTACCTGATTTTCTCCAATGCTCCCTCGCTTTGGCTTCTCTTCTTCCTCCTCCTCCTTTTCCTTGTCTTCTTTCTTGTTTTCTTCAGCATCCCTCCAATCATTCTTCTGGTAGGACTTGGTGACTGTTTCTGTTTCCTCTATCTCGTATCTTTCTTGGCGACTTTCACGTTTTTCTTCCTTCTCGGCAGTTTCGTTTTCTGCTGTGTCATTTTGCATTCTTTTGCTTGGGAGCGACAGACTTGCATCTGTTACTGTTGGGTCGAACTCCTTCTGCCGCTCCAGAGCCTCTTGAAGGCGTTTTTGGCGTCTTTCCTCTCGCCGAGCCAGGCGCTCCAGGAACGCGGCCTCATCATCCCCTTCCACTTGAGTGTTTGTGGTGGTTGTCTTGGCCTCCTCGTCAGGCACACTGTACAACAGAAAGAACAACACCAAAGACAGCTTGCTCATTCATCAGTCAGCAGCATTCATACAGCCTGTGCCACCCAGGACTACAGCAGATGCCAGTAGTGCCAAGCCTGCCCATGTCCCCAGTACGTTACCATTTTAGTACATGCCTGCCTGGCTTTCAGCTGACAGCATGTGCAAGCCTTTCTCTGGCACTGGAGTCTACTCCCCATGCCAGAAGTGCTTTAGGTATTAATGTCCCCTGGGAGCAGTTTTCAAACAAAAATTGATGAGCCTTAAGTGTTTAGATACCTCAGCACCCCTCACTTTTTGAGTTGGAAAACTCCAAGGTGTGTGTTCCACACTGGACCTCAGAGTTTCCCCGTGGAGTGAAGCTCCAGATACCCAGTGGTGATGTGCTTGGTCATGCAACCTTTATTTGGTGGCCTTCCCTTTTCTGTCTCACCTTCCCACACCCCCACCAGCGTTTCTAGCATCACCTTACAAATAAATGACTTGTAGTCAAATCTTTGTTTCTGGACTTGCTACTTGGGGAATTCAAACTTAAGGATCAAACTGAAATAATAAGTGAATTCCTTCGATGTCATGTAGTATTCTCACATGTCACCAAGTCATCTAGAATTCCTGATCTGGATTGAAGGCTCCCAAGGTACTTTGAGAGGAAGAAACTGTACATTACAGTGTTGAGATTCCACACTCATGCCAATGACCCCAGTGGAAGAGACATCTAAGTGTCCCTTACAATTCCTGCTCCTCCTTCCATAGTCGGGGGGAGTGATCACCACTCAAGGATTAAATTTGCACCATCTCCTTTCTTTGCGCCTAGGCGGGGCCAGGTGACCAATAACTGCCAATGAAATGTAAACAAAGTACCCAACCAAGGCAATGAACAAACAGAGGTGCACTCCCTGTCTTCTCTATCTCTGTCTGTTGGTAGATCAGTAAGCGCCAAGCCCTAGGGATTGAAAACCACAAGAGAAAAGAAGACAGGTGGCTGGTTCCACCAACTAGACAGAAATATGCATAATGGTAAGTGTTACTGCACTAAACTTACAATTTGGAGGTACTAATCTTTATCGCAGCCAGCATTACCCTAACTAATGTATACACAATCTACCTTCTTTGTCAAGACTTCCATGAATAAAGGGTTTCTTGTCCATCTTTTCTACAGTGGAAAAAGGGCAGTTAAATTTGACATTTATTTTTAAAAGGAAAAAAAATCTCCAAAAGTTAAACTGCTGTCCATCACCTCCCTCACTATTGCAGGATGCGGGACACTGTCCAAGCCAGGGTGTTGGTTTCTACTTGCAGGAAACAACCAGTCATGTGACACCAGAACTGGGACCAGAGTTGGAAGAATTTGTCTTTCAATGTTTAGAAACTCCATCAAATTTCATAGTTCAGACCAAACTTGGCCCTTTCGAAGTTCAAATTCACTTAATTTTGGAAAAACACATTTCATATTTAACAACGAAAACTAGCATAGTAAAAACTAGCTTTAAAACTTTCTTGGCCTTTACTTTTGCTTCAGGATACTGCATCCATGAAATTAGACATATAAGGATTAAATGTCCCTACAAATGTAAAAAATTTATAATTGAAGGGGAAGTCTATAGAGAGGGCATTTGGATCAATTGAATTCTAATAATTTTAAAAAGGCACCAAAATTCCAAAGTGCTAGCCAGATTAAAGTACTCTTATGCTAAGAAACCAACAAACTGTATTGAACATTTCTTTGCCTATATATAAATCATGACCACAATCACCAGTAGATATCAAATGCCAGTTAGAGTGGTTTAGCCCCAAGAAGACTTATTCTTCTTGTGGCTAACTAATATGTCAGAGATAAATCACACGTTCTCAAACCTCAATATGATTTTCTAAAAAAAAAGCATTTGAATTCGATCAATAGCATGAAATAATGAATAATAGCCAAATATGAGAAGGGAAGCACAAGGAAAAGCAAGACTTTAAAAGCAAGAAAACTACAGACCAGCAGTAACTTTTTAAGCTCCTGTTGACCACTCATTAATAACAAGATTCAGGAAAGGCATCAAAATGCCATTTTTAAAACTCTTTCTATTATTTCTCTCTCAGCTTGAAAACAGAAAAGGCAGTGAATAACTATGTTGCCCTCCCGTGTTAAGAATCTGGTAACAGTGAAAATTTATTGAGTGCTTACTATGTGTATGACACTCTGCATTTTACATGCATTATTACATAGTTTAAGTTTAGCAGCATTTTTAGGAGAAAAGTATTAATTTTTATTTCCATTTAACTGAAGAAATACAATTAGCGAAAGGTCAAATTGGGAGTCAAAGTCAGTTAGTGAACCCCAGAAATTATACCTATTTCCCCTTTGCTATACCTACTCCCCAATTAGAAGCTACTTACTGAGGGAAAGGGTAACCAATATCTGTGCTACCGGCCAACATTTTCAAGACTGCTTTCAGAAACCTTCTAATACAGCCTCCCAAACTTAGGTTAAGGAAGCCGGGACCCATTCCCTTTAGAATTTTCTAAATAGATTGAATTAAACAAAGTAAAACAAACTAAAACCAAAACCACATGTGAGATCTTATATAGTGTAATCATTATAATCAGTCCATGGTTTTAAATTAAAATTATTTTCTCCATTTTCCTCCTCAAATATCCTCATCTTTTTTAGACCTTGGGGCATATAAATGACAATATAAATGGCACATACTAACCATTAGCATAATGAACCATAAGACCTTATTTCTGCTGCAAAAGCCCTCTTTGAAGAAGTTGAACCTATTAGGCATTCTCAACTTCCCTGATTTCTACCAGGGCCCGAGTGAGAAAATAACGTAATAGCAAACTCATTAAGTGTGTTTGAATAACCACATTAAATTAAGCAGAATTCTGTATCTTGTTGAATATTATAATGATCAGAGACTATTGATTCAGGCTGTGTACTGGAAAAGAGAAGACATCTGCAATTCATGCCCACTTTAAAAATTCATGTGTTACCTATTAATGGTAGGCACAGAGAACTCTACTATACTAACATATCTTCAGTTCAAAATGGATAGCAATACCCTACAGAATAAATGTAAATACTTTTTCTTATTTAAAGAAATAACCCACCAGAAAACCGTATAGATTCCTTAAAGAACTAAAAGTAGAACTAACATTTGATCCAGCAGTCCCACTACTAGGTATCTACCCAGGGGAAAAGAAGTCATTATATGCAAAATATACTCGCACATGCATGTTTATAGAAGCACAATTTGCAATTGCAAAAATATGGAAGCAGCTTAAATGCCCATCAACCAATGAGTGGGTAAAGAAAATGTGTTGTATATATATACATACATATATATATGTGTATATATATCTCTCTCATATATATACGTCAGGTCAAATTGGGAGTCAAAGTCAGTCAGTGAACCCCAGAAATTATACCTATTTCCCCTTTGCTATACCTACTCCCCAGTTAGAAGCTACTTACCATACACACACACACACACACACACACACACACACACACACACACCATGGAATACTATTCAGCCATAGAAAGGAACACAATAATGGAATTCACGGCAACCTGGATGGAGTTGGAGACCATTATTTTAAGTGAAGTAACTCAGGAATGGAAAACCAAATATCATATGTTCTCACTTATAAGTGGGAGCTAAGCTATGAGGATGCAAAGGACGCTGGGGACTCAGGGAGAAATGTAGGAGGGGTGTGAGGAATAAAATACTACACATCGGGTATGGTGTACACTGCTCGGGTGATGACTGCACTAAAATATCAGAAATCACCATTAAAGAACTTATCCATGTAACCAAAACCCCACCTGTTCCCCAAAAACTATTGAAATTTTAAAAAAGAATTAAACAGAAAAAATATATACATATATATATATATATATAAAAGATATAGCACACCATAGTTATTAATTAAACAAATGCTAGATTGTAAAATGAAATAAAAGCCTTCAAGTGGGGTATGTTTATGAGATGGGAACGGGGTGGAGAGAAATAGAATATCGTGTCCTAATGTCTAAATCAGATTGCCTATCTAATCAGATTAGTTGCCTAAAATGACTGCAAAATAATTCAACAAGTTAGATTGAAAAAGCGTTGAGTTGAGCCGGGAAAGGAATGCTTTGCTTGACAAATTCCATTCAAAAGACAGGCTAACACGTAAGTTAGAAATTCCCCGTCCCAAAGAGGAGAGTACCTGTTCTGGGCATTCACCTCCACCTGGTCGGTCACCTGTCCCAAGGATTCTTCCTCCTGCTTCTGCCGCAGCCGTTCCTGTCGGGCTCGGCGGCGCCGTTCCCGGGCTGCCTCCTCTTCATCATCATCATTCCTCTGGTAGGCGATTCTGCAACATTACAAAGACAACCTCTTGAGCATGCCACTTGCCAAATGTCTTCACCAACTTCTTGGCAGGAACAGCCCTGAGCCCTTTTCTGAACTTAACTGCTTAATGAACCACATACGTCTAAAAGGATGGTTCAGTTCCTTAAGTTTAGAGACCTAGTCAACTAGCTTTCAAACTTTTAACTATGTGAAGTGCATTAATCCAATAGCTACAGAAGATAATTTACAATTACCAAATAACAACTTAAACTAAAACATTCTGCACAAAAACAAGTTCCTTTGGAAACTGCGGGTTAGCCTTTTTTTTTTTTTTTTTTTTTGAGACGGAGTCTGGCACTGTCACCCGGGCTGGAGTGCAGCAGCACGATCTCGGCTCACTGCAACCTCCGCCTCCTGGGGTCAAGTGATTCTCCTACCTCAGCCTCCCAAGTAGCTGGGATTACAGGCACGTGCCACCATGCCCAGCTAATTTTTGTATTTTAGTAGAGATGGGGTTTCACCAAACTGGCCAGGCTGGTCTCGAACTCCTGACCTCATGATCCGCCTGCCTCGGCCTCCCAAATTACTGGGATTACAGGCATGAGCCACCAGGCCTGGCCTTGGGTTAGGAATTCTTTACAAAGCTGATTACCAGCATGTAAGATTTAGAAGAAGGGACTCAAAGTATTGAACCAAAAATAATCAAAACGCTTACTTCAAAAGATACAGCATGTTGCATGAATTATTTGTGTAGACACTGTCACGAAGATCAGAAAAGAATCAAGTTACACTACCAAACCGAGGCTGGTGCTAATAAGCCAAAATTATTAAATTTATTTAATAATTATAATAAACATAATATTATAATAAATATTAAAATTACTATTATATTCGGTAATAAGTATTATTAAAATTGGGAGTAGGATATCTTCTTTGCTGGGATTTTGTTTTTCCCTCCAGTTCCTTTTCACTGGAGAGAGAAGGTGTTAGTGACAATTGGTAGGATGCTTCAGAGTCAGTGCATTTTGAAGGGGTGGCAGCTCCCTTTAAGGCCCCCCTCTTTTGCTCTAAAACATGCCTTAGTATCATACCACTGCCATGCTGGGCACATCACAATGGCCCACAGGTGTGTATTTAGATAGAAGTCAATGGGCTGAGGAAGGCAGACACAGAGGACTTCACATGTGTATATATTACTTAGCTCTTTTTTTTTTAAGACAGAGTCTAACTCTGTCACACAGGCCAGAATGCAGTAATGTGATCACAGCTCACCACAGCCTTGACCTCCCAGGCTCAAGCAATTCTCCCACCGTAGCCTCCTGAGTAGCTGGGACTACAGGTGCACACTACCACACCCAGCTAACTTTAGTATTTTTTTTTTTTTTTAAGAGATGGGGTTTCACTATGTTGCCCAGGCTGGTCTCGAGCTCCTGAATCCTATTTAGCTTTTGTAGTCATCTAAAGTGAATGTCTATTTGAGGAAATTACAAATCAATATCACTATGCTAGGTATGTTTCTCCTAATACTTATTTCCAAATAAAGAATTGGGGCTGGGGAACTGCAGATGCTCAAACTCAAGAGGAAATAGCTATTTTGAACTTGTTTGACTTAGCTATTTTTGAAGGCAGAATGTGTACTGAGATACAGAGTGCCGAGAAAGGATGGGTGCTGACTCGACGGGTCGATGGGTTGGGTATGGGTGTGGGGCTGCATTGTGTAGCAAGCTGCTTTTTGTACTGGAGAATTACAGTGTTTTTATTACAATGTTACTTACATATCTACAAAATAGAAATCCAGATATGTAAACATTTCATGCTAATAATTCTTTTTAAAATTGTGGTAAGAACACTTAACATGAAATCCACCCTGTTGGCATATTTTAAAGTGTACAATACACTTTAAAATTGTAAAAATTGTTAACCACATTGTTAACTATAGGTACAATGTTGTATGGCATTTCTCTAGAACATGCTTATAATTCTTACATCATTGCAAAGCCAAAATAATTGGCAAATTAAAACAAAACAGTAGAACCATACCACTTATACCATATATTAACCTAATATAACTGATGATGGTGTGCTCATGTTAGAGTTATAAACTAGGCATTTTTAGGCTTAGAGTCAGTACTTTATTTCATCTGTGTCATCTTTTGACTTCAATAATAAGAATGCTATGAATGTTTTTTTCACTGAGGTATCTCATAAAAAAACTGGATTAATGATTCCGAAGGTTGGTTGGTTTCTTCTTTGCTACTTGAGAAAATCTGACTTCATGTTTACCAAAATCTGCTCATGTGCAATCCTCAAAAGCCAATACAAATAAAGTGTCACTTAGTAATTCTATAAAATGGGCTGGTTTACTTCACAAATATGGACGGGGGGCAGTGTGATATAGTTGATAATGGATGACTAGATTAGGATTCAGAAAACTTGGGTTTTAGAATTGGTCTCTTACTAATCTGCAGCCCTTTGATTAATCTTTTAAAGTTAAATTTTAGAGTTAAATTTTCTTGTGTGTGATAATCAAATGAAATAATAGACAGATATCTCGTGGCAAAGCATTCTGCACTGCAGTGTCTTCCTGTTGTTAGGAAAGTTCAGTTAAGGAGCCGCTTCGTGAGGAAAGATGAGTTCAATTTTAGACTTGTTGAATTTGAGGTGACAACATGACATGGTTCGAATGTTCCTTTCTAATTCAATCACATTGTAGTTGCAGTAGAAAGCCCTTCCCAGTGGTTTGGCTTCACCCTTCAGATTCTTGGCCTAATATTCATTTGGCTTATTTCTTGGTAGACAGCTTTAACCACAACAGGGAGAATCAATCCTTAATAACTGCTTCCCAAACTAATCAAAACAGGAAGTCTCAATTTGCTTTTTTACATATCTGGATCAGTCATGAGGTCATGACGATTACTTGGGGCCTTCTTTTTCCAAGACAAGCAAGAGGCACAAAACTCCATATGGGATATCCCAATTGATAGGGTTAGGCTTTGTGTCCCTACTCAAATCTCATCTTGCATTGTAATCCCCAGGTGTCAGGTGTTGAAGCAGGAATGTGGTGGGAGCTGATTGGATCATGGGGGTGGTTCCCTCATGCTGTGCTCATGACAGTGAGTGAATTCTCACAAGATCTGATGTTTTTTATAAGTGTTTGGCAAGTTCCTGCTTCCCTCACTCTTCTCTCTTCTGCCGCTTTGTAAAGAAGGTGCCTGCTCCCCCTTCCTCCGTGATTGTAAGTTTCCTGAGGCCTCCCCAGCCATGCAGAACTGTGAGTCAATTAAACCTCTTTTCTTTATAAATTACCCATCTCAGGCAGTTCTTTACAGCAGTGTGAAAACGAACTTATACACCTATCCTAAAAACAAAATTCCTCCGTCCCCTTAATGGAATATAACCTTAAGTCCTTAATTTCCCACTATTTTGAGAAGTTACCATCTTTCTCCTTTCACCTACCCACTGGGCTTCATGGCTGGATATTGCTGGCTGTTAGCTCTGACATGAACTAGATTTGCCACATCGGCCACATCACATGTAACCTCTCTTCATCTTTGATTTCTCAGTGGAGCGACCTGAACAACCGATCATCTCCACTGTCTCTTCTGACTCTTCTCGCTTGGTACAGCTTAAAGTTTATAGGCAATCATTCTCCATTTGGAGCCCCTTTTCTAGGATACACAGCTACTAGAGTGTATTAGTCCATTTCACACTGCTATAAAGAACTGCCCGAGACTGGGTAACTTATAAAGGAAAGAGGTTTAATTGACTCACAGTTCAGCATGGCTGGGGAGGCCTCAGGAAACTTACAATTATGGTAGAAGGTGAAGGGGAAGCAAGGCACCTTCTTCACTAGATGGCAGGAAGAAGTGCCAAATGAAGAAGGAAGAGTCCCTTATAAAACCATCAGATCTTGTGAGAACTCACTATCATGAGAACAGCATGGGGGAAACTACCCCATGATTCAATCACCTCCACCTGGTCTCTCCCTTGACACGTGGAGATTACGGGGAGTACAATTCAAGATGAGATTTGGGTAGGGACATAAAGCCTAACCATATCACAGGGCAAAATTTCTAAGGATCTTTTAATGACTACTGATAAAGAAAGATATTAAGATTGTTTATAAAGTTAAGAACAAAAACAAGAGCTAAAATGGTTTCATGGCATTTTCAATCATAACATGTCCAGTTGCTGGTTCAAGAACATATCAGTTGACTTTATAGGTAAAATTGTGTCCATGCCAAATGACCTGATAGGGTGGAAATTCTTCAACTTCGAGGCTCCCTACATTCGCCTTAGGCATGCAAAACAGTCATTTCTTAGCTTTTAGGCCTCTCCCTCGTGGTGACTTTCCCATCCTACTAACACCACAGGTTTATTATCTTTTCTTTCAAAATTGAAAAAAAAAACTCTCAATTGTTCATTCTTTTGGATTTTAAAAGCAAAACACATATAAAAATTTTTTAAAAATCCAACAATTCAAAATGTATAAAGGAGAAATTAAAAGCCACTCCCTAGAATCATACCACCCAGATTTGAACATGATGAGTATGTGATATATTCTACCATTTTCCTGTGCATGCACAGACATTTTCCTTCTTAATAAAATAGGATTATGTCATACATATCATTTTATACACGATTTCTTTAATTTACCTTGTTTATGACTTTTTTAACATATTAGCAATATATAATTTCAATAGCAACACAGTATTCCACTTAGGTATACACATACATAATGATTACATGGATCTACTACGGTCTAACCAATTTTCTACTGAGGCACATTTGAGATTGTTTTCAACTTTATATCTTCTTATAAACAATGCTGCTAAGGACATTATTATAGACTCACTTTAATCACTTATTCAATTATTCACTTAGGAAAACTTCTCAGAAGTTAGAATTTCTGAGTTTAATTTCTGAGTTTAAGAGTATGCTAGTTTTACAGGCTTTTGATAATCATCGACAAATTGTCAATTTAACACCAGTAATGCATGAAAGCTAATTTCACCACAAAGCAGAATTTATTCAAAAAGACAAGTACACAGGATCCTTATTATATCAAATGATAGCACAGGGCCTGCTTCATGCTTCAGTGAAAGACAAAATGTTGACATTTCTGATTTTCTACACGCCAGATTTAAATGTCTTTGAAATGCTGCTGACTAGTAAAAATCATACCTAACCAACCACTGGATTGTAATAAAAGCATAATAATCCATTTGTTCCTTCTGTGAAAATTCAGCAGATGCCAGTATTAACCTGTCTGCCATATGCTACAGAACAAAGCCACTGATGTTCCCAGATGATTCAGAAGCAGTGTGGGATACTGAAGTTTATCTGAATCATCTGAGAATGACTGAATTATGTTTAATAGAGTTTATTGTGGATCTATTTTTTTTTAAACTGGTAGTCCACAAATGATCTATAAAGTAATTCTCTATGAAATAAAATGTTTGTTTGACCAGAATCCATGAACTTCCCACCTATGCTGGTTGGAAGAAGGTTTATTGTGGAGTATTCTACTTTGTTACTTGGTGAGTGCTTTTGCTCATCTTTTGGCACAAACACTTGGAGAAACGTACAGTCGACCTTTCTGCAGCAAGGCCAGTTGACAGCAACATGGCTCACTGGATATTTGGGAGAAAGAGACATAATCTTGTGTGTGTGTGTGTGTGTGTGTGTTCACACACTGACGAATAAATGCAAAGAATTGTAAAAGTCCATCATAATCACATGATGTTATTCGATTGTGTGAGTATGAAAAAGTAGAGAGGACTGGCTTTTCTTCCATTCCTGGAACCACTGCTTAAGGGCCCTGGTGTTACAAGATAAGAAAAAAACATATATGCCATGGGAAAGCGCTCTTCAAATGCTGTGGCTTTTACACCAAAGATATTTTAGGTCTTTAACACCAGGCCCTGCTGCCTCAGTGTATTTAAGTAACAAGATAACCATGTTACAGTTTGTGCCTTTTAGATAGAAAGTTCAAATAAATTAAAGTCTTGCAGACATGGCAAATGAGGAGATCATTGAGATGTTATTACATTTGGATGGGCCAGGGTCTAAAAGTATGCCAGACGAGAGACAGAGGAGAGGAACTTGCAGAAGCTTCCTTAGCAAGACACCGGAGCAAGGCACGAGTTGTCCTCTTGCCCCAGTGTTCCCCCACCCCAGCTTCCCTATCAAATATTTCTCAAAACTTCTGCAACACTGGCAAAATTCTTATTATCATCTAAACTACAGTATAGATAGTTTTGTTTGATTTTTACTCTGTGTTCCCCGTAGTTTAAAGAATGTTGCTCTTATTCCCTTCATTTTATCTTTTCTCCATTTTGGTATCTTCTGGTTTGAGATTATAGGACATCATCCTTAAAGATTCAAGTAAAATCATGGCAATAGTATTTTATTAACAAAACAAGACCTCTTATCAGGAAGTCATGTTAAAAATTATATCAGGGAAAAAATAATAGACATTTTTATGGGGAGGGTGCCGATTTTATTACATGTTTAGGCACATTAAAGACTCAGAGAGAATGAAAAAGAACAGTTTAAGTCTATAGAGAGTACAAATATTTACTTATTTTATGTTGATAATCACAGTACTACTCTGAGTAATTACCTAGATAAATAGTTAATCAAGTTTGGATTTGCATATTGCAATGCTGTATTTTTTACATTTGTGGGATATATAATATATTTTGCCATGTAAAAAAAATTTAATAATGTGTTTGAGGACTTGTCAAAATCAGTTCAGTAGGGCATACCTTTATTTTCATCATTTATGTAATAGGATACCACAGTTTAACCATTCTATAGAAAGACATTTTGGGCTCTTTCATTTTTTTCCCCTATTGCACAATGCAAGTAATTCTTTAGGGTAGATATTGAGAAGTGAAATCGTATATGTTCATTTAAATTTAAAATTTTAAAGATCAGATCAAATTATTCTGCACAGCAGTTTTTTGTTTGTTTGTTTTTCTTTTTTCTTTCTTTCTTTTTTTTTTTTGAGACAGAATCTCACTGAAGTACAGTGGCCCAATCTCGGCTCACTGCAACCTCTACCTCCCGGTTCAGGTGATTCTCATGTCTCAGCCTCCTGAGTAGGTGGGAATAGAGGCTTCTGCCACCATGCCCAATTAATTTTTGTATTTTTAGTAAAGAGAGGGTTTCACCATGTTAGCCAGACTGGTCTCGAACTCCTGACCTCAGGTGATCTGCCTGCCTCGGCCTCCCAAAGTGCTGGGATTACAGGCGTGAGCCACTGCGCCCGACCACAGGAGTTGTTTTAATTTACATTCCCATGCTTTGTCATTTCAAATAGCCAAGCTGGGTCAACATACACTAAGATAGTCCACTGCTAACTGGTAAGATTAGAGAAAAGATGTAATCTTCTGTATCTTGTATTGCAATAGTTTCTAACATTTTAAGAATGAGGATCCTTTTAAAATATTAAGAAAAAATTAAGATCTCATGACAATTGCTTATACTTTTCTTATCTATTGATAAAATGTTTTCTAAAATATCTATAAATTCAATAGTGCATAAAAAGAAATCTGTATTTTATAAACCAGTGCATATATGCTTATTTGAAAAACAGTCATACATGAGACAACTATGCATCAGACTACAGAAAATACTTGGTGTGGACATGAATTTGGGAATCCCTTTCAAAATCTTCACCGCTAGAGAACCATTGCTGTATTGAAAGAGATTACAAGTGTGCCAGTGGATAGACTTTGAACTGTCACCTTCAACCTTTTTTGTGTTCTTCAATATTCCCTGTGCTTGATAAGCACACACACAAATGCAGACACAGATGCAGGCCCACAGGTTAAGTGAGAAAAAGCCTCAGAGAAAACAAAAGGCTCCAAGTATTGTAGTGAAGCCCAGTTATAAAAGACTTAAAGAGGACTCTGTTCAGATCAAAGTTTCCAAGTCTGTTTTCCTTAATTGTTTCTGCCATATTCCTATATTTTGAAAAAGAACTCTGCACCCGAAATTCCAACAGATCAAATAAATTCACTCACAGAAGGAATGCTATTGAAGTTCACCATTTGTGAATTCATAGTAACTTACTGGCCAGTAGACAGTTGACTGGACCCCAAGATCAGCTCTAATCTTTCTGCATTCCACTGTCTCTGCACTTTCATATAAGGAGTCGTTTGAGAGAAAGCGGTGTTGAGCGATGGAGATTTCCGGCTGGTAACAGATACTCAATCCAGGACACTATCCTGTCCCCAGCTTTCTGCAGCTATACACTCCCCATAAAGGCCACACCCCGAAGAAGAATGCCTAGGGCTCACAGCCTCAAAAAAGGATGACTTCTTAGTCAATTACTTTTATTTGATTCCCACCATTATTGGTTCTGCTAATGGCATTGTCTGAACCTGGGTCTTAATATGGGATCCAACTTAAAAAGTTAAAACCTCATGTAGGTTGGAAACATGCTTATCAATTATTTGGAGGCAAAATGACTCACACATACTTTCATTATTCTTTTTCATATACCAAAACCCCCAGGGATTTTATTTCATAGCATGAAATGCAAGTACATTCTCCAAACATATCCAAGTAGCTAGCTCTATAAATTGCTCAAACATTCTTAGCAAAATCTCAGACCATACTGTGATCAGGAGGGAAAATCCTGAGCTACTGAAATGAGTCATATTTGCCTTGCAGATTTACTGTATGTTTGAAAGTTAAAAGAAGTTTATAGAAACATTCCAGGCTCTTAAATATGATTTTGTTTATATGTGGTGTCTGCAAAATGTTGTGGTTTCGTTTAATTCACATAAAATCCAACTCTGAATTTTTTTCCTTGGATTCCTTAAAAGGCAGGCATTAAAAATTATGGAGGAAAAAAAATCAGGAAAATAAAAATATTTTTCATATCAGAATATGTTTAGACATTGATTAGTAAGTAGTCCATAGTCAATTGGTCTGTTATTAATATAATAGAGAATGAAAGAAAGCCTTCTTGGTTTAGAAGAAAAAAAATGTTCATGGAAATGTGCTGTATTATTTCATTGTGGGGTTCATTGCTGTATCAGTGTTATGCCTTTTCCTGGGGTGAGAGCACGCAAGGGGATATATTACTTGGAAGACAGTTACTCAGGAAGCAAAGCATTTCCCACTTCATTTATTCCCCATTCTCCCACCCCATCTCCCCATACATAGACATAATTTGAGAGTCACTAAAGTTTGCATACCAACCATACTTGGGTTCTCAATAATAAAACACTGTGTACTTGGAAGCTTTAGTGTTCTTATGTATGTACTCACAAGTTGTCATCACCAGCCCAACATTTGCTTTATACAATGGTGACATCCCATAATTGGATGAGTTTCTATAATTACAGACCCTAACAGGGGAAACGTGCTGCAGAACAGAGTACACAGCGACATAAAATCCTCTTCTTGTGTCTACACATACCATAGCAGTCTGGTACTTAGCATCATTATGACTGGAACATCCTGTCCAACAAACGGATCAGGTCTGGTTGGTCCTGCATGGTTAGAAGGCACCCAGGGAGTACTGAGAGTTCTGATTCTGACTCTGAGTTATAAAAGGACAGTTCTTAGAATGGTCCTGCTCCAGGGCAGGCAGATCCCCAAGCTTACAGGCTCATTTCTGAATCTATGCACATATTCACAGGACATTTTAAAATGATGGATTCTAATTGTTTGGGTTTATTATTTCAAGCTAAAAAGACTTTTATCATGACTTATATTGTACCTACAAATGAATGTGTAGTACATAACTACTTTGTTTTATTACTATTATTTATTTATTTATTGAGACAAGGTCTCCTCTGTAACCCAGCTGGAGTGCACTGGTACAATCTTGGCTAACTGCAGCCTCGACCTCCTGGGGGTGATCTGACCACCTCAGCCTCCCAAGTAGCTGGGACTACAGGTGTGTGCCACCACATCTGGCTAATTTTTGTATTTTTTGCAGAGACAGGGTCTCCCCATGTTGCCCAGGCTGGTCTCGAACTCCTGAGCTCAAGCAATCTGCCTGCCTTGGCCTCCCAAAGTTCTGGGTTACAGGCATGAGCCACCATGCCTAGCTGTGTACAAAACTACTTTAAAGAATAATCAGACACATAACCATGTGCCTACCACCCAATTTAAACAGCACCAGTTGTTAGGGATCCTTATGTGCTCCTCTTCAATCGCATACCTATCTCTTTTTAAATGCCTCCAAATAAGCACTAGCCTGAATTTTAGGATCTCTGAATTATTCTCTTGCTTTTCTTTGTAGTTTTACCAGCATGGTATGCATCACTAAACAATGTATTTTTCAGTGTTGCCTTTAAAAAAAACTATACATAACAATACTGCATGTATTCTGTGATTCTTTCATTCGACATTATGTTTTTGAGATTCATCTATGTTTATATGAATAGCTGTAGTTTATAACAACAGAGGAAGCACAAGCTTTTCCAAACATTTCTTGAGATTATAATTTGTGAGATAAATGTTTAATTTCTTTTTCAATTGGTGCATTTTCTTTTAAAACGTCCAGAAATTGTTTGTGATATTCAGTACAAATAAAATGAACAGAAACTGGATTTGTCTTTTATTGAGTTCCCCTTTTTCTCACATTTATTTCTGAAAGAAATAATGCATCTGCCAACCCCAGTAAATACGGATTTTGGAAGGATAATTCCATGACAGTTTCCTAAGATAAACTAAAATCTATTCATCTTGTCACAAACAGGGACAGAATTTGCACCACCCCATCTACCCCAACCTATTAAATCAATAAGCTTGCTCAGATACAAACATTCACTTTTTAATTTATAAATGTTTACAAAGAATATGTAAGGAGAGACAGGGTTGATGGTGGAGAAGGTATCTATTGCTCCTGACTTAGTTACTTGAATTAAACTTTAGGGGAAATGAATGAAAAGGGATTATGAATGCTTAAGTGGCCAGGAAGATAATTAAAATAAAATAACCAAGCTCCTTCCTCTCTTTCCGTCATTATTTAAGATTCAACTGGTATAAATGTGACTAAAAAAGATAAGCCCAGTTACTACCTGGGTTTTCATGAACTTTACCTTTTCTTCATCCCCAACCTAGAATTCTTTGTTTATAAGAGTCTTAAAATAACGAGTAAGAATTTTAAATAGGCCTGGTGTGGTGGCTCATACCTGTAATCCCAGCACTTTGGGAGACCAAGGCAGGTGGATCACCTGAGGTCAGGAGTTTGAGACCAGCCTGGCCAACATGGTGAAACCCTGTCTCTACTAAAAATACAAAAAAATTTAGCTGGGCATGGTGGCGTGCACCTGTAATCCCAGCTACTCAAGATGCTGAGGCAGGAGAATCTCTTGAACCCAGGAAGTGAAGGTTGTAGTAAGCTGAGACCACACCATTGAACTCCAGTCTGGGCAACAAGAACAAAACTCCATCTCAAAAAAAAAAAAAAGAAGAATTTTAAATAAATGTGATCCTCAATGAACTTAGGCTTTTAAAAAATGTTGTCAATCAAAAGTAAAATCTGAGTTGGAGCTGTTCTTTGACTGCTATTATCTAGTAAAGGACAATCTTGCTTTAATGTGCATAGTAGATGTGGATAATAAACCTTGGGCTTAGTCGTTTAAAGAAAATAAAACATTAGGAAACACTTCAGACCCAGGTGTTGATGGCTGGCAGCACTATATTTTTCTAGCTCTTTCTCTTGCATAGAGGTCTGGATCTGGATATGCAACTGAATCACACCTGCTCCAGAGCAGGATGTAAGGATATTCCCCCATTTCTACTTGGCTGAGTTGGATGCAATGACATCTGACCACAGGTATATAAACAAGCACGTTATTTTCATATCTGAAAACAATCTCCTAGAAAGAGGAATTTCCATTGTCTTCTTCAAACGTAAAAAATATGAACTCCTTTTAGATGAGTCTTATATTTAGAGTGATCTCACCCCCAAATCTGAAATGTTCATGTGATGCAATACTAAAGTCCATAATCTCACGTGGTTGAGCTTCAAATTATGGTACTACTATCACATCGGTAAACATCTGACAAAAGACATAAAGTGATTGGAAAATGAAAGCAAGATGTCCTTAAATGGAGATTATAAGCCTGTGAGTAATTAAAGGGGTTCTCTGCAAGGGAAAGTGGTATTGCAGACATGCCAATGGAAACGGTAAACGGCATGTGGATGCCGCTAAATCAAGTCACATTTCTTGTGTCAGCTGAGTGAATTCTCAGCATCCTCTCTAGACAGGCTCTGCTTAATGTGGGGAAATTTATGGGTAATGGATTTTCATAACAGGCCTTTTACGATCTTTCCCTCCCCCAAAAGTGCCCTCTGGAGCTTTTTTGCTTCCACTCTCATTTTTCTTAATTGGAAAAAGATTTACTATTCATTTCCTCCTTCCCAGGGCTCCTTTCCACTCAAGTGGCATTGCCTCCCATCTTGTTCCTCCCTCTTGTACCCCTCATCTCTTCTTCAGACAGGAAACTGTAATATATGATAGATCTGACACTGGGGCATTGTTGCTAGCTCTGCTAGTGAAGAAGTCACTGCCATTCTAATAAGAATGGAGTGAACCCTACCTGCCTGACTCCAGAGGTCCTGCACATAGCTATCTAACATCCAGTTGGTTCATATCCCCACTCCAGGTGCTAGCATTGGAGAGCTTTGTGTACAAGCAGCAGAAAGTAGAAAGACAAACCTTGGGTGGAGACAGGAAATGGGAAATGAAGGACAAAATCATGGATGCTTTGCCCACTGGAGAGAATATTCATTCTTGCAGGGGACTTGGCAGCCAACCACTGCTCACGGGTCCCATCTCCCTACTGTTGAGAAAGGAAGTCAAGGAGTCTGCTCTGCTCTTGATAGATCATCTTCCTAAATCAGTGGAAACGTTGCTTAACACAGGGCCTGCTCAACGTGGAGGGAGAAAAGCAAACACCCATTTGTTGTGATTTGGTAAAAAGCCAGCCTGACCAAACCAAACCAAGTAGAATCTTCTATGATTAAAGATTCCCTTTGGGTTAATAGAAGACCCCTATAAAAATGTGAATGTTTTAACAGACAGAATAATATTAAATAACTAAGCACCCACATTTGTGTGTGCGAATTGAGTTAGAATCACCAACAGCTTAAGACTCAGGGAACCAGGACTCTGAGAAAGGCAGCATGAGCATTAGAGACATTCGACAGCACTTAAATGACTTGAGGGTTCCTGTCTGTCCTGTAACAGATTTCTATCCCAACGAGGCAACTCCATCCTAATCCATTGGTTAGATTAATCCATTAGATTAGATTACTAACCAATAAGGCTTATGCTGTCTTGTGACTAGATCACCAATGTAATCACTAATTCCTTAAACTTGTTACCTAATACAGGAGGAACTGCTTCAGTGGTGGAGATCACTGACTTGACTTAAAAAAAAAAAAAGTCCATATTTCTGAATTACAAAGTTACAGCACTGGCACTGACTTATGGGTTGCTATTCTTGTATACATTCCTCTCCCTGACCGATCTACGTGGAACCTAGACTTGGAGGCAAGGACAGTTCGATTCAGAACTGTCATCAGAGTGGTGAGCTCTGGGCAGCAAGGGGGCTGCATGGAGGCCTAGGTTGCGAGGAGGCGGCATGGGGGACCTAGGTTCCGAGGAGGAGGTGGTAAACCATTGTTCAGAACCATCCGCCAGATACCAAGGTGGAGTGTGAACTTGCGGTTGTGGGATGCTGGTAGGTAATGCTTGCTGCTATAACCTGGAAACAGACACACAGGTGGCTGGAATTAGCACATCCATTCAATAGACATTTATTGAACATTTACTCCATTCAAGCCAATGAGGGCAGAAGCCAAGATGAATTCAACCCCTGAGAGGAGTCCATAATCTGTAGGGATGTTAAGACCTGTTAAGAATGTGATAATAGGTACAATGTGGTAAATATTAGAGAAGACTTATAGATAAAGTGATTTAAAGTTTAGAGGAGGAAGAAGGCAATTCCAGCCAAGGGAACAGAGGAGGCTTCATAAAGAAAGTAGTATTCAAGCTGGCTCTTTTGGGATGGCCAGGATTGGGAGCTGGGGGGATGAAAGAGGACCTTTCCACATACAGAAAGCTCAAATAGCAAGGTTGCAGAATCGGGAAATATGGTTATGGAAAAGCACACTATTCCATCTGGCTAGGGCTTGGAAGGCATGAAGGGCATTAGTGAGGTGCCAATCATGCTTGGCACATACAGAAAGATGGCTTTGAAGAACTGAGAAGAGCAGACCAATCATTTAGCAAAGTATAAGCTCCTTCCAAAGGCTGTGGCCCTGTGGAAGGGAGCCCCGGAAGGGCAGCACACATTTTCCAGTTTCAATCTCCACTCCAGGTGTTTCATCTCACTCTGCAGCTTTCCCCAAGAAATAAAAGAAATTAGGGCCAGCTACCCCATATCAAGGACCCCATCCATCTTAGCTGCAAGAGGAGACTTCAGTTCAGCAAGTCCCACAGTCATTTAGAACAGTAGCACCATGGAGGACTCCTCAAGAGCTGTAAGCTGTGACTTTCCATTTTTCAGAATGGAATTTCTGTCCTTTTTGATGCTTGTCACCTTTTCCACTCTCTTGAACTCACCTTGCCCACCTTGTATTAAATTGGATTTTCACTTATTCTGCTTCTATTCAGAGCCCAGCTGAAATCATGGCAAGGTAGTGAGCATCTAAGATGATAGATTAATGAAACTAGAAGGAATTTTGAGGTTATTTCGAATTCAAGCTTTATATTTTATACTTGGCAACCTGGGATCTAAGAGGAGAAGTGACTCATACAAGTAATTACAAAATCAGGATTGACCCAGGTCTTCAAGTTCCTATACCTGTTTTCTTTCTACAATAGGAAGCTTTCTTAGGGTGCCCTGGAGATTAACAAAGAGCTTCAGTCATCTGAGCCAGGGACTGGCAAACTATGACCTGCAGGCCAAAGCCAGCTCACTCTGTTTTTGCAAATAAAGTTTTATAGGAATACAACCACACCTCTATCATCTATGGCTGTTTTGCACTTCAGTGCCAGAGCTCAGTTATTATGACAGAAGCTGTATGGCTCACAAATTTGAAAATATATACTCTCTGACTGTTTACAAAAAAGTTTGGTGATCCATGATCTAAGCCAATGGTTTCTAAATGTCTTTTCATACTATACTACAATCAATTTTAAAAATGTAGCATACACCACTAACACTGATATATACATATACGTTTACATGTATACGTATACATATGTATGCGTATACATATATGCATGTATACATATACATTTATACATATATGTATAATCATTTATAAATTACATGTAGTGTTATTTAAATGTTTGTAGACATTACAAAACACAATGAACAAAAACTTAAAAGGATAGAATGACAATAAAACAAAGATATTTAAAGTAATGTTAAATTTAATTTATTAATGTTCACAAAACTAATTATTTTTGAAAAATCTTGGCTCAACGCATTGTAATAGATAATGTGAAGGTCTGGTTCTAAGTTCAGTTTATTCTGGCATTTAGTTTTAAATGACAGTCATAGCTTATTTATTTGTTTATTTTTGGGGCGGAGTTTTGCTCTTGTTGCCCAGGCTGGAGTGCAATGGCATGATCTTGGCTCATTGCAACATCCACCTCCTGGGTTCAAGCAGTTCTGCTGCCTCAGCCTCCCACGTAGCTGGGATTACAGGCATGCGCCACTATGCCCGGCTAATTTTGTGCTTTTTTAGTAGAGACGGGGTTTCTGCATGTTGGTCAGGCTGGTCTCGAACTCCCAACCTCAGGTAATCCACCCGCCTTAGCCTCCCAAAGTGCTGGGATTACAGGCGTGAGCCACCCCACTCAGCCCCACTTAATTTTTTTAATTCCAAAGATATACAAAGAAACACATCGTTGGCTTGACTGGTGGAAGCACAGTACTAATATATTAAATCTGCCCCACTAACCATGCACAATTTTTTGATGCAATTTGCCTAGAAAATTGTATCAAAAATTGTCTGTCCTGATGTCAATCAGTTGTTCCAGTTCAAAGTAATCCCAAGGTGTTTCAATTTTACATTTTAAATAAATAGTTTCAAAACCTACTGAAATTCTTCACTGGGGAGATTTTTAAATACATTAGAAAATGTTTCCAAGGTGGAGTGTGAAGATATGATAGTCCTGATAGGTTACATGTTTCCATCTTTTCCACCAACAAAATAACAAAAAAATGGTGCCACTCTCCAAAAGATCTGTCCACTCATGAGTTTCTTCTGAAAAGCAGTGAGATTGCCCCTCTCTGCTGGAAACTCACCTCTGCTGAAAGGAACACGTAAAGTGTGAGGTTAAGGACGCACTGGTCTGCGTTCACAAGCATTAGTGTCCGCTCCGTGTGTGTCAGCATTGTCTTGGGTTTGCATTATTAGTGTTACCTCTGCTTGCAGCTTCTGCAGAAATCCTTCTCAGTACAGGTCTATTTCATGATGTTTAAACTAGATAAGGTCTACCACTGGTAAATCCATTTACCTAGTCAGTTACAAGTAAACTGCCTTGAATCACAGAATGCTGAAAAGACAGGGCCAAGCGAAGGCCCCACTGTTCTCCCCTCTGGGGGTGCAGGCGACTCATGTTCCATTTTTCCAGGGCACTATTTTTGTGTGATGCTCTCAGGACCAGTCACATGGGGTCAGAAATTGAGGGAAGGTGCTGATGCCAGGAAGCATAAAGAATATCAGCAAAGTTTTCTTTTTGTTTCTTTTAACTTCATTTTATATACTCTTGCCCTCTTTGATTATGTTTTTCCTTAAGTGGTTCTTTCCTCCTCTCCATTTTTACCGTGACCCCACTTATCTGTCCCTCAATGTCAGCTCAAATGCTACACTCTTCCGTCATGGGAGTTAACGAGAAGGAGCTCTTTAATGCCTCCGAAATCTCTGTGGTTGTTCCAGTTATTTATCACATATTGCTCTATTGCTGTTATTTGTGTATTATCTCCCATATTATGGCATCTGTTTCTTGAAAGCAAGAATCATGTTTTATACATTTTTAGCACCCTTCTCAAAGTGCCTTGCATAAAGCAGGTATTTAATAAGTATTTTTAGTAACTGCAGTCAAGAAAGGCATATGGCATTAAAACACAAAGCAATAGCAATCATGAGGCTAACCTATACCTGAATAAGAGGTGAACTGCCTAAGCTCATGGGGATTCATCTAAATCAGAACATGGAAAGGCCAAATACTCCAAGACTTAAAAGTTGTAGTGTCAAATACAGAACAACAGTGCTTCCTTAAAAGGCAGATCAACGAAATGTGACTCCAATCTATGTGTAGGGAAAGGCTGACAATTCTATGATAGGCTCATGAGTATTTACTGCAAATATGGTGTTTAAAGTTATTAAAGCTTTATCTTCTCTCAGTAACAGAAGCGGGAGAAGGTCATCCAAAGTGTGTGCACACACACAGAGCACACATACACTCTATTGGAAGTTTTGTGAGTGGCTTTAAAAGCAGACACTTCATACTGGCTCATGGATATGAACCTGGAGTACCTGGCTATGCCTGCTGCCATGTTGCTATGGGCTGTAGGGCTCATTCTGTGACCATCAGTTCCAGAAGGTAAAGCCT